>NC_064859.1:3064166-3375000 GCF_024139225.1 Suncus etruscus
GCCTCCCCCTCACCTCACTCTTTTTTTTTTTTTTTTTTTTTTGGTTTTTGGGCCACACCCGGTAACGCTCAGGGGTTCCTCCTGGCTATGCGCTCAGAAGTCGCTCCTGGCTTGGGGGACCATATGGGACGCCGGGGGATCGAACCACGATCCGTCCTAGGCTAGCGCAGGCAAGGCAGGCACCTTACCTCTAGCGCCACCGCCCGCCCCCCCCCCCTCACTCTTTTAATGATAAATTCTCATGTCAGTTTTCTTGACTGATTCAACACATGAAAAATGTCACCCTTTGATCTGTGCAAAAGCCGATCGCTATATACAAATGACCAGTTGTTACAACCAGGACTGGACAGTATGCATCCAGGGACCAACAACAACAATAACAGTAGCAAAAAAAAAACTCTAGCCTACGATCTGTTCAATAAACAAGAGCTCCAATTCCAGAGGTCTGACTGAGACCATCGCAACTGAACGGTCTTCCGGAAACATAACGAAAGACTTTATCCCAGGCTCCATCCTAGGAGCAACATAATGACCAAGACCACCAACTACAGAAGATGGATTAAAATTACACTGAAGAAGCTGAACTGCTAGAACCACAAAGAAAGCCTTCATCATAAGCTCCATTCCTTGAGCTGCACAGTCACCAAGATCTCTAGATACAGAGGTCTGATTTTACCATCCATGACGAAGCAGAAGTCTTCCATACATCACAAAAGCGCCGAGGGGAGAGTAAATGATCATGCAAGGAGTCTATAGTAAATCCCATGACAGTATACTTCAGGGGTGGAGAAACCCTGTATCTCCTAGGCCAAGGGAATTCCCTCTATAATATCCCCAATAGTTACTGTGCCTATGCAGGGGGAAAGAGGAAAGAAAAAAAAAAGCATAATCATTTTTCCACATATTTATTTATCAATTGATTGATTTTTTGACGTCTTTATTTTGGTGTAGAGATTGAAGTTGATGTCTCCAATATTATTTTATTTCACTTTATTTTATCTTATCTTTCTCTTTGTTTTTGCACTCCAGCATGATTTGATTTCAGAACCGAGACTATTTTGTGGTGGTTGTTTTTATTGCTGTAGTGCTCACTGGATATTTAATTTGATATTTCTTTCTGTATTGTTGTGGTGTTTCAATTACATTTTTCACATCCTCTCTCAAACTGATGTTGAAAGCCTCTAGAAGGACTCCACCCATTTTCAGCATATTTGACTTCTTTTTTTTTTCTTATTTTTACCCCAATCTATTGCTTTTCTTTCCTTCAAACAAAACCACATAACTCGATTTATCTAGCTCCGCCTCTTAAATAGAGGGGGAAACAAGGGAGGGTACCAGGACCAAACAGATATATGATCACTAATAGTAAGCTAGACAAGGAGGGGACCACCTACTCTAGCAGCCCAGGGGGTGATGGTGGGATATATGGTTGCAGGAAGGGAACAGGATTGGGGGGAGGACAAATTTGGTGATGGGTATTCCCCTGATTCAATGTTAATATGTACCTAAAATACTACTGTGAAAGATATGTAAGCCATTATGATCAAAATAAAAATTAAAAAAATAATAATAATAATGGAGACTAACATATTTTAGTACATTATAAACATTCTGTGTGTGTGATGTCGCCCCGGACTTCACTGAGTCAAGCTAAGTATTCTACTGCTAATCTGCATCCCCTCCCCTAAGCAATTAAATGTGAAATGAAAAAAGTTTACCATGTTCTCCTTCATCTTTCTCAGCTTTTCATCAATCTCTCTCAGACGCTGCTGCTGATCCCGTTCCTCCCTGGCATCTCGAAGGACCTTTTCTCCTGGAGTTATTTCCATTTTTCTGCCATCATCACTAAGGCCAGGATGCTAATTTAACAAATAAAAAAAGGCATGTAAAGACTGAGACTTGAAGGCCAACATTACCTCTCCATCTTTGTTTTTTTTTTGTTTTGTTTTGGTTTGGTTTGGTTTGGTTTGGGTTGGGTTGGTTTTTTGGGCCACACCTGGCAGTACTCAGGGGCTACCCCTCACTCTACGCTCAGAAATTGCTCCTGGCAGGCTCGGGGGACCATATGAAATGCCAGGATTCGAACCACCATCGTTCTGCATGCAAGGCAAACACCTTAACTCCATGCCATCTCTCTGGCCCCTGTGTACTTTTTTTTAACATTGTTATTTTTTTAATAATTTTTATTTCGATCAAAATGGATTACAAATCATTCACAGTAATATTTTAGGTACAAAGTGACATTGAATCAGGGGCATTCCCACCACCAATGTTGTCCTTCTTCTACCCTTCTTCCAAGCATGCATCCCATATGCCCCTCCTTTGCCCCCCAGGCTGCTAGTATAAGTGGTCCCCCTGTGTCTAGCTTGTTGTAGATTGGGTACTGAATTCTGTTGTCATTAGCTTTAGATTTGGTACCTACGTCTGATTATTTTTTATTTCTACTCAATGTCCATATGTCTGTTTGGTCTTGGTACCCTCCATTAAAAAAAGCTAAACAAAATAGTGCCTCTAAGTTTGCAGTGATTTGCTCAGAAGATCATGTGGTGCAGGGATCACACTTAATACTACTTGAACTACTCTGGCTACCACTAGAGTGTTTTGATCATGACACTGCCTCTTTTTGGTTGTGAGTTATTCTGTAAAGGTTTCTTTCAAATGTATAGTGCATGAGTCTGTAATTTTTCAGTTAAAGTAAAGCTACATAACTTATTTGCTAAGTCACCATCTCTCATAAAATCACTCAAATCACTCAAATATTTGAAGGAGACTGTGTGATGAGAGCAAGAGGTCACCTCATGTCAAAAATCACCCAGTGGGGAGAGGAAGGCTGCAGCTGGACCCAGAAGATCCCACATGCCAGGATTACTGCTCCTCTTCTACTGGCATGGCTGGGAATCTGGACAGACAGCTGGCCAAAGGCCTCCAGGACTGACCAGTTAGTCCAGGAGACCGAGAGCCCCCCACACCAGGCTGGCTTTCAAGGCCAACTCTGGCATCTGAGCTCTGGGGGGATGGGGAGGAGGCAAACTCCTCCCCCTTGCTTTTTCATACTGGAGAGGGAGGCTGCAGCTGGACCCAGAACATCCCACATGCTAGAATTCCTGCTCCTCTCCTACGGGTATGGCTGGGAATCTGGCAGACAGCTGGCCAATGGCCTCCTGGGCTGACCACTTAGTCCAGGAGACCGAGACCCCCCCATGCCAGACTGGTCTTCAGGCCCAGGTCTGGCAACTGGGCTCTGGGGGGAGGCGGAGGGGGAAAAGGGAAAGTCCTCCAGTATTCATACTGGACCCCCTGCAGCGGTCTTACTAATACTCATTTTCATAACCGCGCAGGCAATTTAAGCATTATCTAAAAATGTTCTTTATTCTAGACGGTTCCTAGGAAAGGAAACAGAATGCCAAAGATTTGGATGATAACACTCAAATAGATCTTTAAAGTCAGTCTTTATGTGGACATGACTTTCCGTACTGACACCAAGCCAAAATCACAAACAATTCATATATATGTATTGTATATAGCCCCTGTCATGTATTGCCTCTCCTCTACCCCTGTATCTCTTTTATCCCCTCAGCTCCCAATCCTGATCTGTTATCTTCCCCTAATTTAACCCTCTTTACCCTCAATTCCTAACTCGGTAGGCACCAAGATTGACCTCCTGCCCCAGCAGACCACCTTCCAGCTCCTCAGTGAAAGACACCCTCTGGGTCCCAGTCATGCCTCGGCAAAGAACTACAACCAGCACGCCTGCTGACTCAAGCTTGATGACCCCTCTTAACCCCCACCAAATCGTGGACTATTGCACAATACAGGAATCAGCCTCAGCAAAACCCCCAGCTCAAAGACACTATATGGTCTCCTAATGCAGCAAAGCATCTCTCAAACTCAATTCCAAGGCCTGTGAATTGAAAAGTACCTTGGCTTTTACTCCCCACAAGAATATATCAAAAGACCTAACTGAGAGTCCTATATTGCCTATGGAAGCTCAATACCTGTATAACAATATCTAAGTTGTGTATTCCTAAATATACTGGTAGCCTCCTCCACCACTTGTTTTATTCGAATACCTTTTCTTTTTAACAGTTTTATTTATTTGTTCTATTTTAATATATACAGTTTTTCTCTATCCTTACCATTTTTGGTGCTGCTTGGTACAAAAGCCTTGACTGGGATAAAAAGCTCAGAACAAAACCAGACGACAGAGACTGTGTGTGCAGCCTGTCATCCTTACCCAGAATAGCACCAGCAACACAGTATGACACCATACGTTTTTGTATGGGCACAGTAAAAAAGGGGGAAACCATAGACACAGAAACAAGATCTTATCTTCTAGGGATAAGAACTCACTTTTTATAGCAGAAGGGTGCCTCCCATCCTAAACATGTGTCAGGTGGATACAACGCAGTCCCCAGGAGATTGGACAGTGTTAGTCCAATCCCAAACCCCAGATCCCCAACGTAGAAATGATACAGCTCCAGGAAACACCACCAGAAACTAAGCTCATTGGGAAATTTATAACACTGCTCTGGCACCAACTTGTGCCAGTTTTGATATGACTACGAGGAAAGGGAAAACTTGACCTAAGGACCAGGCTGTCCTATCACATCACCTAACACTAAATGGAAATCAGAAGAGATATCGCCTTTAAACTGTGAAAAATTAAGAGCACCAACAACATAAAACTGGACATTGACAACTGTGACTGAACAGAACCTGCCTTGGGACTAATAAGGAAAAACCCTACCCTAGGCTACAGCCCAGGACACAATAAAGGCAACAACAACAACAGCATGATGTCTTATTGCAGAGGTCCAACTTGGACAAACAGAGACTGAGCAAGAAACCTTTGGATCCCATAATATCCTTAGGCTTCGGCTTAGGAACTGAACGAAAACAGGGAGCAAGTGTTACAGAAGACTGAACACAACAACAACGATGGATATCTTTTTTCTTCCTTTTTCTTTTTTTTCTCTCTCTTTTTCTTTCTTTTTTTGGTAGTTTTCACCACATTTTTTCTCCTTTTTTTCTTTTATTCTTTTTTTTTTTTTTTTTTTTGGGCCACACCCGGTAACGCTCAGGGGTTACTCCTGGCTATACGCTCAGAAGTCGCTTCCTGGCTTGGGGGACCATATGGGACGCCGGGGGATCGAACCGCGGTCCGTCTCCTAGGCTAGCGCAGGTAAGGCAGGCACCTTACCTCCAGCGCCACCGCCCGGCCCCATCTCCTTTTTTTCTTATCCTTTTTATCTCCAGTGACAGTGGAATGGATGCTCAATTTAAAACAAGCTGTAAAGTGGAGATCAGTTGCACTAGCATCTGGGGGGTAAAGGAGGGAGATATGGGATGCATACTGGAAACAGGGGTGGAGGAGGACAGCACTGGTGGTGGGAATGCCCCTCCATATCAATGTCACTATGTACCATAAATGATGCAGTGAAAGATTTGTAATGCACTTTGGTCACAATAAAAATTTAAAAAAAATCACCCAGTGGGGGCCTGAGCGATGGTGCAGCAGTAGGGTGTTTGCCTGGCATGTAGGTGACCCAGGACAAAATGCAGTTCGTTCCCCAGCGTCCCCTATGGTCCCCCAAGCCAGGAGTGATTTCTGAGTGTATTGCCAGGAGTAACCCCTGAGAGTCACCAGATGTGGTCCAAAATAAAAAAAAAATCACTCAGTGGTATATTCAAAAAGCTTTGTTGTGCCAAGAGAGGTGTGATTCTTACAAAGCATTGTTTGGTTTGGTTTGGTTTGGTTTGGTTTGGTTTGGTTTGGTTTGGAGGCTATTTGGTTTGGTTTAGTTTGGTTTGGTTTTGGGACCATACCCTATGATCCTCGAGATTACTCCTGGCTCTATGCTCAAAGATCATTACTGGGAGGCTCGGGGGGCTACATGTGGTGCCAGAGATCAAACCTGAGTCACTCTTGTACAAGGCCAGCAGCACCCTACCCTCCTTACTATCTTCCAGCCCCTAAGTCTAACAAAGTTTTGTCTTCTTATGATTTATGGTAGGAATATATGTATAGTAGAGTCATTTAAGCAGATTCTAATAGCCATCCATTATCATTTCTATTGTCATGAATTATATGTCAATTATTTCACCCAGAAAATAAATATAATCCAGTTCGCCAAAGATCTCCACAGCATGTGCAGAATGTTAGAGGAGTCACGAAAAGAGAACTGTCTCCAAGGTCCATAAATATTTGTTGATTTAACTAATTGATGGCCAAAAGATTCTAAGTTCATTCTTAGAAAATTATCTGTGGTGTTGACTGAGCCAAGAAGGGCCTTTGATGTTAAGTAAATTCATTTACAAAAGCCAAATGTAGAGGAAATTACTCAGCTTCATAAATTATCTGATATGCAAATAAGAATCAGAAAAATATAAACCTACACAAACAATATCAGTTTGCTCTATATTTTTAGGCTAATACTGTCCTCTTCCATAATCTACTGCTGGTAACTGTCATCATAAATACCATTTGTCTAGCATTAAGAGTTGGGGGGAATCAACTAGATTTTTATCTTGTTGGAATACTGCCATAAAATGAAAGAAAGCTTGATTACACAAGAGACTGTACAAAGAAAAGAAATATAAATATAAACTTCAAAGCTATCTGTAAAGCAAAGGTGACAAGAGGAATGCTAAAGATTTAACTTAGAATGTTTGGCACAATGTAATTAGTGGTAACTTGAAGTACTTCTGATACTACTTAACTTCGAATAACTTCTGATTTACTACTTAACCCATAAACTCATGTTTTAGGTTTACTTGCAGAATCTTGGGAAATAAGTAGATGGTCAAAAAGACTTCTATGCCTGTGCCTAGCCTACATTTAAAAAAAAAAAGCTGTTTTCTCTCACGTTGATTTATTAGGAGTTCAGGTTTTTCTCCCCACTTCTGGGCTACCTACTCTGTATTAGGTTGCTTTGTAGCAATCTGAGCATCATTTTCTGCCCAAATCCAAAGACCTAGGAATCCAAAGACCTAGGGGTTACTCCTGACTAAGCACTCAGAACCGCGGTCCTTCCTTGACTAGCGCTTGCAAGCAGACACCTTACCTCTAGCGCCACCTCACTGGCCCCAAGATCTAGGAATTTTAAGCTGAGACTAGAATTCCTACAAATTCATCAAAACGCTTAACCCAGTCTCGGTTAAGTCCTTTGATGAGTCTTCTCAAACGTCTATTAAAAACAATTTCTGGGTCAATCCATCTGCCTGTCAACCAGTCCAGAAAATTCAGCACAAAACATTAGGAGACCAGGAAGGTGGGTAAGCAGCAGATCACTTGCCTCGTATGTGTGAGTCCCTAAATTCATTCCGAAGTACTGCAAAAGAAAAACAATAACGATCTCACTCTCGATCCTCCCCAAGCTAAGTTCCCTCTTTCTCTGCCCAAATAAATACCCCAGAAGAAAACCAAGTAAGGCACTTCCCTTTGGTGTAGATATGTAGATACTGTATCTACTGTATGAGAAGGAAAGTACAGACACTGAGGGTGCTCAAGAGGATTGAGGGAAGAATGGTCTAAAAGCACCACAGCTATACAGCTATTAAAAAAAAATGAAGTCACGAAATATGCTTACACATGGATGGATTTGGAGAGTATTATGCTGAGAGAAATGAGTCATGGGGAGAGGGACAGACATAGAAAATCTACTCATTTATGAAATATAAAAAAATAGATGATGATGTGGTACTAATATCCAGAGACAATAGAAAGAGAGCAGGAGGACCAACCCATGGTAGAAAGCTTGCCACAAATTGTGGAGCAGTATGGTTAGGGCGGAGAAGGGACCACTATGAAAATGGTAGTTGGAAATGATCACTCAGAACAATAACTGGGTGTTGGATGGAGATAAAGTGATACGCACTGGGCCCGGAGAGATAGCACAGCGGCGTTTGCCTTGCAAGCAGCCGATCCAAGGACCAAAGGTGGTTGGTTCGAATCCTGGTGTCCCATATGGTCCCCCGTGCCTGCCAGGAGCTATTTCTGAGCACACAGCCAGGAGTAACCCCTGAGCACTGCCGGGTGTGGCCCAAAAACCAAAAAAAAAAAAAAAAAAAAAGTGATACGCACTATTCTTTCCTCAGTCCTCATGAGCACCTTCAGTGTCTCTATTCCCCTGCTCATACAGTAGATGCAATCACTGTGCAGCTGTTAGGAAAACTAAAGTCATGAAATATATTTACACATGGAGTGATAGCACAGTGGTCAGGGTGTCTGCCTTACATGTAGCTGTTCTGGGTTTAATCCCTAGCATCCCATCTGGTTCCTGTACCTCGCAGTGTTGTGCCTGAATACAGAACAGGAGTAACCCATGTTGGATGTGGCCCAAACTCCCTCCCCCAAAAATTCAATGGAGATGTCACTATAGCAATCTCAGATTTCCTCAGAAAAAAGGCCAGCATGGAGAAAAATAAAACATAATTTAGTTATAAACTTTATTTTTATATTATTATTTTAATTTTATTCATTTATTTGTTTGGGGGCAAACCCAGTGGAGCTAAGGCTTTACCTGTGGCGCTGCACTCGGGAACAGTACGGTACTTTGGCAATCAAACCCAATTCGGACACATGCAAAGCAAACACTTTATCCACTGTATTATCAGTCCAGCCCCACATATTGTTCTTTTTGGATAGTAATTTTGGGATATTTATACAATAACTTGGAAAATCTACTCTATATCAGAGACTTAATTTCAATAATATGTAATGTAATTTCTATGATGTTCTTTTCTTTTTTCTTTTTTCTTAATATCTTTATTTAAACACCTTCTTAGAAATATGATTGTAGCTGGGTTGCAGTCATATAAAGAACACCCACCTTCACCAATGCAACATTCCCAGCATGTTCTTTTCATTGTATTTCCTACTTTTTTTAACTTCATTCCACTAACTTAAAAAGAATCAATTTAGATTGCTTTCCAATGTGACTTTAATATACTTTATATATATATATATATTATATATATATATTATATATATATATATATTATATATTATATATTGGTTTTTGGGCCACACCCAGCAGTGCTCCTGGCTGTCTGCTCCTGGCAGGCACGGGGGACCCTATGGGACACTGGGATTCGAACCAAACACCTTAGGTCCTGGATCGGCTGCTTGCAAGGCAAACGCCGCTGTGCTATCTCTCCGGGCCCAGATATATTTCTTTAATTTGACCCAAAGGTAAACTAATAGACTTTACATATTTTCTGGATATGATAGAAGACTAAAGTCAAAATGAAAACACAGTAAATTGAAGGAAAGCATAATAGCAATTATGTGGGGAAATGTATAGGCACCAGTGGAAGACTTGGCTAAAGCATAGGAAGGTTCCTTTAACTTGACTCTGATTTTCATGAATTTAAATTATAATAACAATTTGAATGTGCTATTATAACATCAATCGAAAATAAATGTACACATGCCGGATTGTTTTAATTTTTAATTCTCAATTCCTGCTGTGGATGCATGGCCATTAATTGGGGTTATGCATAAGCCCAGCAAAAAAAACATCTTTCAGAATGACACAACCAAAAGATATTTTATTTTATTAAATTTCATATTTTTAATTTCATATTTTTAAAACAGAAAAACATTGTTTTATTGTCAGCAATGTGTACTCTTAGCAAAAATAAGAATG
This sequence comes from Suncus etruscus, assembly GCF_024139225.1. Taxonomy (NCBI): domain Eukaryota; kingdom Metazoa; phylum Chordata; class Mammalia; order Eulipotyphla; family Soricidae; genus Suncus; species Suncus etruscus. The sequence continues at coordinate 3,073,817 of NC_064859.1, forward strand.
AATTTTCTTCAATCAAATGTTTGCTCTTTTTCTTTTCTTGATATTAACCAGTGCTTCTCAAATAGTGGGGCGCATCCCCCAGGGTGGGCGCAAGGCTCCATAAAGGGGGCGCATTTCACCTCGGCAAGCACTGTCATAACAAGCTAAGCCCCGTGTCTCTGTATGTCTCTGGAGCTGAGAGTTGCTGTGTCCTGCTTCAAACTCCGCTTCGAAAGCTATGCATTGCAAAACATGCTCATTGTAGCCATTAATCCAGACATTGCCTCTGATTTAAAAAATCAGCTCAAATTATTTTATATATTTTTGTTTTGCAGGTTAAAGTTTTATTTAATAAAGATACTACTTACAGTTGCGTGGGGGGCGTGAAAAATGTTTTCTTCTTCCTAGGGGGGCATGATAGAAAATAATTGAGAAGCACTGGTATTAACCAATGTGGGTACAATTGAATCAATAGTTAATACAAGAAAAATTAATTAAGGAGCAATTTTATATTCTGTTTAAATGATTCATTTATGAACATTTATGAATTGTCTCTACTCAATAAAAACATTTTTGAAGATTGTCTCTGATCCAGGATAAAAAGAAATCTAACCATGAATTAGAAGTCTAGATTTAGTAAGACTGATTGCATAAAAGATGAATAAATTATAATTTTATAAAAGCTAAACTGAATAGAACTTAGTATTGAATCCGTTCCTAAGGATTAAAGAAACTGAACACCTGAACATTTACATAACTTATGTATCTTAGATATTTCTAGTGAAAGCAGGAATCTGATATATTTACAAATAAGAAATATGTTAACTAAATTATGTATATCGTTCAATTTTATGGTAGAATTTACAATATATGGAACAAACTAACTGATTTGTTGGAAGATTAGGATAGGATAAATTTTTTGCACAATTAAACCACAGATCTTATGAAAAAATTGCTTCATTTAGCTCTCTTGCTAAGATGAAATGAATAATAAAAAGCAGATGTAAAAACAAAAAAATGCAACCACATGATATTATTCACATTATAGTCACACTATGCCAGCAATAATATGTGATTCTTTCTCCAAATGTGACCACATGCTTTATTTCATTCTAAGCAAATCAAATACATAAAGTTAAATGCTGCCTTAAAAAGTAAAGTTAACTCTTAACCAAAGCTAAGAGTCAGAGATTCTATGTGAGAACATCATGATCAGAATGTTCATTTTAAAGAGATTTCTCATGTTCCCTTTTCATAAACAACCAATATGTTCTTAGTCTTTTCACTGCATTTCTGGAGTTCTTTGGGAACATTTATCATCACAATCTGAAGTGTTTACAAATTTAACTTCCTATAGTTACCATTGTCAGATAAATTAGAATAATGTGGTTTCTTGGTGAACTTTTTAAAGCTCCAAAGGAAATTTTTTTTAAAACATAATGTCTTCATCAAAATGTAAAAATTTCTTTTTCCATGCTCCCAGAAATCCTTTCTTTTTTTTTTTTCATAAAAGACACAAGTCAGTCATAATGGTATTTATTCGGTACTTCTGATGTGATAATAGTTTAATGTCAACCATGAGAAATAAAAAATAGGCCCATTTGGGGACAGAGGATCACACACACACATGGACAAGCATTTTTCATGGGGAGGGGGGAGAGATGTTCAGAACATGTACTATGGAGCTGGAAGTCCAATCCAAAGCTGCCACCCCCAATCCTATGGTTTCAACTAGTGACAGAGCATTACCTATGTTCCTCAAATACACCGTCTTTTAAACCCCAGACTCATAAACAAGAAACTCTGAATGGCCCACCAGGTGCTGGTAACATTCTGATTTGTAATTTGCCCAGACAATCTGACAGAACTGTCTGAAGGAGACTGGCATTATCACTCTGGAATCATACTGCTAACTAGCCTTCAATTATTATAGTAGAGCATGACAAATAGCACCACATATACTTTCCAAGGCCAGTTCCCATATTGTTTTATGTTCTGTATGTAGCATTGGATCTATTCACCAACCAGGTCAGTGTTTACATCTAACCTTCCAGCAGCTACAAGCTGTTCCACGGAGACATCACACATTAACTGGCTACTTAGCATCAACTGCCACCATGTCTACCATGAAATAAGCAACATTAAAAAACATTCTGATGACAAGTGTAAGAATTGAGGTCCACTTCATTATATATATAAATACATATTCTCTTTACTACAAAGTCCACTACTTCATACTGTATTGTGTATATATATGTTCTCTTTACTACAAAGTCCACTACATACTGTATATATATATATATATATACACAATATATATACATATATATACACAATACAGTATGAAGTAGTGGGCTTTGTAGTAAAGAGAATTTACTCAATTTGAACTAGTATAACTGTCATGCACGGACCAGTTCTCAAGTGGTCAGATTTCCTCACTTTATAAGAGAAATTAGAAATTTGGATTTTATATGAGTTCACCCAATTTTTCAATATTTGGTTAAACAAAAAATAATTAAGTTCTATAATGTGGATAAAAGAATGAGTCTTATATCTTGTCCTAGGATTCTGGCTCTTTCTGTTGCATTTTTTTGGGGGGAGACACCCTGTGATGCTCAGGGGTTACTCCTGGCTATGTGCTGACTCACTGACATTGTAATGATAGTTCTCAGCATAGTTATTTCTCTAACTGCACTCACCACTCTTTGTGGTGAGATTCATATCTTGAGCTGGTCCTTCCGCCTCATCTATGGGAATTATTTCAATGTCTTTAATTTTTCTTAAAACCTATAGATGAGTGAGACTATTCTTTGTGTCTCTCTCTCATCCTCTGACTAATTTCATTCAGCATGATAGACTCTATGTACATTCATGTATAGAAAAATGTCATGACTTCATCTCTGTTGATGGCTGCATAATATTCTGTTGTGTATATGTACCACAGTTTCTTTAGCCACTCATCTGTTAAAGGGCATTGTGATTGTTTCCAATGTCTGGCTATTGTAAAAAATGGTGCAATGAATATAAGTATGAGAAAGGGTTTTTTTGTATTGGATTTTTGTGTTCCTAGGGTATATCCCTAGGAGTGGTATAGCTGGGTCAAATGGGAGTTCAATTTTCAGGATTTTGAGGAATCTCCATATGTTTTCCATAAGGGCTGGACTAGATGGCATTCCCACCAGCAGTGAATGAGAGTTCCTTTCTCCCTACATCCCAGCCAGCATTGATTGTTCTTATTCTTTGTGATGTGTGTCAGTCTCTGTGGTGTGAGATGGTACCTCACTGTTGTTTTGATTTGCATATCCCTGATGATTAGTGATGTGGAGCATTTTTTCTTGTGCCTTTTGGCCATTTGTATTTCTCCCGAAATTCAATTGGAACAATAAACACCCAAGAGTAGTTAGAGCAACCCTTGGGAAAAGAAATATGGGAGGCATCACTTTTCCCAACTTTAAATTGTATTAGATAGCAATAGTCATTAAAATAGCATGGTATTGAAATAAAGATAGACCCTCAGATCAGTGGAATAGACTAGAGTATTCAGAAAATGCTCCCCAGATATACAATCAACTAATCTTTGATAAAGGGGCAAGAAATGCAAAATGGAGCAAGAAAAGCCTCTTCAACAGGTGGTGTTGACACAACTGCTCAGCCATTTGCAAAATAAATGGACTCAGACCTCTAACACCATGCACTAAGGTCAAATGCAAATGGAGTAAAGACCCTGATATCAGACCTGAAACCATAAGGTATATAGAACAACACATAGGTAAAACACTCCAAGACATTGAAACTAAAGGCATCTTCAAGGAGGAAACAGCACTCTCCAAACCAGTCAAAGCAGAGATACACAAACGGGACTATATTAAGCTAAGAAGCTTCTGCACCTCAAAGAAAATAATGCCTAGGATACAAAAGACACCCACAGAATGGGAGAAGCTATTCACCCAATAACCATCAGATAAGGGGATAATATCTAAGATATGTAAGATACTGACAAAACTTAACAAGAAAAAAATATCTCATCCCATTAAAAAAAAGGGGAGAAGAAATGAACAGACACTTTGTGAAAGAAATTATTTTCTTTTAATTCTTTCTAGATGTTTTTTTTCCCTTCTCCACCACAGCACACTGCCATCCTGGTGTTTCTCCTCTATTGTCTTATTCCTCAGTTACTTATATGTATTTTGTGTCTCTCATAGGAAAAAAGTTTCTTCAGTCATTTACTGTTATTATTACTATTATAACTTCATCGATTGAGTTCTATGCCAGCCATTGTATTAACTTTATTAACTCGCCTATTCTTTTAAAAAGAACCTAAAAAAAAACTTAAAAAAAGTGACTGTGGCTACTGCTTTAGGGGTGAGAGAATTTAAGTATAGAGTGTTTCTGATTTATTACCCACTTCCACAATAATAGTAAGTACAGGAGCCAGTTCTTGAAAGGAGACTTTTTTACTTCAGCGTTTTGTATTTATCTGACTCATCTGTAAGTCTTCTGCAATTCCTTGCACACTGTGCACTCTTGATTGTTATCTGTCTAATTGATTGTTGAAAAACAGACATTTATATTCCATCTAAAAGACATTCTTTCTTTTGTTTTGTTTTGTTTTGGGGTCACACCTGGCGGTGCTCAGGGGTTACTCCTGGCTGTCTGCTCAGAAATAGCTCCTGGCAGGCACGGGGGACCATATGGGACACCGGGATTCGAACCAACCACCTTTGGTCCTGGATCGGCTGCTTGCAAGGCAAACGCCGCTGTGCTATCTCTCCGGGCCCCAAGACATTCTTTCTTAAGGATCATGGAGAAAAAATACTGATGAGTTAATGGTTTGCAGAAGGGTTAAAAATAAGAATAATGTGAATGTGCACTAGAATATTTGTGGCTCAGCAACAGATTGGAGCCCATTCATCAAATGAATGGATACCCGTGGTTTATCCAAGATGCTTTTCAGTGTATTTATTCAAAAAGAAATCCTATCCAAAAATAATATCTATCAAGTAAACTGCCATGTGAGCATTTCTGGCATGAAATTTTAATGTACAATGCTGGTTTTAGTTAGAAATGAGGAAATGCCAAGAGGAAATTGAACAAAAGCTCAAAAGATAATCTTTTTTGCTTGCAAAAAGCATTATTTTGGAAGGTAACTATGATGTTATAGTTATGTTTCCTTATCTAACGAGAGTCCTAAAAATACATTTACTTCTTTATCACTAACTGTATGTTGTTTCAATATAAAATATGCAAATTCAGTATAGAATAACTATATTCTATGCAAGCTTTCCCTGTTATTAAACATATTATGAGTCACAAATGAAAACTTAGAAAAGTAGAATTTGGGGGGAGAATGTCTGGTTTAAATAATGACAGAATCTGACCATACTTATACTTTATTTGAAGTTCTTTTTTTTTTTTTTTTTGGTTTTTCGGGCCACACCTGTTAGATACTCAGGGGTTACTCCTGGCTACGCGCTCAGAAATTGCCCCTGGCTTGGGGGGACCATATGGGACACCGGGGAATCGAACCGTGGTCCTTTCCTTGGCTAGCGCTTGCAAGGCAGACACCTTACCTCTAGCGCACCTCGCCGGCCCCTTTATTTGAAGTTCTAAAAAATAAAACTAACTCTAAATTATTGATCTCTTTAAAGACTAACATTTGAGAGCCAAGAGAAGGACAGTCCCTGTCTTTAAAACAATTATTCAGCTTTCAAATCTCAGTTACCCTGGCAAATTCTCACTACTAATAATAAGTAGGGGCAGGAAACAGAGCAGTAGGGATACGTGCATGGCAAATTCTCAACCCTGGTTCAATCCCCCAGTAATACATGGTTCCCAAGCCTCACCAGATGTGGCCCTGGGAGCTTCTGGGCACTACTGGAGTGGCCCTGATGGTGACCTCAACTGGGGCCTAAGCACATCCTCAGACCTTCACATTGAATCCCACCAGCAATGAAAAAGAGTTTTTTTTTTTTTTGGGCCGGAGAGATAGCATGGAGGTAAGGCGTTTGCCTTTCATGCAGGAGGTCATCGGTTCGAATCCCGGCGCCCCATATGGTCCCCTGTGCCTGCCAGGAGCAATTTCTGAGCCTGGAGCCAGGAATAACCCCTGAGCACTGCCAGGTGTGACCCAAAACCAAAAAAAAAAAAAAAAAAAAAAAAAAAAAAGAGTTTTTTTCTCTCTATATCCCCACCAACACTGCTTGTTCTCATTCAATATTTTTAATTTATTCTTTTATATTTCTTTATTTTTATTTTATTAATATCTTTATTTAAACACCTTGATTACAAATATAATTGTAGTTGGTTATCAGTCATGTAAAGAACACCCCCCTTCACCAGTGCAACATTCCCACCACCAATGTCCCAAATCTCCCTCTTCCCCACCCCACCTCCACCTGTAATCTAGACAGGCTTTCCAGTTCCCTCATTCATTCACATTGTTATGATAGTTCTCAGTGTAGTTATTTCTCTAACTGCACTCAACACTTTGTGGTGAGCTTCATATTGTGAGCTGGACCTTCCAGCCCTCCTCTCTTTTGTCTCTGAGAATTATTGCAAAAATGTATTTTATTTTTCTTAAAAATCCATAGATGAGTGAGACTATTCTGCATCTCTCTCCCTCTGACGTATTTCACTAAGCATAATAGATTCCATACATCCATGTATAGGAAAATTACATAAATTCATCTCTCCTGATGGCTGCATAATAATCTATTGTGTATATGTACCACAGTTTCTTTAGCCATGCATCTGTTGAAGTTGAAGGGCATCTTCGTTGTTTCCAGAGTCTGACTATTGAAAATAGCGCGGCAATAAATATAGGTGTGAGGCTCTGAGTACTCAAGCCTGTTCCACTGATCGGAGGGTGTCTTTATTCCAATACCATGCTGTTTTGATAACTGTTGCTTTGTAAGCAGTTAAAGTTGGGGAAAGTGATGCCTCCCATATGTTTTTTCCCAAGGAGTGCTTTAGTCATTCAAGGGTGTTTATTGTTCCAAATGAATTTCAGAAGTGTTTGACTCACTTCTTTGAAGAATGTCATAAGTATCTTTAGAGGAATCACATTAAATGTAAACAAAGCTTTGGAGAGTATTACTATCTTAATGATGTTAATCCTGCCAATCCATAAGCAGGGTATGTGTTTCCATTTCCATGTGACCAAGAATTTATCCATTTCTTCCAGATTCTCATATTTGGTGGCATAAAGTTTCTCAAAATAGTCTCTGATTACCCTTTGAATCTCTGCAATATCTGTAGTGATCTCGCCCTTTTCATTTCTAATATGGGTTATCAAGTTTCTTTCTCTTTGTGAGTTTTGCCAATGGTCTATCAATCTTGTTTATTTTTTCAAAGAACCAATTTCTGCTTTCGTTGATCTTTCGGATTGTATTTTGGGTTTCCACTTCATTGATTTCTGCTCTAAGCTTTGTTCCCTTCTGTCTCCCTATTTTTGGTTCCTTTTGTGATCATTTTCTAATTTTATGAGCTGTGTCATTAAGCTGTTCAGGTATGCCCCTTCTTCCTTCTTGATGTGTGCTTGCAATGGTATAAATTTTCCTCTCAGTGCTGCTTTTGCTGTGTCCCATAGATTCTAATAGTTTGTGTCTTCATTGTCATTTTTTTTCCAGGAAAGTTTTGATTTCCTCTTTGATTTCATCTCAGATCCACTGGTTGTTCAGTAACAGGCTGTTTAATTTCCGGTTGTTAACGTTCCTCTTCTGTGTCCCTTTGTCCCTAATTTCAGGGCCTGTGGTCAACGAAGATAGCCTGCAAAATTTCTATCCTCTTGATATTATGGAGGTATGTTTTATGTGCCAGCATGTTGTCTATCCTGGAGAATGACCCATGTACATTGGAGAAGAATGTGTATCCAGTTTTCTGGGGATGGAGTGTCCTATATATATATACATACATACTAAGCCTCTTTCTTCCATTTCTCTTTTCAGGGCTAGAATATTTTTGTTGGGTTTCAGTCTGGTTGACCTATCAAGTGTTGACAGGGCTGTGTTGAGGTCTTCCACAATCATTGTGTTACTATTGATGTCCTCTTTTAAATTTGTCAATAATTGTATCAGATAATTTGCTGGTCTCTCATTGGATGCATATATGTTTAGTAGTGTGATTTCTTCCTGTTGCAAATATCCCTTGATTAGTACAAAGTGTCCATCTTTGTCCCTTACAACTTTTCTGAGTCTAAATTTTGTGTCATCAGATATTAATATGGCCACCCCAGCTTTTTTAAGGGTGTTGTTTGCTTGGATGATTTTCCTCCAGCTTTTGATTTTGAGTCTTATGTTTGTTCTGACTATTCAGAAACCTGGTATCTCTTAGGCCAAGGGAATTCCCTTTCTAATTTCCCCAATACTTACTGTGTCTATGCAAAAATAAATAAATAAAAATAAACAAAAACCTTGCCACACCTCCTCCCCCCTTTCTGTATTCTTTCTCATTGTTGCTTTAGCTGTTGTTTATTGTTGTTGTGTTTTTTTTTGTCTTTGCCTGTTCTTTTTATGCTTTTTTTCTTCTTTTAAGTCGATATGGATAGCTCCTAAATGAACTCCTCCAAGCTTTCTTTTTTTTTCTTTTTCCCAACAGAGCTTGAATCATCTTGTTTTGTCTCATAAATTGAGAGGGGGAAAGTGGATGGTACCAGGAGCAAACAGTCACATGAACATTGACTGACAATAAAAATTATCAGACCTAAACACCAAACCCAAAGTCAAGGACAACAGAATCAATACCCAATCTACAACAAGTTATATACAAAAGGGACCTGTTACACTAGCAGTCCAGGGTCCAAAGAGGGGAGGTATAGGATACATGCTGGGAACAGTGGTGGACAGAAGAACAACACTGGTAGTGGGAATGGCCCTAATTCATTGTCACTATGAAACTTAAATATAACTGTGGAATGCTTGTAATTCACACTGGTCACAATAAAAAACAAATATTGCAATAAAGATTTCCTCAGTGACCCTACCCTACCATAATTACCAAAGGAAAGAAAAAAATGAACAGAAGGAAAAGACTCTAAAGGATCTTCATACAGTTACGGAAATCACTCTCCCTGTAGCTGTAGGCATAGCAAAAGCAGCTAAAGAAATTATCTTTAGATAACAAGAAAATAGTAGAGCTATGTGATTCATCTTAAACACATAAAAACCTCTCAGTACCTGAATTAGATCTACTTGATCGTTCTGGTTTTCAAGTCTGGAAGAACAGAATGCAGTGAGTTCTTGGAGTTTGGTATCAATTTCAGCAAGCTGCTCATGCTGGTGAGCTGTAAAAGTATATCCTTCTCCTGGGGCCAGCCCACAGGACAACTGATCACTCTAAGAAATAAAAAGGGTCACCAGGTTATTTTCAGGATATATTTTTTCTTAAAATTATTTGCTACATCAATGCTCAAAACTTGCCTAAAACAATCAGACAAATAAAATATAAACAACTCAGAATTATCATTGATTGAGAAAATGAACCAAAAGTTAGGGTCAGGTGCATTATCAGTCAATCTTCTTATAGTAAAGCATCTTCTGATAGTACTGGGTATTTTCTCACTGGCATATATCACTTAACTCACAATCTAGTTCTTACATCATTCTCCTTTCTCCAATTAGAAAAGTGGTCTGTTACATATTGAATAAGAAGAAATCGCACTTGTGGACTGGGAAAAAAAATAAAAGAAGAAACTTGCTTTCCCCAAGAATGGGTATGGCATTTTCAAATACAACCCCTAAAAAATAACATTAAGTCTATAAACTAAATGTTTGGGCTTAATTAGCTTAAAAATCATCATCTAACTCCTTATTCAAATAATATTCATTTCACAACGAGTTTAAAAACATTTATAATTCTTTTTTTTTTTTTTTTTTTTTTTTTTTTTGGTTTTTGGGCCACACCCTGTGATGCTCAGGGGTTACTCCTGGCTATGCGCTCAGAAGTCGCTCCTGGCTTGGGGGACCATATGGGACGCCGGGGGATCGAACCGCGGTCCGTCTCCTAGGCTAGCCCAGGTAAGGCAGGCACCTTACCTCGAGCGCCACCGCCCGGCCCCACATTTATAATTCTTATTCTAAAATCTTCTATGAAGTACCTGCTATGTGTAGGTATGCTACTGGACAATGGTGACTCAATATAAATTTCAAAAAATTCTTCCAACAAGAAATTCTCAGTCCCAGTGTCAGGAAAAAGAAGATGGGAGGCATCACTTTCCCCAACTTTAAATTGTATTACAAAGCAATAGTCATTAAAACAGCATGGTATTGGAATAAAGAAAGACAAATGGCATATATCAATGGCATAGACTAGAGTATTCAGATAATGTTCCCCAGACATACAATCAATTAATCTTTGATAAAGGGGCAAGAAATTAAAAAATGGAGCAAGGAAAGCCTCTTCAACAAGTGGTTCTGGAACAACTCGTCAGCCACATGCAAAAAAGCAAACTCAGACCTCCATCTAACACCATGCACAAAGGTCAAATCCAAATGGATTAAAGAGCTTGATATCAGACCTGGAACCATAAAGTATATAAAACACGTAGGTAAAACACTCCAAGTCTTTGGGACTAAAGGCATCTTCAAGGAGAAAACACCCCTGACCAAACAAGTGGAAGCAGATATAAACAAATGGGACTACATTAAGCTGAGAAGCTTCTCCATCTCAAAGGAAACAGTGACTAGGATACAAAAGCCAACCACAGAATGGGAGAAATTACACCAATACCCATCAGATAAGGAGCTAAGATATACAAGATATAAAACGTACTGACATAACAAACACTACTAGAGAGCAACACTAAACTGGGTGTAGCCCCCTAGTCCCCTGGCTGTGGCATAAAAAAATTTTTATAAGGATGATTACACAAACATACAAATGTTAGGTCAGTGTCCTCCTAACGTGAGCTGATCAGACTTCTAAAATATTGCCTTCATTACATGCTATTCTCCTTAGATGCCCTCTCAGCTCTTCCCAACGCATCTTCTGGATGCACAAAATTTATAGAGCAGAATGAGAATGATACTATTTAATATTAATGAGGATGGCAGTAGAATATTATGAGCCAGGTTAGGGAAAATAAATGTCCCAAATGCAAGGACACAGAGAAACATACTTTCCACTATTATAAGCAGAAGCTATAGTTGTGATATTCAGTGTTATTATCCTTAAAATGACATCAAGTATTTCTTGAGAGTCAATAATAAAGGGAAAGAATAAATTACAAAGCTAGTAAAAATAAGTTTATGGAACAGGATTTAAGTCAGAGAATATCTTTTAAAAACTAACTTACATTCTCAAAAGATATTTGGGGCCAGAGTGATAGCACAGTGGTAAGGCATTTCCTTGCACACAGCCAACACAGGACAGACTCCAGTTCGAATCCTGGCATCCAATATGGTCCCCCAAGCCTGCCAGGAGCAATTTCTGAGCACAGAGCCAGGAGTAATTCCTAAGCACCACCAAGTGTGAACCAAAACAAACAAACAAACAAACAAAAGATAAAAAAAATGGGGCCGGCGCGGTGGCGCTTGAGGTAAGATGTCTGCCTTGCCAGCGCTAGCCTAGGACAGACTGCGGTTCAATTCCCCAAGCCAGGAGCGACTTCTGAGCACGTAGCCAGGAGTAGCCCCTGAGCATCACCAGGTGTGGCCCAAAAACCAAAAAAAAAAAAAAAAAAAAGATAAAAAATATTTGTTTACAAAGGAGTCAATGTTGTGATTAAAAATAAAAATCAATAGTAATTAGGCAAGAAAAAGATATCAAGGGCATCCAGATAGTAAAGGAAGAAGTCAAGCTCTCAGTTTGCAGATGATATGACACTCTACTTAGAAAAGCCTAAAGACTCTACTTTCTAGAAATAAGCTTCTAGAAATAATAGATTCATCTAACAAGGTGGCAGCTACAAAATTAACACACAGAAATCGATGAACTTTTTATACACCAATAATGCTAGAGAAGAAATGGACATTAAGAAAATAATCCCATTCACATTGGTATCATACAAACTCAAATATCTTGGAGTCAACTTGACCAAAGACGTGAAGGACCTATACAAAGAAAACTATAAAACCCTGCTCCAAGAAATAAGAGAGGACATGTAGAACTGGAAACACATACCCTGCTCATGGATGGCAGGATTAACATCATTAAAATGGTAATACTTCCCAAAGCATTGTACAGATTTAATGTGATCCCTCTAAAGATACTCATGACATTTTTCAAAGAAGTGGATCAAACACTGCTGAAATTCATTCGGAACAATAAACACCCACAAATTGCTAAAGCAATCCTTTGGAAAGGAATATGGGGGAGGCATTACTTCCCCCAATTTTAAACTGTATTACAAAGCAATAATTATCAAAACAGCATGGTATTGGAATAAAGACAGGTCCTCAGATCAGTGGAATAGGCTTGAGTACTTAGAGAATGTTCCCCAGACATACAATCAGTTAATTTTTGATAAAGGGTCAAGAAATCCTAAATGGAGCAAGGAAAGCCTCTTCATCAAGTGGTGTTGGCACATCTGGTTAGCCACTTGCAAGAAAGCGAATTTAGACCCCCAGCTAACATCATGTACAAAGGTAAAATCCAAATGGATTCAAGACCTTGATATCAGACCTGAAACTATAAGGTATATAGAACAACAAGTACATAAAACATTCCATGACATTAAGACTAAAGGCATCCTCAAGGAGGAAACAGCACTCTCCAAACAAGTGGAAGCAGAAATAAACAGATGGGAATATATTAAGCTGAGAGGCTTCTGCACCTCAAAGGAAATAGTGCCTAGGATACACGAGCCACCCACTGAGCCACCCACTGAGTGGGAGAAATTATTCACCCAATACCCATCAAATAAAGGGCTAATATCCAAAATATACAAGGCACTGACAGAACTTTACAAGGAAAAAAAACATCTAATCCTATCAAAAAATAAAGAGAAGAAATGAACAGACACTTTGTCAAAGAAGAAATACAAATGGCCAAAAGACACATGAAAAAAATGCTCCACATCACTAATCATTAGGGAGATGCAAATCAAAACAACTCTGAGGTACCATCTCATGCCACAGAGATTGGCACACATCAAAAAGAATAAGAATAAGCAGTGCTGGTAGGGATGTGGAGAGAAAGAAACTCTTATTCACTGTTGGTGGGAATGCCATCTTGTTCAACCTTTATGGAAAATGATATGGAGATTCCTCAAATAAACTGGAAATTGAGCTCCCATATGAACCAGCTATACCACTCCTAGGGATATACACTAGGAACACAAAAATACAATTCAAAAATCCTTTCCTTATACCTATATTCATTGCAGCACTATTTACAATAGCCAGACTCTGGAAACAACCAAGATGCCCTTCAACAGATGAATGGCTAAAGAAACTGTGGTACATGTACATATACAATGGAATATTATGCAGCTGTTAGGAGAGATGAAGTAATGAATTTTTCCTATACATGGATGTACACGAAGTCTATTATGCTGAGTGAAATAAGTCAGAGGGAGAGAGATAGACACAGAATAGTTTCACTCATCTATGAGTTTTAAGAAAAATAAAAGACATTTTTGCAATAATTCTCAGAGACAAAAGAAATGAAGGCTGGAAGGTCCATCTCACAATATGAAGCTCACCACAAAGAGTGTTGAGTGCAGTTAGGGAAATAACTAAACTGACAACTATCATAACAATGTGAATGAATTGAGGGAAGTAGAAAACCTGTCTCAAATACATGGGGGGGGTGGAAAGGAGGGAGATTTGGGACATTGGTGATGGAAATGTTGCACTGGTGAATGTGGGTGTTCTTTATATGACTGAAACCCAACTACAATCATATTTGTAATCAATGTGTTTAAATAAAGATATTTAAAAAAGGGCCCGGAGAGATAGCACAGCGGCGTTTGCCTTGCAAGCAACCGATCCAGGACCAGAGGTGGTTGGTTTGAATCCCGGTGTCCCATATGGCCCCTGTGCCTGCCAGGAGCTATTTCTGAGCAGACAGCCAGGAGTAAACCCTGAGCACCGCTGGGTGTGGCCCATAAAACAAACAAACAAAAAAAGATATTTAAAAAAGAACAAGGAAAATAAATAAATAAAAATAAATAAAAAATTGAATATTAATATCACTATATATAATATCATTAAATTATATTATTATGTTATATATAATTGTATATCAAATATAATGTATTATTATATAATACCATTAACTTAAATATCAGTTCACAGACCTCAGAACTGGATAGTCCCGAATCTTTATCATCCAAATCTTTCAGAAGTTCAATCAGTCTTTTCTTCTCTGTGTCACTCATACCCACTGGGTTTCCTGAATCTTTCGCTAACTAGAGAATGTATAAATGGAAAATATTAAATACCCAAAGTAAATAATACTTCAGAATAATAAAAGTAGAACTGAATGTATTAGTACAATCACTAGCAAATAGGTATCAGATTAGAGATGTTTAATTTGCTAGGTCATTTTATTCTGTGCAAAATTTTAGTACAAGTTCTCCAAGCTCAGATATTCTTACTATAAACAGGACCTACAGTTGATCATTTTAACCATCATTATTTTAAGAATAAGAAGTCTGCAGATTATATATAAAATATACAACAGTGCAACAACTTTTTTAAGCATAAACAAATTATGATGAGGTATTTGGAAGGCAACCGCCCCATATCAAATCACATTTAAATTACAAGACAAGCTTGTTAGAAGTTTGAAGAAGTTACTATTGTGAAAATGGAGAAAAGGTAGAGAAATGGTAGAGTTGCTGTCTCTTAGAAAACTAAACAATAAGTCAACACACAGTGATCCAGTACAGAGGCACATCAAGCTGCAGATTTCCACATAGACACTGAGCACAGAATGATCAAAAGTCCTGAGGCCAGAGCAATAATACAGCAGGTAGGGATTGTAGTATCCCTCCCTGAGTGCAGAGCAAGGAGTAAACCCTTAGCAACACAAGGTGTGACCCATCCCCCTAAAAATCAAGAGTCTAGCTTTTCTACGAAGATGGCGCCGAAGGCCAAGAAGGAAGCTCCTGCACCTCCCAAAGCTGAAGCCAAAGCTAAAGCTTTGAAGGCTAAGAAAGCCGTCCTGAAAGGTGTTCACAGCCACAAAAAGAAGAAGATCCGAACATCACCCACCTTCCGAAGACCCAAAACTCTGAGGCTGCGAAGGCAACCCAAATATCCTCGGAAGAGCGCCCCTAGGAGAAACAAGCTTGACCATTATGCCATCATCAAATTCCCTCTGACCACTGAGTCGGCCATGAAGAAGATAGAAGATAACAACACACTCGTGTTCATTGTGGATGTCAAAGCCAACAAACACCAGATTAAACAGGCTGTGAAGAAGCTCTATGACATTGATGTGGCCAAGGTCAACACCCTGATTAGACCTGATGGAGAGAAGAAAGCATATGTTCGGCTGGCTCCTGACTATGATGCTTTGGATGTTGCCAATAAGATTGGGATCATCTAAACAGTCCAGCTGGCTAATCCAAAATACAAATTATTCCCCCCACTCTAAAAAAAAAAAAAAAATCAAGAGTCTAAGCAGTGGTCAGCTGAACCATTTAAAAGGACCTGGAAATGGGAAAAGCATCAGATTTGAACTGTGAGCAATATTTAATTCTCTCCTCTTTAAAACTTTCCATCAACTAATGTAGTTTTCTAGATACTTAATTACCTATATGGTTTATATGAGCTTTTCACTGCTGTGAATTAAATCACTTCTGGTCTAACACAGAAGCCTCAGTTGGTTAGTTTGGGTCAGCCATGAAGACAGAATCAAGTCTGACTGAAAGGATAGTGGAACAGAGATAAACCTCGGAAACAGGGACTAATAAAGACCCAGGACAAGTAACACATGACAGAAAGTCAGGAGGCTCTCTGGAAAAAGAAAACAAGCAAAAGAGTGTTCCCCAACATTGCCATGAGCATTTCCCATTCCTGTTTCTAAATATACTTAGGCACAAAATCAGCATTATTACTTTATAAATTATCATTTTACTCATAAAATCTAGAAAACATTACCAAAATAAATAACATTTATTAATGTAATAGGTTTTTTTTCGAACTGTAGGAACCAGATTCATGTCTGGGTACTGAAGCAAGAGTTGTTAAAAAGAGGTAGGATGGGATAGGGTAGACTAAGATCAAAAGCTAAATAATTTCTCACAAAACTTTTCTTTCATCTATATATACTGTTTTAATTACATATACAAATATCCTGACCTCCCCCCCAAAGTTAAAACACTGAAAACAGCTAGTTCCATTTTGCAACTAAGTGAATCTTACATTCTGGCTTCTGAATTTCTAAGTACATACCTCAATGTTTCGCTTAATAAGATCCTGGCTGGGTTTGCTCCTGGGCCCAATCTTTTCTGTGTCTGAGAAAGGTCTCTTCTCTGCTTTGATCAATGACTGTTTCCTTGCCACATCATAGGTAAAGTCTAATATTAAGAAAGTTCACAAATTTTTATAAATATGATTGTCAATTTTGCTAAAACTTTACTTCAAGCATGTATTATATAAAAAGTAGAATGTTTTTCTTTATTTTCATAAAGACCCAAGAAGCAAACATACATGAAGATCCAATCTCAAAAGTGAGATAGACTATCAAATTTGCAATGAAGTTGTCAAAAACTTTTGTCATTCATTCTCATTATATCAAACTTCTTGCTTTTGATTCCTTTGTAATCATGAGAAATATGAAGAGAATTTCAAGTGATACACATGAGAAATCTTGAATGTTACAAAGATTTTTAATGTTTCATTTAATATTTACATGAAACAAGAAGCCAATTATTTCCTACTCTTCTATTAAATTTTCCATAATCACTTTTGAGTGAAAAATGCTGTGTTTATAGTTGTCTTTACACAAGTTCTAGGAATAAGTGTCTTGCTATTCTACATCCCACCTACACAAGCTCGTAGGCCCATCTTGATTTATCAATTTTCCTCAATCTTTGAAAAGAAGCTTAAAGCAGCCACTGAGTTAATCAAGCCTAAAGATAGCTTGTTTTCATTATACTTATATTTGGGACATATAAAATAAGGTAATTTTTATTAAAGTAAATAAGACAATTCATTGAAGTCCTAAAAATGCATATGGAGCCTCTTAAATTAGAAATAATATCAATGGGGCCATAATGATAGCACAGTTGGTAGCACTCAGTTACTCCTGGCTCTGCACTCAGAAATCACTACTGGTGGGCTAGGGGACCATATAGGATGCTGAGGATCAAACTAGGTGAGCCACATGCAAGGCTATCCCATTATATTATCTCTTTGACCACAAGAAATTTCGTATATTTAAACACATTGAAATAATTCAAATTTAGATCCCTGCCCATATTTTGTTTCTTTAAAATAGTATTTTAATAAACTTTATGAGGAAAACTCATTAGATTCTATGGATCAAATGATAGCTCAAGAAATGCCTTCTCTCCATCCCAGGATGAAAAAGCAGGAGTCACCATGCCAATCCCAATCCTTTCTGGGTTGGCTGACTTGGCGGACTATGCAGGATAAGCACTGAGAACAAGTTGCATCACTCAGTAATTCAGTCTCTCAGTGTCTAACCACAGAATATTCTCTTGAGACTAAAAGAAAGCTATCTTTTACTCTTTCCATAAGTTTTCATTTTTGTTAGGTTTCTATTACTTGTATCCAGGTTTTCTTTTATTTCTTCATTATATAAAGTTTCAAAGATGAAAGTAGAAGGAATGATATAAAGAACTTAATAACTAGTCTCATTAATGATCAATTTTATTTCATCAAGAATTAAAATTTACATATAATTCTGGATTAAATCATTTCATTTGGGACTATCTCTATGTACACTGAATCTCGTGACAGTGTATAAAATCACACCAATTAAAACATACCTGGAATAACATTCTGAATATGTTTTTCATATTCTTCAGGAGGGATCTGAGTGTGAAATATTGAAGAAAAGGTATCTTCAACCTCATACAGAGAAGAATCTATGAAGTTATAAAATAATTTAATGCACAAATAAATCAAAAGTTATCTATATGTGTAACTGCTTTAAAAATATCTAAAAGCTAATGTCATAGGCAATACTCACTCAATCCTCACCATCATCAGATACATACATATTTCTTTTCTTTTCTTTTCTTTTCTTTTCTTTTCTTTTCTTTTTTTTTTTTTTTGGTTTTTGGGACACAACTGGTGATGCTCAGTGATTACTCTTGGCTGTGCACTCAAAAGAGCTCCTGGCTCGAGGGACACAATGGGACACTGGGGATCAAACCCAGGTCCGTCCTGGGTCAGCCACATACAAGGCAAATGCCCTTCTGCTGTGCTATCGCTCTGGCCCCTACATACATATTTCTTTTCTTTTTTTTTTCTTTTTCTTTTTTTTTTTTTAGTTTTTCAGGCCACACCCGTTTGATGCTCAGGGGTTACTCCTGGCTAAGTGCTCAGAAATTGCCCCTGGCTTGGGGGGACCATATGGGACGTCGGGGGATCAAACCGCGGTCCTTCCTTGGGTAGCGCTTGCAAGGCGCTTACCTTTTACCTTACCTCTAACGCCACCTCACCAGCCCCACATACACATTTCTTAACATAGTCACTTCCTGATGGCCTGAACTATATCTTTGGTTACTCTTTTTATATGCAAGAGAAAAAATGCAAAAGCATATAAAATGAATATATAAAACTAAAACACTTCTCTACACTGAAAGAAACAGCAAAACAAAAAAGCAACTTCCATGAATGGGTTAATATATTTAAAAGTATACATCTAATAATGGGTTAACATTAAAAAGTATTAAAAACTCACACAACTAAATAACAACAAAACAACCTAATTTTCAAAAATTTGACCATGTTTCTGAATTGATATTTCACCAAAGATATAGAGATGTCCAACAGATTCATATAACGGTCCATAATCAGTTATTATCAGAGAACTATAATTCTAAAACAATAGACTTGCCTTATGCCTGTGAGAATGGCAATTATATAGAGACAAGAAATAACAAGTGTTGGCAAAAACAAAAGAAATAACTACTATCTTGCACTGCTGGTGGGAATGTGAACTGGTGCGGTCATTATGGACAGTATACCCATTACTCAAAACACGAAGAGTAAAAACACCATGCTATCCAGAATTTCCATTGTAAGGGTTCAGAAAGATAATATATCAGGTAAGGCACTTGCCTTGCATGCAGTCAACCTGGGTTCAATCCTGACAAACCCATATGGTCTCCCAAAACTGCCAGGCATGATCCTTAAGCACAGAGCCAAAAATACGCCCTGAGACCACTGGTGTGACCAAAAAAACAAAAACACAATTTCTGCCTTTAGGTACATCACTAAAGAAAACAAAAGACTCACTAGTTTTCCAAAAGACAAATTTTAAAAGATATATTGATGTTCACTTTTTGCACTATGTGACAAGAGTCGCAATATGGAAACAACATAAGTATCATGATTGAATGAAAGAATTATGCAATGCAATACCATCTCTCTACTCGATGATTAAAAGATGAAACCTTGACAAATATTCATTTTTGGAATTTAAGTACACTACACTAAATGAAATAAATCATATAAAGATGAACACCATGTAAATGTACTAATAAAAATTTGAGAGGCAATGTACATGAGCAAACAAAAAAAATAAACTTCTAGCTGAAAATAACAAGTTGATGGTTACTAGAGAGAAGAGGAGTAGGAAAATAAGATAAATGGTAAAGGAGGACAAGTGTATACTGGTGGACAGAAATCAGCCTACACTTTTTGTGGGTGGTGATCGTGAGAGGGTATAAAGATGTTGGATCCTGGCCAGCGAGGCATCAGAGGAACCTCAGTTTGAACCTGGCAAAGTATATAGTCCCCTAAGCACCACTAGGAGCAAGCCCTCAGCTGAGCCATGAGTATAGCCTAGGGCCCAGACTCCACACACATAAAGTAACTGTTGAATCATAATAATATACACCTATAACTTATCAAAGGTTTTTTAACAAACTTATAAAAAGCTGTGTATCTGAAACCTATCAAAGGTTAATCAAACATTACTTCAATTTTAAAATAAAACAACATCACTTCTGAGTAAAAGGTTAATTATCTTTGTACACATAAGCCACTGAAACAAGAATAACAAAATAAACAACTTTTTCCCAGAACTTGTATGCAAGGAAAATATTAAGATTAACAGTCATAGTCAGTAACAGAATGGGTGACTATATGGCCCAGCAGCAGAGCCCATATATGCTTTTGCAACTGTGAAATCCTGGGTTTGGTCCCTAACACCACAATAAAAAAAGAAACAAATAATTTTCATAAATCAAACATTCAATTTCAAGAAGTTAAACTTGGAAAGGAGGACAGAGACAGGTGTATTTTCTGAATTCCAAAAGTCCTTTACAAAACACTTTCTTCAAGTTAAAAAAACAATATCAAAGAAATGACAGAATTAGGAAATAACCATTTGGCAATCATCAATCCATCAGAATAAAAATTGATTCAGGTAAAAATAATCAACAGGTGATAAAGCTAATAGGTAAAATAATTTGAAGTCTAAGAGTACCTTCCCACATGATAACTTTGTCAGCACAAAAGGAAAAGGGGGGTCAGAGAGATAATTCCAAGGGTTTGAGTATATGCTTGCATGTAGGAAGCTTGGTTTCAATTCCTAGAACCACGTGGTCCCCGAGCCCTCCAGGAGTGACCCCAGAAAACTTAGCTGGAAGAAGACCCTGAGCGCTGCCAGGCACACCATACATACACACAACTACACACACATACACACACACACACACACACACACACACACACACACACACACCCTTCTGAGAGTTGCAAAGCAACAGTGAGGTAGATTGTATGTTAAAAGGAAGGAGAGAGTGCCTGAAATACCATGTCCTCTCTTCTTTCCCTCCTCCTCTTTCCTCTACACACTCTCACCCCAGCATACATAGTTTAAAGGTCACATAAGGGCACCCTAAGAGGCAAATACCCACAAATTAGAAAGACTGCACAGAAAGAAAGATCCTATCAGCATGATGTTGGTCTTCTAGACTCCAGACTGTGAAGAAATTAATTTAGGTTTTTAAGCCAGCCATCTGTGGTATTTTTTATGGCAGTTCTAACAGACTGATATGTATACTTTAAGATAAAATTTTAAAAATTAGCCTAATTAACTTAACAGAAGAGGCTAGAGAAAACAAGCTCAAGAAAATAAATAATCAAGAGTTAGAATTAGCAAAGAAATTCAAAAATAGTGCTTGAAGGCATGAAAAGAAAAACCTGTCAGTATGATTTTTTTAAAGGAAAAGCATTATGAATCCCCATGGTAGGGTTAGAGAAATAATAAAAAGACTGGAAAAACATAGTTTACACTTACAGGCACCATGTTTGACCTAGGCAGAATTCGCTCAACCCTTCTCCCATTAAAAAAATAGTAGAATCCACATTTATTTTAACATGTTACAGATGGTTACACACAGGATATTTCTGATAGGCCATATAACAAGTTAGTAAAGACATAAATTTTGTGTTTTCCCCTCTTTTCACAAAGGATCCCTTCCTTCCTCAGAGTCAAGTCATTGCCTCATCAGTAGCAACAAGCATATACCTATATCCAGTTCTTAGTACTGACATCATTCTCCAAGAAACCAGGACCCCTGGAGAAATTATTTATTCTATGACTCAGATAGGAAACAAAGATGATGAGTCTGAAGCATTTTGTAGTTAGAGAAAATGAGGAGTATAATGCCCAATCTTTGTGACAACAATGGCAACAAAGGGCAGAGAGGAGAAACAGTTTTTAAGAAAAAATGTCTTAATGACCAAGGATGTCAAAGGTGTAGGAAGCATCCAAAAGAGCTAGACCAAAAGCTAGAAAAAAAATTAGCAACAAAATATAATGGCATCAAATTTTTACCCAAAGTATAGAGCTAAAGTGATAGTACAAAGAGTAGGGCACTTCCCTTGCACATGGCAAAACTATTTTCAATCTTCAGATCCCCAAATGAGCACACAAGGAGTGTTCCCAAGTACAGAGCCAGGAGTAACCCCGGAGCACTCCTGGGGGGGTAGAGGGGTGGTGGTCAAAAAAAAAACAAAAAACATAAAGACTGGATTAGACAGCATTCCCATCAGCAGTAAATGAGAGTTTGCTTCTCTCCACATCCCTGCCAGTACTGATTGTTCTTGCTCTTTGTGATGTATGCCAGTTTCTGTGGCATGAGATGGGACCTCATTTTTGTTTTGATTTGCATCTCCCTGATGATTAGTGATGTGGAGTATTTTTTCATTTGCCTTTAGGCCATATGTACTTCTTCTTTGAGGAAATGTCTGTTCATTTCTTCTCCCCATTTATTGATGGAGTTAGGTTTCTTTTCTTGTTAAGTTCAGTCAGTACCTTGTAAGCCTGTCTAGAAGACAGACTGGAGGTGGGGGAGGAGTGAGATAGGGGCCATTAGTAGTGGGAATGTTCTTTCTATGACTGAAACCCAACTATAAACATGTTTGTAATCATGGTGCATAAATAAAGATATTATTAAAAAAACAAATAAAAACAAAGTATAACATATTAATAAGCCTACACTGATATAATAATGAACAGGGAAAATAAACCAATCTTCCATACCAAATGTTTTTAACATGTTTAAAAAAACTTATTTAGTTCTGGACTGTCTGTTTTCTGTGCAGCATCTGCGGGCCTGATTTCCTGTGTGTGTGGCTTCATATGCGGACGACTAGCCTTCTCTGGAAGTGAGTTTCTCAGCCCAGAAAGGAAAGAGCTGGTTGAATTCTGATGGAACGCTGAAGCCTGGCACATCTCTCTGGACTGTCTGTCTTCTGTGCGGCATCTGCGGGCCAAATTTCCTGAGTGTGTGGCTTCATCTGCGGGTGACTAGCCTTCCTTGGAGGTGAGTTTTTCCGCCCAGAAAGAGAGGAGCCAGAGGAGTGCGGCCTTAGCCAATAAATACAACCACAACACGTAGAAAAATCCACAATACAAGTGTGACAATGGGGAAACAACGCAGGAGCGCCAAACATAGAGAATAAGGATGGCAACTCTGATGACCGGAACATGGCCAACCAACTAGTCAGTCTCTCAGATAAAAAGTTTAGAGTCGCAATATGGAAGATGTTCACAGAACTCAAAGAAAGTATAGAAGAGAACACTAATAAGAATCAAGAGACTATGAAGATAGAAATCAGAAAACTCCAAACTGAAATTTCAGGTCAAATAACAGGTCTGAAAAACTCAGTAGATGAATTGAAGAAAAAAATGGATGACCTTTCCCACAGGTTAACAGCAGCTGAGAATAGAATTGGTACACTAGAAGATGAGATGAATAACAACTCCATATAGCAGAAGAGATTGGAAAAAAGCCTTAAAGCAAATGATCAAATAATGAAAAAATTACTCAAAGAATATGAACAGATGAAAGTAGAAGTCTATGATAAGCTTAACAGAAACAACTTAAGAATCATTGAAGTCCCAGAGACCCAGGAAGAAAATCTCCAGGAAGAATCAACAGTCATCTAGAATATCATTAAAGAGAAACTACCAGAGCTAAAGAATACCTGCAATCAAATCCTGCATGCCCGAAGAGTACCAACTAAAAGAGACCCCAGAAAAAAAACCACTAGACACATCCTAGTCACAATGACGAATCCTACAGATAGAGACAGAATTCTGAAAGCATCATGATCAAAAAGAGAAATTACATTCAAGGGAACATCCTTGAGATTTACCACAGACCTGTCACCAGAAACACTCAAAGCCAGAAGGCAGTGGTGGGACATAGTGACAAAACTCAATGACATAAATGCTTTGCCTAGTATTCTGCAACAAGCAAAACTCACTTTCAGATTTGAAGGAAAAAATACATGGCTTCACAGACAAACAACAGCTCAGAAACTTTACAGACTCAAAACCAGTCTTAAAAGAAAAACTGAATGGCCTACTTTAAGACAAGACTGACCAACAGACACACCAAACTTCGATAGAAAGATGGCACTAAATCCCAGGACAATTCTTTCTCTCAATGTTAATGGACTAAATATACCAGTTAAGAGACACAGAGTGGCTAAATGGATCGAAAAACTCAATCCAACCTTCTGCTGCCTACAAGAAACGCATCTGAATAGTCAGAACAAACATAAGACTCAAAATAAAAAGCTGGAAGAAAATCATCCAAGCAAACAACACCCATAAAAAAAGCTGGAGTTGCCATACTAATATCAGATGATGCAAACTTTATACTCAGGAAAGTTATAAGGGACAAAGATGGACATTTTGTATTAATCAAGGAAAATGTACAGCAGGAAGAAATCACTCTCCTAAACATATATGCACCAAATGCCAGCAAAATATTTAATACAATTGTTGACAAATCTGAAAAATAACATCAATAACAACACAAAAATTGTGGGAGATCTCAACACGGCATTGTCAACACTTGATAGGTCAATCAGACTAAAACCCAACAAAAATAAACTAGACCTGAAAAGAGAAATGGAAGAAAGAGGCCTAGTAGATATATATAGGACACTCCACCCCCAAAAACCTGGATACACATTCTTCTCTAACGTACATGGGACATTCTCCAGGATATACTACATGTTAGCACATAAAACATACCTCCATAATATCAAGAGGATAGAAATTTTGCAAGCTACCTCTGCTGACCACAAGGCCCTGAAATTATATGTGAAATACAAAGGAACACAGTAGGAAAACTTTAATACCTGAAAGTTAAAGAGCCTCATATTGAATAACCAGTGGGTCCAAGATGATATCAAAGAGGAAATCAAAACCTTCCTGGAAATAAATGACAATAGAGACACAAACTATCAGAACCTATGGGACACAGCAAAAGCAATACTGAGAGGAAAATTTATAGCTTTGCAAGCAAACATCAGGAAAGAAGAAGAAGCATACCTGAATAGCTTAATGATGTAGCTCATAGAATTAGACAGTGCTCAACAAAAGAAACCAAAAATAGGAAGATAGAAGGAAATAACAAAGCTAAGAGCAGAAATCAATGAAGTGGAAACACAAAAAACAATCCAAAGGGCAAAAGCTGGCTCCCTGTGTGTGACACCAGGCGGGGAAAATCCGCGAAAGTACACCGGCCCAGTGGAGCTCAGCTGTGAAAGACTGTGAGTGTGACCTGTCCATGTCTGTCTACTGTCCTCTTGCGTGAAACTCTTGCGAGTGGGGCAAAAAGAGCCTCCAGAAACCTCGCTCGCCCAGACGCCATTTTCAGGGAGGGACTTCAGAGCATAAAAACCGGCTAACCTTTGCAAAAGCTGGATCCCTGTGTGTGACACCAGGCGGGGAAAATCCGCGAAAGTACACCGGCCCAGTGGGGCTCAGCTGTGAAAGACTGTGAGTGTGACCTGTCTATGTCTGTCTACTGTCCTCTTGCGTGAAACTCTTGCGAGTGGGGCAAAAAGAGCCTCCAGAAACCTCGCTCGCCCAGACGCCATTTTCAGGGAGGGACTTCAGAGCATAAAAACCGGCTAACCTTTGCAAAAGCTGGCTCCCTGTGTGTGACACCAGGCGGGGAAAATCCGCGAAAGTACACCGGCCCAGTGGGGCTCAGCTGTGAAAGACTGTGAGTGTGACCTGTCTATGTCTGTCTACTGTCCTCTTGCGTGAAACTCTTGCGAGTGGGGCAAAAAGAGGCTCAGAGGAGCACGGCCGCTCCGCTTCGCTACGCGGCCGTGCACTCTTTCTAAGGAAAGAACTCCATTGCAACAAGAAGGAAAAATCACACTAAGAACGGCGCTATATCACAGAAGCAAACATTTCTCTCTGGACTGTCTTCTCTGTTGCATGCTCGGGCCTAAGATTTGACCCAGTGTGAGGCTTCATCCACGGAGGACTCCCCTCCCTTAGAGGCAAGTCAGCCCATCCAGAAAGGGAGGAGCCAGAGGAGTGTGCTGCCTACATCATATAGACAATGAATACCACCACAACACGTAGAAAAACCCACAATACAAGTGTGACAATGGGGAAACAACGCAGGCCAGCATCAGACATAGAGAATGAAGATGACAATTCTGAGGACCAGATAATGACTGAACAACTAATCAACCTCTCAGATAAGGACTTTAGACTAGCAATATGGAAGGTGCTCAACAGACTCCAAGAAACCATGGATCGAGTTGAACAGAACACTAATAAGAATCAAGAAAATATGAAGGCAGAAATGACAAAACTCCAAACTGAAATAACATGTCAACTAACAGGACTGAAAAAGTCAGTAAACGAAGTGAATGACAAAATGGATAAGCTCTGGGACAGGGTATCAGAAGCTGAGAATAGACCTGGTGCTGTGGAAGATGAGATACATAACAATTCCATACAGCAGGAGAGATTGGACAAAAAACTTAAAGCAAATGAGCAGACAATGGAAAAATTAGTCAAAGAATGGGAACAGACGAAAATAGAAGTCTATGATAAGATCAACAGAAACAACTTAAGAATCATTGGAGTCCCAGAGACCCAGGAAGAAAATTTCCAGGAAGAATCAATGGTCAAGAACATCATTAAAGAGAAACTTCCAGAGCTAAAGAATATATGTGATCAAATCCTGCATGCCCGAAGAGTACCAACCAAAAGAGACCCCAGAAAAAACCACCCCAAGACACATCCTAGTCACAATGACAAATCCCACAGATAGAGACAGAATTCTGAAAACAGCAAGATCAAAAGGGGAAATCATGTTCAAGCAAGCTTCCCTGAGATTTACAGCAGACCTGTCACCAGAAACGCTCAATGCCAGAAAGCAGTGGTGGGATATTGTGACAAGACTGAATGAAATGAATGCTTCACCCAGAATACTATACCCAGCAAAACTCACTTTCCGGTTTGATGGAAGAATACATGGTTTCACAGACAAAAAACAGCTCAGAAACTTCACAGACACAAAACCAGTCTTAAGAG
Source organism: Suncus etruscus (assembly GCF_024139225.1). Classification (NCBI taxonomy): domain Eukaryota; kingdom Metazoa; phylum Chordata; class Mammalia; order Eulipotyphla; family Soricidae; genus Suncus; species Suncus etruscus. Next base: position 3,100,754 of record NC_064859.1, read on the forward strand.
AAAAACTGAAAGACCTAATCTAAGACAAGACTACCCAAAAGACACACCAAATTTTGAAATAAAGATGGCGTTAAATCCCAGGACAATTCTTTCTCTCAACGTCAATGGACTAAATGCACCAGTTAAGAGACACAGAGTGGCTAAATGGATCAAAAAACTCAATCCAACCTTCTGCTGCCTACAAGAAACGCACCTGAATAGTCAGAACAAACATAGACTCAAAATAAAAGGCTGGAGAAAAGTTATCCAAGCAAACAACACCCATAAAAAAGCTGGAGTGGCCATACTAATATCAGATAATGCAAACTTTATACTCAGGAAGGTTGTAAGGGACAAAGACGGACATTTTATATTAATCAAGGGGTACGTAGAGCAGGAAGAATTCACTCTCCTAAACATATATGCACCGAATGAGGGGCCAGCAAAATATTTAATACAACTGCTGACAAATCTGAAAAATAATATCAACAACAACACAATAATTGTGGGGGACCTTAACACGGCTTTGTCAACACTGGACAGGTCAACCAGACTGAAACCCAACAAGAATATACTAGACCTGAGGAGAGAAATGGAAGAAAGAGGCCTAGTGGATATATATAGGACACTCCATCCCCAGAAACCTGGATACACATTCTTCTCCAATGTACATGGGACATTCTCCAGGATAGACTACATGCTGGCACATAAAACATACCTCCATAAGATCAAGAGGATAGAAATTTTGCAGGCTACCTTCGCTGACCACAATGCTCTGAAATTATTTGTGAACACCAAAGGGACTCAGAAGAAACACTTTAACACCTGGAAGTTAAACAGCCTCATGCTCAATAACCAGTGGGTCCGAGATGAAATCAAGGAGGAAATCAAAAGGTTCCTGGAAACAAATGACAATAAAGACACAAACTCTCAGAACTTATGGGACACAGCAAAAGCAGTACTGAGAGGAAAATTTATAGCTTTGCAAGCACACATCAGGAAGGAAGAAGGAGCTTACCTGAGTAGCTTAATGACACAGCTAATAGAACTAGAAAATGCTCAACAAAAGGACCCAAGAATAGGAAGACAGAAGGAAATAACAAAGCTGAGAGCAGAAATCAACGAAGTGGAAACTCAAAAAACAATCCGAAAGATCAACGAAAGCAGAAGTTGGTTCTTTGAAAAAATAAACAAGATTGATAGACCACTGCAAACCTAACAAAGAAAGAGAGAGAGAGAAACTTGATAACTCGTATCAGGAATGAAAAAGGAGAGATCACTACTGATATGACAGAGATTCAAAGGGTAATCAGAAACTACTTTGAAAAACTCTACGCCACTAAAAATGAGAACCTGGAAGAAATGGATAAATTCTTGGACTCTTATAATCTTCCACGGTTGAAGGAAGAGGATGTAGCATATCTAAACACCCCCATCACCATTGATGAAATTAAAACAGTAATCAAATGTCTGCCGAAAAACAAAAGCCCAGGTCCAGATGGATTCACTAATGAATTCTATCAAACTTTCCAAGAGGAACTACTGCCAATCTTGGCAAGACTCTTTCATGAAATTGAACAAACAGAAACACTTCCAAATAGCTTTTATGAAGCCAACATCACCTTGATACCTAAACCAGACAGAGACGCTACAAAAAAAGAAAATTACAGACCAATATCACTGATGAATGCAGATGCAAAGATCCTCAACAAAATCCTGGCAAATAGGATTCAATGCCTCGTTAAGAAGATCATCCACTACGATCAAGTAGGTTTCATCCCAGGAATGCAAGGCTGGTTTAACATCCGTAAATCTATCAACATAATACACAACATCAATAACAAGAAAAAATAAAAACCACATGATCATATCAATAGATGCAGAGAAAGCATTTGATAAGGTCCAACACCCTTTCTTGATCAAAACTCTCAGCAAGATGGGAATGGAGGGAACCTTTCTCAATATAGTGAAGGCCATCTACCACAAGCCAGTGGCAAATATTATCCTCAATGGAGAAAAACTGAAAGCCTTCCCTCTAAATTCTGGCACAAGACAAGGCAGTCCTCTCTCACCACTCCTATTCAACATAGCACTGGAAGTACTTGCTATAGCGATTAGGCAAGAAAAGGATATCAAGGGAATCCAGATAGGAAAGGAAGAAGTCAAGCTCTCACTGTTTGCAGATGACATGATACTCTACTTAGAAAACCCTAAAGACTCTATCAAAAAGCTTCTAGAAACAATAGACTCATATAGCAAGGTGGCAGGCTACAAAATTAACACACAAAAATCAATGGCCTTTCTATATACCAATAGTAATAAGGAAGAAATGGACATTAAGAAAACAACCCCATTCACAATAGTACCACACAAACTCAAATATCTTGGAATCAACTTGACTAAATATGTGAAGGACCTATACAAAGAAAACTATAAAACTCTGCTCCAAGAAATAAGAGAGGACACACGGAAATGGAAACACATACCCTGCTCATGGATTGGCAGGATTAACATCATCAAAATGTCAATACTCCCCAAGGCATTATACAGATTTAATGCCATCCCTCTAAAGATACCCATGACATTCTTCAAAGAAGTGGATCAGACACTTTTGAAATTCATTTGGAACAATAAACACCCTCGAATAGCTAAAGCAATCATTGGGAAAAAGAATATGGGAGGAATTACTTTTCCCAACTTTAAACTGTACTACAAAGCAACAGTTATCAAAACAGCATGGTATTGGAATAAGGATAGGTCCTCAGATCAGTGGAATAGGCTTGAATACTCAGAAAATGTTCCCCAGAGATACAACCATCTAATTTTTGATAAAGGAGCAGGAAATCCTAAATGGAGCAGGGAAAGCCTCTTCAACAAGTGGTGTTGGCACAATTGGATAGCCACTTGCAAAAAATTAAACTTAGACCCCCAGCTAACATCATGTACAAAGGTAAAATCCAAATGGATTAAAGACCTCGATATCAGCCCCAAAACCATAAGATATATAGAACAGCACATAGGCAAAACACTACAGGACATTACAGGCATCTTCAAGGAGGAAACTGCACTCTCCAAGCAAGTGAAAGCAGAGATTAACAGATGGGAATATATTAAGCTGAGAAGCTTCTGCACCTCAAAGGAAATAGTGCCCAGGATACAAGAGCCACCCACTGAGTGGGAGAAACTATTCACCCAATACCCATCAGATAAGGGGCTAATCTCCAAAATATACAAGGCACTGACAGAACTTTACAAGAAAAAAACATCTAACCCCATCAAAAAATGGGGAGAAGAAATGAACAGACACTTTGACAAAGAAGAAATACGCATGGCCAAAAGACACATGAAAAAATGTTCCACATCACTAATCATCAGGGAGATGCAAATCAAAACAACGATGAGATACCACCTCACACCCCAGAGAATGGCACACATCACAAAGAATGAGAATAAACAGTGTTGGCGGGGATGTGGAGAGAAAGGAACTCTTATCCACTGCTGGTGGGAATGCTGTCTAGTTCAACCTTTATGGAAAGCGATATGAAGATTCCTCCAAAAAACTGGAAATCGAGCTCCCATACGATCCAGCTATACCACTCCTAGGAATATACCCTAGGAACACAAAAATACAATACAAAAACCCCTTCCTTACACCTATATTCATTGCAGCTCTATTTACCATAGCAAGACTCTGGAAACAACCAAGATGCCCTTCAACAGACGAATGGCTAAAGAAACTGTGGTACATATACACAATGGAATATTATGCAGCTGTCAGGAGAGATGAAGTCATGAAATTTTCCTATACATGGATGTACATGGAATCTATTATGCTGAGTGAAATAAGTCAGAGAGAGAGAGAAAAACGCAGAATGGTCTCACTCATCTATGGGTTTTAAGAAAAATGAAAGACACCCTTGTAATAATAATTTTCAGACACAAAAGAGAAAAGAGCTGGAAGTTCCAGCTCACCTCAGGAAGCTCACCACAAAGAGTGATGAGTTTAGTTAGAGAAATAACTACATTTTGAACTGTCCTAATATTGAGAATGTATGAGGGAAATGTTGAGCCTGTTTAGGGTACAGGCGGGGGTTGGGTGGGGAGGAGGGTGATTTGGGACTTGGGTGATGGGAATGTTGCACTGGTGATGGGTGGTGTTCCTTTTATGACTGAAACCCAAACACAATCATGTATGTAATCAAGGTGTTTAAATAAAAAAAAAATTAAAAAAAAAAAAAAACAATCCAAAGATCAACAAAAGCAGAAGTTGGTTCTTTTGAAAAAATAAACAAGATTGATAAACCACTGACAAAACTAACAAAGAAAGAGAGAGAAACTTGATAACTCGTATTAGGAATGAAAAAGGAGAGATTACTACTGATATGGCAGAGATTCAAAGGGTAATTAGAAACTACTTTGAGAAACTCTATGCCACAAAAAGAACCTGGAAGAAATGAATAAATTCTTGGACTCTTATAATCTTCCATGGTAGAATGAATAGAATGTAGCATATCTAAACACCCCCCTCACTATTGAGGAAATTCATACAGTAATCAAATGTCTGCCCAAAAACAAAAGCCCAGACCCAGATGGATTCACTAATGAATTCTTTCGAACCTTTAAGGAGGAACTACTACCAATCCTGGCAAAATTCTTTCATAAAATCAAAAAAAACAGGCACACTTCCAAATAGCTTTTATGAAGCCAACATCACCTTGATACCTAAACCAGACAGAGATGCTACAAAAAAAAAAAAAAAAAGAAAGTTACAGACCAATATCGCTGATGAATATAGATGCACAGATCCTCAACAAAATCATGGCAAATAGGATTCAATGCCTCATTAAGAAGATCATCCACTACGATTAAGTAGGTTTCATCCCAGGAATGCAAGGATGGTTTAACATCCGTAAATCTATCAACATAATACACAACATCAACCACAAGAAAAATAAAAATCACATGATCATATTAATAGATGCAGAGAAAGCATTTGATAAGGTCCAACACCCATTCTTGATCAAAACTCTCAGCAAGATGGGAATGGAGGGAACCTTTCTCAATATAGTTAAGGCCATCTACCACAAGACAGTGGCAAATATTATCCTCAATGGAGAAAAACTAAAAGCCTTCCCTCTAAATTTTGCAACAAGACAAGGCCGTCCTCTCTCACCACTCCTATTCAACATAGCACTGGAAGTACTTGCTACAGCAATTAGGCAAGAAAAAGATATCAAGGGAATCCAGATAGGAAAGGAAAAAGTCAAGCTCTCGCTGTTTGCAGATGACATGATACTCTACTTAGAAAACCCTAAAGTCTCTACCAAAAAGCTTCTAGAAACAATAGACTCATATAGCAAGGTGGCAGGCTACAAAATTAACACACAAAAATCAATGGCCTTTCTACACACCAATAGTAATAATAAAGAAATGGACATTAAGACAACAACCCCATTCACAATAGTGCCACACAAACTCAAACATCTTGGAATCAACTTGACTAAAAATGTGAAGGAACTATACAAAGAAATCTATAAAACTCTGCTCCAAGAAATAAGAGAGGACACGCAGAAATAGAAGCACATAACCTGCTCATGGATTGGCAGGACTAACATCATCAAAATGGCAATATTCCCCAAAACATTGTACAGATTTAATGAAATCCCTCTAAAGATACCCGTGACATTCTTCAAAGAAGTGGATCAGGCACTTTTGAAATTCATTTGGAATAATAAACACCCTAGAATAGCTAAAGCAATCATTGGGAAAAAGAATATGGGAGGAATTACTTTCTTTAACTTTAAACTTTACTACAAAGCAATAGTTATCAAAACAGCATGGTACTGGAAAAAAGACAAACCCTCAGATCAGTAGAATAGGCTTGAATACTCAGAGAATGTTCCCCAGACAAAGAATCACCTAATTTTTGATAAAGGAGCAAGAAATCCTAAATGGAGTAAAGAAAGCCTCTTCAACACGTGATGTTGGCACAACTGGCTAGCCACTTGCAAAAAAATTGAACTTAAACCCCCAGTTAACATCATGTATGAAGGTAAAATCCAAATAGAAGAAATACCTTGATACCCAAAACCATAACATACATAGAACAACACATGGGCAAAACACTCCAGGACATTGAGACTACAGGCATCATCGAGGAGGAAACTATTCTCTCCAAGCAAGTGAAAGCAGAAATTAACAGATGGGAATATATAAAGCTGAGAAGCTTCTGCTCCTCAAAGGAAATAGCGCCCAGGATACAAGAGCCACCAACTGAGTGGGAGAAACTTTTCACCCGATACCCATCAGATAAGGGGCTAATCTCCAAAATATACAAGGCACTGACAGAACTTTACAAGAAAAAAACATCAAATCCCATCAAAAATAGGGAGAAGAAATGAACAGACACTTTGACAAAGAAGAAATACAAATGGCCAAAAGACACATGAAAAAATGCTCCACATCGACAGAGCATGAAAACCGGCAAGGCTTTGCAAAAGCCGGCTCCCTGTGTGTGACACCAGGCGGGGAAAATCCGCGAAAGTACACCGGCCCAGTGGGGCCCAACTGTGAAAAACTGTGAGTGTGACCTGTCTATGTCTGTCTACTGTCCTCTTGCGTGAAACTCTTGCGAGTGGGGCAAAAAGAGGCTCCAGCGGAGCACGGCAGCTGCTCTGCTTCGCTACGCGGCCGTGCACTCTTTCTAAGGAAAGAACACCATTGCAACAAGAAGGAAAAATCACACTAAGAACGGCGCTATATCACAGAAGCAAACAATTCTCTCCAGACTGTCTTCTCTGTTGCATGCTTGGGCCTAAGATTTGACCCAGTGTGAGGTTTCATCCACGGAGGACTCCCTTCCCTTAGAGGCATGTCAGCCCATCCAGAAAGGGAGGAGCCAGAGGAGTGTGCTGCCTGCATCATATAGACAATGAATACCACCACAACACGTAGAAAAACCCACAATACAAGTGTGACAATGGGGAAACAACGCAGGCCAGCATCAGACATAGAGAATGAAGATGACAATTCTGAGGACCAGATAATGACCAACCAACTAATCAACCTCTCAGATAAGGACTTTAGACTAGCAATATGGAAGATGCTCAACGGACTCCAAGAAACCATGGATCGAGTTGAACAGAACACTAATAAGAACCAAGAAAATATGAAGACAGAAATCACAAAACTCCAAATTGAAATAACATGTCAACTAACAGGACTGAAAAAGTCAGTAAACGAAGTGAATGACAAAATGGATAAGCTCTGGGACAGGGTATCAGAAGCTGAGAATAGACTTGGTGCTGTGGAAGATGAGATACATAACAATTCCATACAGCAGGAGAGATTGGACAAAAAACTTAAAGCAAATGAGCAGACAATGGAAAAATTAGTCAAAGAATGGGAACAGATGAAAATTGAAGTCTATGATAAGATCAACAGAAACAACTTAAGAATCATTGGAGTCCCAGAGACCCAGGAAGAAAATTTCCAGGAAGAATCAACGGTCAAGAACATCATTAAAGAGAAACTTCCAGAGCTAAAGAATATCTGTGATCAAATCCTGCATGCCCGAAGAGTACCAACCAAAAGAGACCCCAGAAAAACCACCCCAAGACACATCCTAGTCACAATGACAAATCCCACAGATAGAGACAGAATTCTGAAAACAGCAAGATCTAAAGGGGAAATCACGTTCAAGCAAGCTTCCCTGAGATTTACAGCAGACCTGTCACCAGAAACACTCAATGCCAGAAAGCAGTGGTGGGATATTGTGACAAGACTGAATGAAATGAATGCTTCACCCAGAATACTATACCCAGCAAAACTCACTTTCTGGTTTGACGGAAGAATACATGGTTTCACAGACAAAAAACAGCTCAGAAACTTCACAGACACAAAACCAGTCTTAAGAGAAAAACTGAAAGACCTAATCTAAGACAAGACTACCCAAAAGACACACCAAATTTTGAAATAAAGATGGCGTTAAATCCCAGGACAATTCTTTCTCTCAACGTCAATGGACTAAATGCACCAGTTAAGAGACACAGAGTGGCTAAATGGATCAAAAAAACTCAATCCAACCTTCTGCTGCCTACAAGAAACGCACCTAAATAGTCAGAACAAACATAGACTCAAAATAAAAGGCTGGAGAAAAATTATCCAAGCAAACAACACCCATAAAAAAGCTGGAGTGGCCATACTAATATCAGATAATGCAAACTTTATACTCAGGAAGGTTGTAAGGGACAAAGACGGACATTTTATATTAATCAAGGGGTACATAGAGCAGGAAGAATTCACTCTCCTAAACATATATGCACCGAATGAGGGGCCAGCAAAATATTTAATACAACTGTTGACAAATCTGAAAAATAATATCAACAACAACACAATAATTGTGGGGGACCTTAACACGGCTTTGTCAACACTGGATAGGTCAACCAGACTGAAACCCAACAAGAATATACTAGACCTGAGGAGAGAAATGGAAGAAAGAGGCCTAGTGGATATATATAGGACACTCCATCCCCAGAAACCTGGATACACATTCTTCTCCAATGTACATGGGACATTCTCCAGAATAGACTACATGCTGGCACATAAAACATACCTCCATAAGATCAAGAGGATAGAAATTTTTCAGACTACCTTCGCTGACCACAAGGCTCTGAAATTATTTGTGAACTCCAAAGGGACTCAGAAGAAACACTTTAACACCTGGAAGTTAAACAGCCTCATGCTCAATAACCAGTGGGTCTGAGATGAAATCAAGTAGGAAATCAAAAGGTTCCTGGAAACAAATGACAATAAAGACACAAACTATCAGAACTTAAGGGACACAGCAAAAGCAGTACTGAGAGGAATTTTTATAGCTTTGCAAGCACACATCAGGAAGGAAGAAGGAGCTTACCTGAGTAGCTTAATGACACAGCTAATAGAACTAGAAAATGCTCAACAAAAGGACCCAAGAATAGGAAGACAGAAGGAAATAACAAAGCTGAGAGCAGAAATCAACGAAGTGGAAACTCAAAAAACAATCCGAAAGATCAACGAAAGCAGAAGTTGGTTCTTTGAAAAAATAAACAAGATTGATAGACCACTGGCAAACCTAACAAAGAGAGAGAGAGAAACTTGATAACACGTATCAGGAATGAAAAAGGAGAGATCACTACTGATATGACAGAGATTCAAAGGGTAATCAGAAACTACTTTGAGAAATTCTACGCCACTAAAAATGAGAACCTGGAAGAAATGGATAAATTCTTGGACTCTTATAATCTTCCACGGTTGAAGGAAGAGGATGTAGCATATCTAAACACCCCCATCACCATTGATGAAATTAAAACAGTAATCAAATGTCTGCCGAAAAACAAAAGCCCAGGTCCAGATGGATTCACTAATGAATTCTATCAAACTTTCCAAGAGGAACTACTGCCAATCTTGGCAAGACTCCTTCATGAAATTGAACAAACAGAAACACTTCCAAATAGCTTTTATGAAGCCAACATCACCTTGATACCGAAACCAGACAGAGATGCTACAAAAAAAGAAAATTACAGACCAATATCACTGATGAATGCAGATGCAAAGATCCTCAACAAAATCCTGGCAAATAGGATTCAATGCCTCATTAAGAAGATCATCCACTACAATCAAGTAGGTTTCATCCCAGGAATGCAAGGCTGGTTTAACATCCGTAAATCTATCAACATAATACACAACATCAATAACAAGAAAAATAAAAACCACATGATCATATCAATAGATGCAGAGAAAGCATTTGATAAGGTCCAACACCCATTCTTGATCAAAACTCTCAGCAAGATGGGAATGGAGGGAACCTTTCTCAATATAGTGAAGGCCATCTACCACAAGACAGTGGCAAATATTATCCTCAATGGAGAAAAACTAAAAGCCTTCCCTCTAAATTCTGGCACAAGACAAGGCTGTCCTCTCTCACCACTCCTATTCAACATAGCACTGGAAGTACTTGCTATAGCGATTAGGCAAGAAAAGGATATCAAGGGAATCCAGATAGGAAAGGAAGAAGTCAAGCTCTCACTGTTTGCAGATGACATGATACTCTACTTAGAAAACCCTAAAGACTCTACCAAAAAGCTTCTAGAAACAATAGACTCATATAGCAAGGTGGCAGGCTACAAAATTAACACACAAAAATCAATGGCCTTTCTATACACCAATAGTAATAAGGATGAAATGGACATTAAGAAAACAACCCCAGAGCCCGGAGAGATAGCTCAGCGGCGTTTGCCTTGCAAGCAGCCGATCCAGGACCAAAGGTGGTTGGTTCGAATCCCGCTGTCCCATATGGTCCCCCGTGCCTGCCAGGAGCTATTTCTGAGCAGACAGCCAGGAGTAACCCCTGAGCACCGCCGGGTGTGGCCCAAAAACCAAAAAAAAAAAAAAGAAAGAAAACAACCCCATTCACAATAGTGCCACACAAACTCAAATATCTTGGAATCAACTTGACTAAATATGTGAAGGACCTATACAAGGAAAACTATAAAACTCTGCTCCAAGAAATAAGAGAGGACACGCAGAAATGGAAACGCATACCCTGCTCATGGATTGGAAGGATTAACATCATCAAAATGGCAATACTCCCCAATGCACTATACAGATTTAATGCCATCCCTCTAAAGATACCCATGACATTCTTCAAAGAAGTGGATCAGACACTTTTGAAATTCATTTGGAACAATAAACACCCTCCAATAGCTAAAGCAATCATTGGGAAAAAGAATATGGGAGGAATTACTTTCCCCAACTTTAAACTGTACTACAAAGCAATAGTTATCAAAACAGCATGATATTGGAATAAGGACAGGTCCTCAGATCAGTGGAATAGGCTTGAATACTCAGAAAATGTTCCCCAGACATACAATCACCTAATTTTTGATAAAGGAGCAGGAAATCCTAAATGGAGCAGGGAAAGCCTCTTCAACAAGTGGTGTTGGCACAATTGGATAGCCACTTGCAAAAAATTGAACTTAGACCCCCAGCTAACATCATGTACGAAGGTAAAATCCAAATGGATTAAAGACCTCGATATCAGCCCCAAAACCATAAGATATATAGAACAGCACATAGGCAAAACACTCCAGGACATTACAGGCATCTTCAAGGAGGAAACTGCACTCTCCAAGCAAGTGAAAGCAGAGATTAACAGATGGGAATATATTAAGCTGAGAAGCTTCTGCACCTCAAAGGAAATAGTGCCTAGGATACAAGAGCCACCCACTGAGTGGGAGAAACGATTCACCCAATACCCATCAGATAAGGGGCTAATCTCCAAAATATACAAGGCACTGACAGAACTTTACAAGAAAAAAACATCTAACCCCATCAAAAAATGGGGAGAAGAAATGAACAGACACTTTGACAAAGAAGAAATACACATGGCCAAAAGACACATGAAAAAATGTTCCACATCACTAATCATCAGGGAGATGCAAATCAAAACAACGATGAGATACCACCTCACACCCCAGAGAATGGCACACATCACAAAGAATGAGAATAAACAGTGTTGGCGGGGATGTGGTGAGAAAGGAACTCTTATCCACTGCTGGTGGGAATGCCGTCTAGTTCAACCTTTATGGAAAGCGATATGGAGATTCCTCCAAAAACTGGAAATAGAGCTCCCATATGATCCAGCTATACCACTCCTAGGAATATACCCTAGGAACACAAAAATACAATACAAAAACCCCTTCCTTACACCTATATTCATTGCAGCACTATTTACCATAGCAAGACTCTGGAAACAACCAAGATGCCCTTCAACAAACGAATGGCTAAAGAAACTATGGTACATATACACAATGGAATATTATGCAGCTGTCAGGAGAGATGAAGTCATGAAATTTTCCTATACATGGATGTACACGGAATCTATTATGCTGAGTGAAATAAGTCAGAGAGAGAGAGAGAAAAACGCAGAATGGTCTCACTCATCTATGGGTTTTAAGAAAAATGAAAGACACCCTTGTAATAATAATTTTCAGACACAAAAGAGAAAAGAGCTGAAGTTCCAGCTCACCTCAGGAAGCTCACCACAAAGAGTGATGAGTTTAGTTAGGGAAATAACTACATTTTGAACTTTCCTAATAATGAGAATATATGAGGAAAATGGAGAGCCTGTCTAGAGTACAGGCAGGGGTCGGGTGGGGCGAAGGGAGACTGGGACATTGGTGATAGGAATGTTGCACTGGTGATGGGTGGTGTTCTTTACATGACTGAAACCCAAACACAATCATGTATGTAATTAAGGTGTTTAAATAAGTTTAAAAAAAATTGCTCCACATCACTAATCATAAGGGAGATGCAAATCAAAACAACGATGAGATACCACCTCACACCACAGAGATTGGCATACATCACAAAGAATGAGAATAAACAGTGTTGGCGGGGATGTGGAGACAAAGGAACTCTTATCCACTGCTGGTGGGAATGCCGTCTAGTTCAACCTTTATGGAAAGCGATATGGAGATTCCTCCAAAAACTGGAAATAGAGCTCCCATATGATCCAGCTATACCACTCCTAGGAATATACCCTAGGAACACAAAAATACAATACAAAAACCCCTTCCTTACACCTATATTCATTGCAGCACTATTTACCATAGCAAGACTCTGGAAACAACCAAGATGCCCTTCAACAGACGAATGGCTAAAGAAACTGTGGTACATATACACAATGGAATGTTATGCAGTTGTCAGGAGAGATGAAGTCATGAAATTTTCCTATACATGGATGTACACGGAATCTATTATGCTGAGTGAAATAAGTCAGAGAGAGAGAGAGAGAAAAACGCAGAATGGTCTCACTCATCTATGGGTTTTAAGAAAAATGAAAGACATTCTTGCAATAATAATTTTCAGACACAAAAGAGAAAAGAGCTGGAAGTTCCAGCTCACCTCAGGAAGCTCACCACAAAGAGTGATGAGTTTAGTTAGGGAAATAACTACATTTTGAACTTTCCTAATAATGAGAATGTATGAGGGAAATGGAGAGCCTGTTTAGAGTACAGGCGGGGGTCGGGTGGGGAGGGGGGAGACTTGGAACATTGGTGATGGGAATGTTGCACTGGTGATGGGTGGTGTTCTTTACATGACTGAAATCCAAACACAATCATGTATGTAATCAAGGTGTTTAAATAAAAAAATAAAATAAAATAAATTTTTTTTAAAAAATGTCTTGAGACCACCAGACCTTTTTCAGATAGTATTTTAATGCATAAGTCAGAGTACCTAAGATAACAAAGAAGTCAAGTATATTAGAGTCCATTTCTAAATTATTTCAGGTGTAAATTTGTAAAAGCCATATATGTACTTCTTTACTAATATTGTAAGAAAATACACCAGTATGTCTGTCTACTAATAAAAAAAAAAGAAACTGTGGTACATATACACAATGGAATATTATGCAGCTTTCAGGAGAGATGAAGTCATGAAATTTTCCTATACATGGATGTACATGAAATCTATTATGCTGAGTGAAATAAGTCAGAGAGACAGAGAGAGAGAGAGAGAGAGAGAGAGAGAGAGAGAGAGGTGCAGAAAGGTCTCACTCATCTATGGGTTTTAAGAAAAATGAAAGACATTCTTGCAATAATTTTCAGACACAAAAGAGAAAAGAGCTGGAAGTTCCAGCTCACCTCAGGAAGTTCACCACAAAGAGTGATGCGTTTAGTTAGAGAAATAACTACATTCTGAACTGTCCTAATAATGAGAATGTATGAGGGAAATAGAAAGCCTATCTAGAGTACAGGCAGGGGTTGGGTGGGGAGGAGGGAGATTTGGAACATTGGTGATGAGAATGTTGCACTGGTGATGGGTATTCTTTACATGACTAAAACCCAAACACAATCATGTATATAATCAAGGTGCTTATATAAAATATATAAATAAAACTTACTTAAATATTTGTTTTCAAGGAGATAACAGATAACTCCCCAGTTCTAAGTTGTTCTATGCATAGTAACTTCCTTTCAAAGAATACAGTGCAGAAAGGTAAGCTGTTAATAAAAAAAAACTCTTCTTGAAGAAATCTTACATACACATCCTCTGCCTGGTAAACAAAGTGTCTCCAGTACACTATTAGTACATGGTGATAGGTGTAAAGCCAATGCTACTGCAATTCCATGTCTTCCTCCCCAAGGAACAAAAGCCCGATCTAATCATGAGGAAAATTTGAATCCTGATTGCAAGAAACTGAACAAAATACCTAACCAGTATTATCCTTCAAAACTATCCAGGTCATCAAAACCAACTTAAGTCAGAATAGGCCATAGCCAAAAGAAAGGAGAGGCCTCGAGACTTGAAGACTAAATGTAATGAGGTGGTATCTAAGGTGGGAAGTTGTCAGCATAAAAAGAATTAAAAGCATGAATAAATTATGCACCTTGGTTAATAATGATAATCATTACAATTTATAAGTAACAGCTCACTGATTATAACAAATGCAACATACTAATATAAATGTTACTTATACAGAATACTGGTTGTGAGTATATGATAGAAATATCTATACCATCATCATAAATCTAAATCTTCAAGTTAAAACCAAATAAAAGTAACTTGTAGATTAGAAATAGAAGAGTAAATCTGATCAAATTAGAAATAAGATTTGGGATTAAAAATAACAAGATATATTTTTTAATTCTATTCAAAGGGCTAGAAAGACAGCTCAGATGACTAGTAGCGTGCAAGCTTTGTCTATGGGATTCCCAGGTTTGACCAACACCTTGTTCTCTGAGGATGTGGCCCATCCTCCCTTACCACACAAAATAAAATCCTTGCTTGAAATTTTATGTTACTAGATTTTAAATCTCAGTAAATGGATACTTTAAAATTTCACTGACATGACTATATGACCAAAATTGACTCCAGAAGAACTAGCAAACTAAAACAGAATGCTAAGTATGAAAGTCAGAGAATTGCCTCCAAAACTATTATTTGAACCAGATGGTTTTTCCAGTGCAACTTTTCAAAATTTTAGGGAACAGATAATCCCCTTGTTATATAAACTGTTTGAAAGCACAGAAATAAATGGTCAACTAGGTCCATTCATTTTATTAAGTTAACATACATCTGACAAAACACATATATCCCGAATCCTAGCCCTACCCCCAATCTCAGCATATGATATGTGCAGCACATATAGTCACTTGTACACAGAGTTGATATTACATATGTAGGTGAAAACTTTGAATAAAAGCAGCTACTTAAATCTAGTACTTAATTAAATGATCCCTTCAAAATCAAGAAATACCAACCTTGTCATGAAAGTTGCACTTCACATTTAAATCTACTAATTTCCAAATAAATAAGTTTTTCAAGAAATAAAAATGTTCCTATAACTTACATATATATTGAAATGCATCCATCAAAGAGCAATACTCATAGTGCTCAAAATGGGAAGGATTATTAAAATCATGGTATTTTTAGGTGATCATAAATTAGCAAGACTTGAAGCAAACTTCTAAAGACATTGAAAATTGATAAGACAATTTAGCTATACTGAGTGACAGCCAGAAGCAAATAGTTGGCCAGAGTGACAGTACCCTGCCCTTGCCCAAAATTTTTGTTCTATTCAGGCCATCAACAGAATGGATGAGATCCACCTTCATGTAGGAGGTTAATGTGCCCTACTCTACCATTCAAATTCTAGTTTACTTTCAGAAATACTTTCATAGAAATAATGTTTGATCAGACAGATCAGCTTCCCCTAATAAGCTGATGCAAAACAAAAAAGCTAAAACTGACCATCACAAACACTAGATGGACAAAAAGTATATATTAGTCATAAAACATGCAAAACGAAGAATCAATTTCAGTCATGGTAAATAAGGGGTTTGAGAAAGGAGGTAAAAAGGAACCAGCAAAGAGTAATCTCTCAGTAATCTCTCTTTCTCTGTCTCTCTCATTCTCTCTCTTTTTTTCTTTTTTTTTTTTTTTTTTTTTTTTTTGGTTTTTGGGCCACACCCTGTGACGCTCAGGGGTTACTCCTGGCTATGCGCTCAGAAGTTGCTCCTGGCTTCTTGGGGGACCATATGGGATGCCGGGGGATCGAACCGCGGTCCGTCCTAGGCTAGCACAGGCAAGGCAGGCACCTTACCTCCAGCGCCACCACCCGGCCCCTCTCTTTCTTTCTATCTCACTTTCTCTCTCTCTCTCTCTCTCTCTCTCTCTCTCTCTCTCTCTCTCTCTCTCTCTCTCTCTCTCTCACACACACACACACACACACACACACACACACACACACACACACAAACTGTCATTATACTATGAATGGTGAATGGGCAATGTAGCTCAAGTAGGATAAAAAGAGGGAAAATGCCACATGGTTCAGAATGGAGCCAGATCTGGGGCCAAAGCCGTAGCACAGCAGGTAGGCCATTTGCCTTGCTCACGACCAGCTCTATCTCTAGCATCCCATATGGTCCCCCTGAGCCTACCAGGAATGATTTCTGAGTGTAGAGCCAGGAATAACTCCTGAGCGCTGCTGAGTATAGTGAGAAGGAAGAGAAAGAAGAAGAGGAGGAAGAAGAGAAGAGGAGGAAGTGGAGGAGGAAGAGAAGGAAGAGGAGGGAAGAGGAGGAAGAAGAGAAAGAAGAGGAGGAAGAAGAGAAAAGGAGGAAGAGGTGGAGGAAGAGAAAAGAGGAGTAAGAAGGGAAGGAAGAGGACGAAGCAGAAGAAGAGGAGGAGGGGGAAAGGAGGAGATCACACATGAAGTAACTCCTTCAATAAATAAGGAAACAAAGAGAAATGAAAGTTCATCGAGTAGAACCCATTGGTGTGAACTATGCTTTGAGGAAGAGAAGAAACAGTGAGGAATTGAGGGATATTTTTTCATTTGCATTTTCGGTGGATTGGATGGTTCTGACTCTGTAGTTGGAGCAGATGATGGCCTAAGAGTGGCCACTGAATGGAGTCAGAACAAAAGGAGAGGCGAAGCTCTGGGCCAGGAGTCAGGGGAGAGTGGATGGGAAGAGCAATGGGAAAACTTCCCCCACCTGGCGGGGAGGGGGGGTGCAGGGGAAAGCTGGTGAAGTGAGAGGGAAAAGGCTACTGAAGGGATTCCCAGATGATCCATTTTCCCTGGAGCATAAAACTGCCAGAGTAAAGGTTTACTAAATAGAAGGAGAGATTAAGCACATGGTAACAGTTTGGAAGAGCCACTTTGGAAAATGGAAATACATTTCTAAGCAAGGCTGAGAATCCAGGTTGAAAACCATAAATTCATGGGGCCAGAGAGATAGCATGGAGGTATGGCATTTGCCTTGCATGCAGAAGGATGGTGGTTCAAATCCCGGCATCCCATATAGTCCCCCGAGCCTGCCATGAGCGATTTGTAAACACAGAGCCAGGAGTAGCGCCTGAGCGCTGCTGGGCGTGACCCAACCCCCAAAAAAAAGAAAACCATAAATTCTTAGTTGTATTGGCTATAAGTTATATTATTTTTCTCCCTCAGTTTTGTGCAAAACAGAGCACTAAGGCATGACCAGGTTTGGGGCAGGATTTGGGGGTGGGGAGAAATGGGGTTTGGTCTATACCTGGTAATGCTCAGGGATAATTCCTGGCTCTGCATTTAAGAATTATTGCTCCTGGTGGTACTTGGAAACCATAGGGGATGCTGGGGTTCAAACCCTAGTCCACAGTGTGCAAGGCAAGTACCTAACCCACTGTGTTACCTCTCTGGATCCTGGGGGGTGGAAATTTTATTGTCAGATCAAAAAAAAAAAAAAGAAACATCATATAATCTTATTTTTTTTTCTCAGAAAAAACCTTAGAAAGAGGTCTTCACAAATTTTGAGAAGCTTGATAGGTTAAATGCATTCTGCTGTAAACATAAGAAGTGACTGACCAACAGGGGGAAAAAAAGATTAAAAACAATAAAAACAACTTCTATTTGGGGCCAGAGCAACAGTACAGCAGCTAAGGTGCTTGCTCCTTCCTCTGGAATAATGCCTGAACACTGATGGGTCTGACTCAGAAACAAACAAACAAACAAAGAACCTCATCAAAACCACTGATAACAATACAACAGCTGGATATACTAGTTTCAGTGAACACTGAATTCTACCTCCATCAGATTAATGTGAAAAACAAAGGGACACTCATGGAATCGTAAAAGTAAATATTTTTGCATTTCTCAAGAAAACAGAACAACTGATTGCTCAAAAATGAGTAGAGAGGGCTACAGATACATATATATACATATATAATTAAAACATTTACATATATATAATTTTATATATAATTAAAACGTTTACCTTACGTACAGTAAACCAGGATCATCCACTGGTACTCCCATCTGGCCCTCTAAGCACAAAGCCAGGAGAAATACCTAAATACAACCAGGTATGACCCCAAAAACAAAAAATTTAACATGGACCCAAACCCTGTAAGATGTCCCCATCCAAACAACGTGGGGCTGATTCCTGCTGTGTGATTGGGCACCCAGAACCATTATAAAGGACTGCTGCCCTGCTCCCTGCCTGCTTTCTGGGGGAGGCAGCCCAGAAGACACCAACAAACTTAATCTTTCCAGGACCCAAACCCGGTAAGATGTCCCCACTCAACCAACGTGGGGGCTGATTTCGCTTACCTCACAGCCACATGCATCTTTTAACCCCTGAACCCCACCTCCGCACATAGTAAAAAGCACACTACAAGCATCACAATGGAGAAACAATGCAATACAACCCCATGGATAGAGAATGAAGATGGCTGCTCTGATGACCCTTAAAGTAACAAACAGCTAGTTATCCTCTCAGATAAGGTGTTTAGAGAAGAATTACAGAGGATGTTCATGGAGCTCAAAGAAAGCATAGATAGACTTGAAGGGACACAAATAAGAAACAAGAGGATATGAAGATTGAAATTAGAAAACTTCACACTGAAATAAGAGGTCTGAAAAACTTGGTTTATGAATTGAAAATCTCAATGGAAAGCCTGTCCACTGGAGATACGGCGGCTGCAAACAGGGGCAGTGAGCCAGAGGATGAGATGCAGAACAACTCCATACAGCAGAAGAGATTGAAAGAGAACCTTAAAGAAAATGATCAGACAATGGATAAACTACTCAAAGAATGTGAACAGATGAAAATAAAAGTCTTTGATAAACTCAACAGAAATAACATAGGAATTATTGAAGTCCCAAAGACCCAGAAAGAGAATAATAATAAGAGGAGTTAAAGGAAGAATGAGAAGAGGAAGAGGAGAAAGAAGAATAAGGTGAAGAACAGTAAGAAAAATAAGGCAAAGAAGAAGAGTAAGCTGCCGGAGAGATAGCATGGAGGTGGTGTGTTTGCTTTGCACGCAGAAGGACGGTGCTTCGAGTCCCGGCATCCCATGTGATCCCCCGTGCCTGCCAAGGGCAATTTCTGAGCGCAGAGCCACAAGTCCACAGAGTCTGACCCAAACACCACTACCACCATCACCAAATTGGGTGTGGAATAGACTTTACAATATTTCTGAGATCTCTGAATAAGTGTAACATTATCTACTTTAAAGATCTCAATAAAGGTTATAAAAATAGTGTGGAGGCTTAGAGCATCTCCCTTGCTGGCATAAGCTTCAAAGTGCTACATACATGGAAGAGGAACCTGACATCTCTTCCTTTCCGATCCCCATGGTTGGAAAGTAATGCAGATGGCTTCCAAAGGGACCAGAGCCAGGAAAAAGACCTGACAAACGTCCATGGTGAAAGGGATGCATGAGTGTGAGTGCTACAATCCAGAGGTAAGACCCTGGAGAGGACTACAGCCATCACTGTGTGCTTCCACCAAGGATGCATCCCTCCTCAAGCACATACACAGGCACCTGCTTTGTGTGTGTCACTAGGCACAGCTCCTGGAGGGCACCATGGCCAGGCACGGTGATCACTACAATGTCAACAACGTTGATAAAGGCAAGAAAGATGAGGAAAAGAGAATTAATCTAGTAAAGTTTAATTTTTAGTTACAAAATGTCAGTAAACTTGAAGTTATTAATTCTAGATTATGAAATCAAAAAGTGATGAATAATTTTAAGCTGATTTTTGTCTCTCAGATTCAAGGTCTCATTTGTGTTTATTATTACAAATTAAACTCTACAATCAACAAGTAACTAACTTCCCTCCCTCTTGGCTACATGTAGTATTATAAGAGATTTACAGTGTATTTTATTCTGTAGGGAGGCTGGAAAACAAATTGGAAATTGACATTTATCAGTAGCAATCCAAAATCCTACAAGTTACTCTTAAATGAGAGGCTAAGGAAATGTCTAAGACAAAAGCACTTATCTCAAGAATTTTTTCCCTTTAGTCATAGCACAACAGGTGAGTGATTGCCTTAGCCAGTGGTTCTCAAATAGTAGGGCGTAGATTCCGAGGCTCCATACGAGGCTCTGTCAAGGGGGGCGCGTTTGACCTCAGCAAACACTGTCCTAACAAGCTAAGCCCCGTGTTTATGTCTCTGTATGTCTCTGGAGCTGAGAGTTGCTGTGTCCTGCTTCAAACCCCGCTTCGAAAGCTATGCATTGCAAAACGTGTTCATTGTAGCCATTCATCCAGACATCACCTCTGATTAAAAAATCAGCTCAAATTAGTTTATATATTTTTGTTTTGCAGGTTAAAGCTTTTTTTAAATAAAGATACTATTTACAGTCGGGGGGGCATGAAAAATGTTTTCTTCTTCCTAGGGGGCATGACAGAAAATAATTGAGAAGCACTGCCTCCCACTAAGATAACCTCAGTTCAGTCCCTTGCACAGTATATGGTCCTCTGAGTACAGATCCAGGAGTGAGCCTTGAGCCTCATTGGGGGTGACCCAACCCTTTTCTCCTAGAGATATGAAGACAAGGGAAATGAGAGGGGAGGGTTCCATAGTAGAAAAAACACAGGTCCAGCATGAGTGAAGGCCTGGCACCACAAAGGCAAAGAGGAAGAAAATTTAGGTTTAGGGGCCTGAGAGATAGCACAGCAGTAGGGTTTTTTTGCCTTGCATGCAGCCGATCTAGGACAGACAGTGATTCAAATCCTGGCATCCCACATGGTCCCCAGAACCTGCCAGGAGCAATTTCTGAGCACAGATCCAGGAGTGATTCTTGAGTGCCACCGGGTGTGACCCAAAAACCAAAAAAACAACAAACAGAAAACAAAATATAGGTTTAGGGTATATTTAAAGATGTGAGTTAAAAGTTGAAGTCTAAGTAAGTTCAGCTCTAAAATTTTCAATACACTTTAATCTCTAGATTTAAGATTTTCTTCTATCAAGCTGGAGTGATAATACAAAGATTAAAGTACTTGGCTAGTGTGCAGCTGTAGCCAGGTTTGAATTCCAGCACCACCAGGTGTGGCTCAAAAACAAACACAAAAGTTTACCTTTTTGAGTTACTACCTATTTAGATTCTGAAGTAAATCATTTTACCAGGGAACTATGAGAGAGGAGAGAAAGAGATCAAGAGATATAAAGATAAGAGTCCCGTAAAGTAAAAAAAGAAAGTCAGACACTGAACAGAGCTGTAGATAGCTTCTAAAATGAGTGTGCTCACAGGCTGTATGTAAATATTTCTCCAAGGAAGAGCAGTGTCTTTCCACGCCCTCATCCACTCTGAGGTCACAGCCATCCATACCTAACTTCAAGGGAAGGTGCCTAGAAAGAGTCAGGGGTATGTGAAAAAAAAACAAAACTCACATCCTCAGAAGCTTTTCTTCCTTTCTTGTTCTTTTCCTGTTTCCTCTATTTAGATATCATCTTGCTTTGTATTACTTTTTTCCTTTTCTTACACAAATCTTTCTACAATCAACACTTTTTCCAAAACATATTTTAACTAGATGCTGCCATCTACTGGACAATTTAGAAGGACTGCACTTTGTGGTACCAGCAATGTTTGGAAGCACAGGGTGATAATCTGGATTAAGGCACATGCCCATGTGAGGTTGGATCCCTGCAGGATCACAGGATGTGACCCTGACTCATAGGGCTGGGGCAGAACGGCATCCTCAGATTCTCTTACTAAATCTGACCTCCTGATCTAGAATTGCTGGAAGGGCTCTGAACACTCCAGAGGTTGCTGCTGACAGTGCCAGGATGGAGCCCAGACTTCCAGCATGCAAAGAATGTACTTCCAGCCCTTTGAATATCTGCCCACCCCCCATTTTCATCGTTTTTGTTTGTAATAAAGACGGATAGCGGAGGCTCAGTGGGTAAAAAGTCATCCCAGAATAGAAGGCAGAAACTATAGAACAAATTCTTGTAACATAAATCTATATTATAATGATGGAATGTGAACTATGTGGCAAAACTGTACTGATAACATTTCCATGTGTTTCTTTCATACACTCGGTACTCAGATGTATGAGTATTACCTTGGTGTTTGGGGCCCCTTCCAGCAGTCCTTAGGGACCCGTGGTGCCAGAGATCAATCCCAGGTTTCCTGCATACAAAAGATGCTATTGCTAGATTAGGCATAATTTTTTTTATTTTTATTGTGGTCTAATGAATTACAATTATTCCACAGAAATAAGGAAGGCACATAGTGACAATGAATAGGGGCATTCCCAATTTTTAATAAAAAATGGAGGAAATCATACAAAGGTTTTAACAGCAGGCCATCAAACAAATAAAAGTAAAGCTATACAATGAATTAATAAACAGTTATTTAAAACCGTGTTGACGTGAATCATTCCAGTTTTTTGTTACTTTTTTTAAGGCCACCAAAACTTATTTCTAGCAAAATGCACTGATGTTAAAAATAGTAAACCAAGGTTTGACAAGAAAGAGAATATTTGCATCCCTTAAAGGTATCCCCCCAAGATATTAATTAATTGCAAAATTAAAAATAGAAAAATGACAATAGCAATGAAAAAGCCAGTAGATAGCACCTTACCCACACATGTTCAAGGTTAACATCCTCAGCAATAAATAAGAATTAAATAAGAGAAACATGATTGACCAAATGAAGTGTGTAAACTCTACGTTAGCTGCTGACAAACTGAAATTGAAGACAACTTTGTAAGATAACAAACCAAATATGTCAATGGCATTACAAAAAGACTGAGGAGCTATCAGACTAAAAGACACAAAACAGACATTCAACTGAAAACTATAAGAGACCCTCAGTCATCTGATGGACAATAAAAAGGACATTGGTGGGCCGGAGAGATAGCATGGAGGTAGGGCATTTGCCTTGCATGCAGAAGGATTGTGGTTTGAATCCCGGCATCCCATATGGTCCCCTGAGCCTGCCAGGAGCGATTGTTGAGCCTGGAATCAGGAGTGACTCCTGAGCATTGCTGGGTGTGACCCAAAAACCAAAAAAAAAAAAAAAAGGACATTGGTGAAATGATAAGGAGTGTAAATTAAGTAGCACTGTAAAATGTGAATTTCTAAGTTTTGATCATTCTACTGTGGTTATTCAAGATGTCAACTATTTAAAAAAAAAAGTCAAGGGAAAAGTGCCCAGGAATTCTGGATTGTATTGTAACTTTTCTGTAAATCTAAAATTATTTCAAGAAAAAAGCAAAAAAATGAGTGGTATTAAGACAATAACCATTTGAATGTGGTCTTGATTTCAAGGGTCAATAGCTGTGTGACAAAGGAGGAACAATTTGTCTCAGTTTCAGCATGAATAGTGACTAACTCTGGTAGCTTTATTTAGTTGGAGTTGTCTAAAGCACCCCAGTTGAGGCAGATAGATGTCCAGTACTGGCTATTCTCTGTATGATCTTTGCAAGAGATGAAATGTCCATGGCATTCTTTTGTATCTCTGGAACCTACACTGAGAGAGCTGGAACAATTAGTACATTCATTCACTAGGGTTGCTGTAACCAAACATTGCTCACCAAACATCTGGTGAAAACAACAGAAATTCATTTTACATTTTGGAAGTGATAAATCCATATCATGAGCTCCCTGAACATCAAGGGAAGAATCCTTCCTTGCCTCTTCCTAACTGGGGATGGTGGGGCATTGTCCCACATTCCCTGATGGTCCTCGGTGCAGTTCCATCATTCTACTCTCTGCCTCTAACTTCACACATTCATGTGGCCTTCTTTCCTGTATCATTGTGTCTCTATGTTTCTATGCATCCTCTCCCTCCACCATAGGTGATTGAAGTTCTGTGAGCTACAATACCGTTAATGATGGTTTTTCACCCACATAATTCCAACACCGCACTCATCACCAGTGTATCCACCTCCCTCTCCCAATGCTCAGACACCACCACTCCCAACTCAGTTATGTAGATTAAGTCTCCCACTGTGCTCCTTCCAGCCCTTTGTTGCTACCTGGCTGTCTAAAAATCAATGGCCTTTTTATACACCAATAATGATAGGGAATAAATGGACATTAAGAAAACAACCCCATTCACATTAGTGCCACACAAACTCAAATATCTTGGAGTCAACTTGGCTAAAGACGTGAAGGACCTACAAAAGAAAACTATAAAACCCTGCTCCAAGAAATAAGAGAGGACATGCGGAAATGGAAATACATACTCTGCTCATGGATTGGCAGGATTAACATCATTAAAATGGCAATATTCCCCAAAGCATTGTACAGATTTAATGCGATCCCTCTAGAGACACCCATGACATTCTTCAAAGAAGTGGATCAAACACTTCTGAAATTCATTTGGAACAATAAACACCCTCGAATAGCTAAAGCAATCCTTGGAAAAGGAATATGAGAGGCATAACTTTCCCCAATTTTAAACTGTACTACAAAGCAATAGTTATCAAAACAGCATGGTATTGGAATAAAGACAGACCCTCAGATCAGTGGAATAGGCTTGAGTACTCAGAGGATGCTCCCCAGACATACAATCACCTAATTTTTGATAAAGGAGCAAGAAATCCTAAATGGAGCAAAGAAAGCCTCTTCAACAAGTGGTGTTGGCACAACTGGCTAGCCTCTTGCAAAAAAGTGAACCCTAGCTAACACCATGCACAAAGGTCAAATCCAAATGGATTAAAGACCTTGATATCAGACCTGAAACCATAAAGTATATAGAACAACACGTAAGTAAAACATTCCATGACATTGAGACTAAAGGTATCTTTAAGAAGGAAACAGCACTCTCCAAACAAGTGGAAGCAGAGATAAACAGATGGGAATATATTAAGCTGAGAAGCTTCTGTACCTCAAAGGAAATAGTGCCTAGGATACAAGAGCCACCCACTGAGTGGGAGAAACTATTCACCCAATACCCATCAGATAAGGGGCTAATATCCAGAATATACAAGGCACTCACAGAACTTTACAAGAAAAAAAAAAAAAAAACATCTAATCCGGGGCCGGGTGGTGGCGCTGGAGGTAAGGTGCCTGCCTTGCCTGCGCTAGCCTAGGACGGACCGCGGTTCGATCCCCCGGCATCCCATATGGTCCCCCAAGAAGCCAGGAGCAACTTCTGAGCGCATAGCCAGGAGTAACCCCTGAGCGTCACAGGGTGTGGCCCAAAAAACCAAAAAAAAAAAAAAAAACATCTAATCCCATAAAAAAATGGAGAGAAGAAATGAACAGAGAAGTTTTTCAAAGCAGAAATACAAATGGCCAAAAGACACATGAAAAAATGTTCCACATCACTAATCTTCAGAGAGAAATAAATCAAAACAACTATGAAGTACCATCTCACACCACAGAGATTGATCACATCACAAAGAATGAGAATAAGCAGTGCTGGTGGGAATGTGGAGAGAAAGAAACTCTTTCACTGCTGGGAATGCCGTCTAGTCCAACCTTCATGGAAAGTGATATGGAGAATCCTCCAAAAACTGGAAATTGAGCTCCCATATGATCGAGCTATATCACTCCTAGAGATATACCCTAGGAACACAAAAATACAACACAAAAATCCCTTCCTCACACCAATATTCATTGCACCACTATTTACAACAGCTAAACTCTGGAAACAACCAAGATGCCCTTGAACAGATGAACAGCTAAAGAAACTGTGGTACATATACACAATGGAATATTATGCAGTCATCAGGAGAAATAAAATCATGAAATTTTCCAATACATGGATGGACATGGAATCTATTATGCTAAGTGAAATAAGTCAGAGGGAGAGAGATAGATGCAGAATAGTCTCCCTCATCTATGGGTTTTAAGGAAAATAAAAGAAATTTTTGCAATAATTCCCAGAGACAAGAGAAAGAAGGGCTGGAAGGTCCAGCTCACAACATGAAACTCACCAAAAAGAGTGATGAGTGCAGTTAGAGAAATAACTACATTGAGAACTATCATAACAATGTGAATGAATGAGGGAAGCAGAAAGCCTGTCTCAAGTGCAGGTGGGGGCGGGGTGGGAAGGAGGGATAATTTGGACTTTGGTGATGGGAATGCTGCACTGGTGAAGGGGGGTGTTCTTTACATGACTGAAACCCAACTACAATATTATCTGTAATCAAGGTGTTTAAATAAAGATATTAATTAAGAAAAAAAAGAAATTGCTCCAGGCAGGCCTGGAGGACCATATGGGATGCTGGAGATAAGAAAAAGAATTGAGAGAAAATCTCAAATTTTGAAAGGAATCATTCTCTAGTTATCCCTTTCCTTCTGACTGACTTCACGTAGCATGATATCCTCTAGTTCATCGATGATCCTCTCTCCTACATTAAGGACAACAGTCACCCTTCATCATCTACTAGAACTGCTTTATAACAAATTACATTAGCAAAAAAAAATTCTATTTCTGGGTAATGTCTGAAGTTTCAGGGGACATGAATTTAGAGCATAAACTATGGAACTCACTATCAGTAGGAACTGGACTTCCTCCTTCTCCCTCTGCATATAAGAAAAGACAGCACTATGCTCTTGGTGACTTGGTCAGACAGTAACAAACAAGGAATTTCATCCACATCAAATTTCAGGCTAAAGAGTTTCATCAGTTAAAATCAGGTTCTTGGCACTGTAAAGTGTTAGACATTCTCTTTGACAGATACAAATAGAACCTCTACACACACACACACACACACACACACACACACACACACACACACACACACACACACACACACACACACATCTTCTTGGCTGAAAAATGGACCAGCTCCTCTACTCCAAAAGCTCCAAAAGATAATGATGGCTGCCAGTCTGATCAAGGTTGAAAATCCTGGGGCATTCTCACAATAGGTTGGGGCAGATTCCTCTTTCTGCCTAAAGTCAAAAAAGCCTACATCACACCTTCCTACAGAAATGGCCCAGATCCACAACTGACTCTGATCAAACTGCCAAGTCACCAAATTGTTCCAGATCTATAGATCCAGGGACCTGTGGCCACAACACCTCAAAATTACATTGTAGTGTCAGCCCAAAGGACCACAGCAAACCTAATGAGAAAGTTACATAGAAAACCACCAATTTCAGTGAGTTTAACTAATTACACAGAACTCAACTTGCATCAACCGCAGCCCAGTAATCCTTAACAATGACTTTAGTAACAACATTGAGAGATGCAACAATTATCTCAAATTGACCCTTATTGGTCTATATTTTGATAATTTGATTTGCCTTTGTGTTGTAAAAATATGAAGTAGATTTGTATGTGCCTGCAAGAGGGCAGGTTGGAGTTATGAGTTGGAAACTGGGGACACTGGGGGTAGGATGGGTGTTTGAACATTTAATGACTGAAACAACTATATTATGAACAACTTAGTATATTATTGCTTTATAATAAAACAATTTTAAAGAAAAAAGAAGGGCTGGACAGATAGTGCAAGGGTTAAAATGCTTGCCTTGTATGTGTCTGACTTAATTCCATCCCTGGTGCCACTGGGTCCCTCAATCATCACACCAGATGTGGCCCAAAAATAAAAAGACAAATGGATTCCAGTATTTTCTGGGAAATTAGTGGTCCCTGCTTGGAGCAGACCTGAAATACAAGCAGTACTGAAGACCAATTAGGTCATCCGAGATAAAGGCTATACAATGGAGACTGCCAAAAGAGATATCAAGTGCTTCCCAGACCCTATGATCTTCTGCAGGATACATGACTCCACTATGCTTCTGCAGAAGGGACCTGAAAAGGGGAAGGCTTAGTTAACTCTTTTCAAAAAGCAGAAAGTAAGAGAACAGGAAATAGAACAATGCAGCAGTGAAAGTGGAAGGATCCTCGATAGGTAGGAAAAATCTGCATAAACCCAGCATCAAAGGCATCTGAAATCTAAGGAAAAAATGGCAAAAGCAGGCTTTTCTTATTTCTCATGTTTTGCTCTCTTGTCCCTCTTACTCTCAGGGAGAAACAAAACTTTATAGACTAAAATATACTTAAGCTCAGCACAGTTGCCTATATTCCTTATATGAGCATTCATTTTATTTTTAATTGATCCAGTCTTTGATTTATTATACTGTTAATGATGCATTCTAATGCACAAAAGTCCACAGCCATTCTGATATGATAGTTTTACCTAAGGAAGGTGTAAAGTCATAAATAAAAGATTTGGGAGTTTTATTTTCATCCACATATTTCTGACTCAGATAAAAATTAAGAAAAATCAGTTGTACTCACCAATGGTGTCTTCTGATTCATTAGTCAAAGCTAGAAACTTTTTTGTATTTTCTTTCTCCTCACTACTTTGCAAAGTCTCACGGTTTTTTGCAGACTAATGAAAGAGAAAAGAAAAGTTTAAGCATGGGGGAAAAGAAAGTAACTCTCCTCATCTATTTTTTTAAGTTTTCATAAAAACATACTGTTCAGTCAGTTTTTTCTTCAAGCAAAATTCTGTCAATGTTTCTTTTTCCTGCAAAGGTCAGTCAGTGAGTTTTCCCAGAGAGAGATGAAATATTCAGCTCCCAGTATATGGTTCTTGCCTTGCTTGCCTGAGGATTGTTTGATACTTCTGTAACTAGTGAGTACTCTAAAAGCAAACCATGACACTATAAATTCAAAAATTTCTAATTGATACTGCATTTTATTATATTTCCTATTAATATATCCCATTATGTCCTTATTTCCCAGTAAATAAAATTGGGTTTGAGCTTCAACAGGAGTAAATGACAGGGTGACTTTTTCTGTAAAAACTCACAGGTGGAACTGTAACAACACCACAAATGCAGTAACCGTGTTTGAACTAGGCCAGCTTCAGAGACTCACTCTTTTCTCAAACATGTAAACCGAGCTGTGAAAGATTATGGCTACATAGGCCCATGTAGCAGAAAGCTAGCCATCTGGGGAGAAAAGGGTGGGTCAAGTACCCGCCCTGATGAAGCCACAACTACTGCCTCCATAATCTAGAATCACATCTTCCAATGGCCCTGCCTCATCACTGACCCTTTACAGTTCTCTTCAGGAACATCAATCTGACCACACTTCAGGTACGCAAGTTTGGGGGCTTATATCACCAGGGCTTTTGGTGTGAGTGCGGGCACCCTCCCACCATATCTTCATTCTTTTAGGAGACCTAGCAGCTAAGTACACACCCCTAAAAGTTGTGCTTTGAATCTCTAAACAACTTCTTTTTTTTTCTTTTTCTTTTTTTTTTTTTTTGTTTTTGTTTTTGGTTTTTGGTTTTTGGTTTTTGGGTCACATCTGGCAGTGCTCAGGGGTTACTCCTGGCTCTATGCTCAGAAATCGCTCCTGGCAGGCTCAGGGGACCATATGGGATGCAGGGATTCGAACCACCGACCTTCTGCATGAAAGGCAAACGCCTTACCTCCATGCTATCTCTCCGGCCCCAACAACTTCATTTTTTAATCATGTCATCCCTATTTAACCAATTTAACAGAATTTATGGATTAGTGGCTTCATTGAATATACAATAATTTTCACAAATATGCTTGCTCTATATTTTTGTCTTTCTTTTTTTAACTTTCTTATCTTCCTTTTTATTTTTTTATTCTATTTTTTTTTCAATAATGTTGCTTTCATTTATATGGAGACAAATGTATTATAATCAACTATGCCAACTATGTGATTCATTTTCTTTAATTTTTTTTAATTCACAGACTTTCATTCTGTAGTTTGGGGGAGTTGTTATTTTTTGTCCTTTTCCTTTTTTGTTTTATTTTGTTTTTGTTTTAATTCTCTAGTTAAAAGCACTGCATTTTGTAACATTGCTTTCTTTCTGTTCTAGTGTTCTTTCTGGGAACCCTATAAAAATATTCTTGATTTCTTCATAACTAATTCATATTATCTTCTGTGAAACTTCCTTAGAAGTCAGCTGATTAAAGAAGGCTTTATCAAAAACAACCATCCCAACCTGAAAAAGACTCTCTTTCAAGGTAGGAAAAATGGCTTAAAAGGCTGGAGGACAAATTTGCACACACAAGTGCCCTCCCCCTTCAAAACCTGATACTGCATGGTCCCCCAAGCACTTCCAGAAGTGACCATGAAGCACAGAGCCACAAGTAATCTCTGGGCACCAGCAGCACCATCAGATCCGAAGACAAAGTGCTCTTCTTTGAGAAGCCAAGTTCAAATATGAGCCAATATCTATGTATCAGCCATGTCAATATCTGACCACTTTCCCACTCCATTGAGTATAAGGAGATTCAAGAAAACCAAGAAAAGTTACCAATCATTAGAAACTTACTGAGATATAAGGAAACAGATCGTGATCCTAGACATCAGACACTACAATTTCCTGGTGAGAAATCTGTTGAACTGACATATAAAAGTGAACTTCCTCCACTGTCGTACTGACATAATAATATTATCATAGGGTTCAATGTCTACATATTTATAGATTTAGCTCCAAAGAACAAACTTCTTGAAGAAAAGACAAACTTCCATAGCTGATAGAGCAGGTACTACATCCCCTTTTCTTCAAGAGATGGAGGATCTCACCCACCAGCACATGCCTCGTGTGGAAAAAGGAGAGATGCAGGGCAGGTCTTGGGAATGGACACTCCGGAACAAATCCTGAGCTCTGGAGCACTACTAGTATCTCCTCCAGCTCCACCACCCACACATCTACAACACAATTCTGCCACTTCCTCCACAAAATTCATCAACAGCACATCTCCGTAGTACCAGCTCCTCACTTTCTTTACTTTCTCATCTTGAAAGATACTGTTTCTTGGGGCCAGAACAATGGTGCAGCAGTAGGATGTTTGCCTTGCACGTGGCTGGCCCAGAACCGACCTCAGTTCAATCCCCGGTGTCCCATTTGGTCTGAGTGCACAGCCAGCAGTAACCCCTGAGCATCACTGGGTGTGGCCCAAAATTAAAAAAAAAATCAGGGACCGGAGATACAGCATGGAGGTAGGGTGTTTGCCTTGCATGCAGAAGGATGGTGGTTCAAATCCCAGCATCCCGTATGGTCCCCGAAGCCTGCCAGGCGCTATTTCTGAGCATAGAGCAAGGAGTAACTCCTGAGTACAGCTTGGTGTGATCAAAAAAAAAAAATCATTTAAAAATTTTAAAAAGATACTGTTTCTTATCTGTCAGAAGACAATTATAAAACACTTACCTTCAGTTCTTTCCACAACTTTATTCTCAATTCTTTAGTTTGCTTCTTAATCTCTTTTTCTCTATATTGTATCTTCACCAATATCTTATCCAGTTTCTTCATCTTGTGAATAGCTTCTTGAAGCTGAGCATCTATTAATTCATTTATGGATGAATACATATTCATATGTATCCAGATAAATATATCCATATAGATACATATATCTATAGATATAATGTAGTTTGAGTATACAGCTGATAGTTATAAATGTATATATTTGATATGACAACCCTGCAAAACTGACATCCTATTTGAATTTTACAGTTGCAATAACTGAGCCTTTCAAGTGCTAGAACATTGAACTCATCTGATTCATATGAGTCTCCTATGATTTTAAATTCCACATTCTCCTTCTTACATAAGAGTTCCTTTCTCTCCTTTCATCCCCGCCAACACTGCTTGTTCTCATTCTTTATGATGTGTGCCAATCTCTGGGTACCTCATAGTTGTTTTGATTTGCATCTCTCTGATGATTAGTGATGTGGAGCATTTTTTCATGTGTCTTTTGGCCATTTGTATTTCTTCTTTGTCCAAGTGTCTGTCCATTTCAGTGTTTAAATAGCACAAACATATAAACCATGACCAAAAGCTGCCCCACTTGTAACAAAGTATTCCTGAGTCACCTGAACTAACTTGGAGACTGAATCTCAAGCAGTTTTCAAACTTTATGATCTTAGCTTCACTTTACAGTCTTAAAAAGTATTGAGGGTAGAAAATATAGTACAGCAAATAGGACACTTGTCTTTCACATGGCCAACTTGAATTTAATACACAGCACCTCATATGTTATCTTTGAGACTACCATGAGTAATTCCAGAGTACCACTTGATGCCCCCCCCCAAAAAAATTATTGAATCTAGGGGTCAGGAAGATAACGCAATGATTGGGGCATATGGTTCCATTCAGGGAGCCTACATTCAAGTCCATGTACCATATATGCTGGGAATAGACCCTAAATATCAGTAAGTGTGGGCCAAAGACAAAATAAACATAAAAATGGATCCGAAAGTAATTTTTGTTCATGTGAATTATCTCTATTGGTAAATACCATAACAAAAATTAAAACTCAAACTTTTTTTGTTTTTGTTTTTATGTCAAACCCAGAGGTGCTCAGGGATTACTCCTGGCTCTGTGCTCAGATGTTGCTCTTGGCAGGCATGGAAGACCATATGGGATGCCAGGATTCAAACCACCATCTGTTCAAATCAGCTGCATGCAAGGCAAATGCCCTACTGTTGTGCTATCTCTCTGGCTCAAAACTCAAAAAATTTTAACTATTCATTTTAAGTAACAAATATTTCATTAATAATTATATAGTAAATATTTTATTCAAAATAACTATATTATAAAAAATTAATATAACAACATTGTTTTAAATTATTATTATTTGGCATAATAGAAGATAGAAGAGGTCCTGGCTCGAAACCAGGCATCACAGGCTACCCTGAGAACCCACTCCTTGGCAACCCCCAAGTAGTTCCTAAGTACTGCCAGGTGTGTCTAAAAAAGTAACAAAGAAAAAAAAGGAAAAGGGGGAAGAAAATTAATCATCTGTTACATAATTGTGGAGATCCTTTTTTGATATTATACTAAAACTCAATGAGGGGTTGGGTAGAAAAGGTAGTACAGAGGGTAAAATGCTTACTTACTTTGCAAGTAGCCAACACAAATATGATCCCCATCACCCCATATGGCACCTGAGCTCTGCTGAGAGTGATCCCTGAGGTGTCTAATCAGGAATTAGCCCTGAATACTGCTGGGTGTAGCCCCAAACAAAATAAAAAGCTCCAACAAGGGGTAGTTTCTAAGATCAGTTGTCATATGACATCTGTGACCAAGTCAGTAAGTTTTTGTTTTGATGAATGGATCGGGGAGCCAGGGGACAGTACAGTGATTGGCACCTAGTGTAGGTTCTATTTCCAGCACCACATGGTCCTCCAAGCATCATAAACGACATTCCTGGAAGCCCTTTCAGCACCACCATGGTGGCCAATGCACAGGGAACAAGTAGCTTCTCATCCTCAGGCTTTTCATCCTTGCATTGATTGAACAGCTAAACTGGTTGGTCAAGAATCACTGATAGAGAATTCCAAAGTGCCAGGCAGAAGGACCCAAAATTAATTAATTAATTAATTAATTTTATGCATGGACCTTTCTTCCATATTGAAAGGTCCCTTTATCTTGCACTAGGTATTTGAAAAATAGCAGCTCATCAAATTACACAGACCTTCAAAATGTTTATACATTTCAGCATACTATCTAACAAAAAATAACATTATGGGGAAAAGGGGGTGAGAAGAGAGACCTTGTAAGTAGCAGGACCATTCCTGGCACATACAGGTTGTCAAGTTCAAGCTCCAGCATGGCCTGGCCCCCAATTACCATGAGTGCTAAGTTCTGAACAAAATGACCTTGAAACTGCTGTCCGGTCACCTACCTAAAAACTCACGGCTGAGAACAAGAGCGATGAGTAGGGGTTTGCCTTGCACACATGGCTGAACTGGGTTTGATCAACCATATGGTCCCCCAAGCACTTTCAGGAGTAATTCCTGAGTTCATAGCCAGGAGTAATCCATGAGCATTGCTGGGTGTGCGCCCCACCACCACCACCACCTCCTCCTCCCCAAAAAACTCACAGCTATAAAATTACCATCAATTTTTTTCAAAAAAATCTAAGTATTGGGAAGCTATGAGACTCGTGGTGAACAAAAGGTCTTTTTTTATTCTAATCTTCATTGGAAAGCTCAGGTTTAATAACAAACAAACAAATACTGGCGGCGGTTTTTCTTGAAGTAACAAACTAATTCAGCTTAATGCCTGACAAAGTCCCAAGTCAGATGGTAATAGCTTGTCTGTCAGTCACATTTTCTTCTTTTTTTTTTTTTTTTTTTTTTTTGGTTTTTGGGCCACACCCTGTGACGCTCAGGGGTTACTCCTGGCTATGCGCTCAGAAGTCGCTCCTGGCTTGGGGGACCATATGGGACACCGGGGGATCGAACCGAGGTCCGTCCTAGGCTAGCGCAGGCAATGCAGGCACCTTACCTCTAGCGCCACCGCCAGGCCCCTGTCAGTCACATTTTCAAGTGAAAGTGGTAACACATTTTTAAAAGTGGTCAATTCAATTTAAACTATCACACAAGTACTTTTCCTCAACATAAGTTCATACCTCATGTTACAACAAAATTGTTTTATACTTACTTCCCATTTTTGTCTCAGGAGAGGGTGAAAAGATACATATCCAAGTCTCAAATTAAATAAAATTAAGAATTTTTACTGTTCAATCTGGCTTTTTTTTTTTCCAGTGCAAGGGACTGAACCCAAGGCATTCCAAATGCAAGCAAAGCAAGTAAGAGCTCAACCACTATCACAGAGGAAAATCCTCCGTGATCAAGGACTGTTTTGAGTAATACTGGCTATTTGGGTGTGTGAGCCTGCGCCTATGTTATGATGAATTCAATAATGACTGGTATAATTTGGTACCATTGTCTTGGTTCATGCTTGCGGCAACAGCAAATTTAGCAGCCACTGCTTTTGAGCCATCAGTACAAATGTCCATTCAATGAGCAAAAAGGCAGAGTATCTTAGCATTAGAATGAAAGTCATTTTTAGTTCTCAGAGCTCTTACAGAAACTACCTCTAATACACTGTAGCCCACATTTTGAAAACTGCTCTTCATTCTCGCTAAGAATATTTTTAATTGCTTTATTTAAGCACCATGGTTACAAAATTGTTCATTGTTGGCTTTCAGTCATACAATGTACACCATCCTTCATCAGTGCACCCTTCCTGCCATCAATGTCCCCCATTTCCCTTCCACCCTCCACCTCACCACTGCCTATCTCTAGAGCAGGCAATTTGCTTCTCTCCCTACCTCTCTTCCCTACCCCTCCTCTCTCTATTTTTCTTTTAGACACTGTGGTTTGCTTCTCTCTCTCACTCTCTTTCAGGACCGAGTTCTTGTCCAGGGCAATCAGTTCTATCATTGTCCTAGTAGACCATTCTCTACTCTGACTGCACTCACAGCTGTTTATGGGTAACTTCCTACCCTAGGCTGGACTGCCTGACCCTTAATTCCATTGTTTCTGGGTTATATACTGTCTTTTATTTTTCTTATATCCCACAAATGAGTGAGATTATTCTGTCTACCCCTTTCCCTCTGGCTAATTCCACTCAGCATAAGACTGATTTATCAACAAAAAAGAGAGTTATCTTTTTTTTCTCTTTTTTTTATTTTGTTTTTGTTGTTGTTGTTATTGTCATTGTTTTGGTGTTTGGGTCACCCAACAGTGCTCAGGGGTAACTTCTGGCTCTACACCCAGAAATCGCTT
This sequence comes from Suncus etruscus, assembly GCF_024139225.1. NCBI lineage: Eukaryota > Metazoa > Chordata > Mammalia > Eulipotyphla > Soricidae > Suncus > Suncus etruscus. Next base: position 3,136,529 of record NC_064859.1, read on the forward strand.
CTGGCAGGCACGGGGAAGCATATGGGATGCCAGGATTCGAACCACCGTCCTTCTTTATGCAACACTAACACCTTACCTCCATGCTATCTCTATCTTTTGAAACCCAAAAGTTATTAGGAGAAACAGAACAGTCATAAAAGTCTTTACATATTATAGAACAAATTTTATTGTACAATTTTAGTAATTTAAAAGATCAATAAATCTTATCAAAAATACAGAGGTACTTCCTATTGTAAAGTGGTCACAAGAATAATTTTAATAAAGGGCATACTTGGTTATTTTCATAAGGTATTTAGGTTCCTAATATATTTTTCAAACTGTATACAGATTTATTAAAGATACTTTTCATAAACAATCATGGCATTTCAGGTAGACGATCATTAACAGTTTACAATAACTTTCAAACTCACTTCTTCAATGGACTACCAAAATCAGAACACCTCTGTAAAGCCCAATGACATTTCATTTGATGCTCTGAACAGGGAAAATTTCTTTATTAATATTTTTTAATAAAAGATAGATATTACATTCTTGTTTATCAAAAATACAATCTTGGGCCAGAGCAGTGGCGTAAGCGGTAGGGCATTTGCCTTGCTTACACTAACATAGGACCGACCGCAGTTCAATCCCCCGGCATTCTATATGGTTCCCCCAAGCCAGGAGCAATTTCTGAGTGCATAGACAGGAGTAACCCCTGAGAATCACCGAGTGTGACCCAAAAAAAGGCAATATATATATATATGTACATATACATATGTACATATATATGTTATATATATAATCTCTTTTTTATTATTTCTACTTAGCTTAGAAAATTTTATGTAATTCTAATATTTTAACTACAACCTGGGATTAACAGTAACCAATCACCTACCTGAACACTCAGAGTTTAGCTGATGTTGCATCAAGTTTGGGTCTTTATTTGACTCCTCTTCAATCAATGTTAGTTTCTCAGTATAATTATCCTCTTTATCATCATTACTGTTTCCACTTTCCTCTGTATTATTACTTTCTGAGTGGGCTTCTTTACCAGAGTTTATCCTAATTATGGTTATAGGTTTCTCAACCTGAAATTATTTCCAAAGAAATGACTCTTTAATGTATTTTTTAATCAAGAAATTTTCTACTATAAGGAAGGAGGCAGATAAATCAGATACAGGAAGTTCAAAGAATTAAACCCACATTGACCAAAATAAGTAAATAAAAATCACATAGTAACTGAAATAGCAAAATCCAAAACTAAAAATAAAATCCTAAAATCCTAAAGAAGGGGGCCAGAGTGGTGGCACAGTGATAAGGTATCTGCCTTGCACACGCTAGCCTAGGATCTCCCAGAGTCCCAGATGGTCCCCCAAGCCAGGAGTGATTTCTGAGTGCATAGCCAGTGTTAACCCCTGAGCATCACCAGGTGTGGCTGAAAAAAAGAAAAGACAAAAATAAATAAATGAATGAATGAATAAATAAATAAATAAATAAATAAATAAATAAATAAATAAATAAATAAAATCCTAAAGAAAACCAGATTTATCAAACAAAAATCTATAAAGTAGAAGAAAATGTCATGATATACCACAGTCATTGAATAAAAAAATTCTTCAACCAAGAATACACTACACAGCTGGGTTATCATTCAGATTCAAAGTGGTGATAAAAAAAACTTTACAGATAAATTAGTGGCAGAGATTTTAAACTTCTGCAAGGAACTAAAAAAAAAATATTTTTCAGGGACTGCTGCATTTTTGTTGTTACTGTTGTTTTGGGGAGCACACTCAGAGGTTATCAGCATGGAGCTAACTCCTGCACTGCTGGGTCCCATGGTTCACCAAGAATCCCACACACAAAGTACAAACTCCAGCCCAAAGAACTCTGTTTCTAGACCTAGAATATGTATCTCAAATATTCTACAAGATGAAGCATATAAAAATAAATGAATAGAAAATATATTTTGCTTTGTTTTGGGGGGCTATATCCAGCAGCATTCAGAGGTTATTCCTGGCTTTGAGAATAGAAATTACTCCTGGCAGGCTCAGGGGACAATACTGAACCCAGGTCAGTGTGTGCAAGACAAACGCTCAACCTGTTGTGCTATTGCTCCAGCACCTGAATATATTATTTTAAAAAAGGGCCAGAGTGATAGCACGGCAGGTAGGGCATTTACCTTTCACAGGATGACCCCCAGGGTTCGATCCTCAGCATCCCATATAGTTCCCCGAGCCAGCAAGGAGCAATTTCTGAGCACAGAGCCAGGAGTAACCCCTGAGCACGACCAGGTATGGCCCAAAAACAAACAAACAGAAACTGTGGTACATATACACAATGGAATACTATGCAGCCATCAGGAGAGATGAAGTCATGAAATTTTCCTATACATGGATGTACATGGAATCTATTATGCTGAGTGAAGTAAGTCAGAGGGAGAGAGAAAGACGCAGAATGGTTTCACTCATCTATGGGCTTTAAGAAAAATGAAGGACATTTTTAACAGTATCTCAGAGACAAGAGAGATGAGGGCTGGTAGGTGCAGCTCAGGACATGCAGCTCATCACATAGAGTGATGAGTGCAGTTGCAGAGATGACTACACTGAAAACTATCATAACAATGTGAATGAATGAGGGAAGTGGAAAGCCTGTCTCGAGTACAGGTGTAGGGGGGTGGGGAGGAGGGAGATCTGGGAAATTGGTGGTGGGAATGTTGCACCGGTGAAGGGGGGTGCTCTTTACATGACTGTAATCATACAACTATAATCATGTTTGTAATCACGGTGTTTAAATAAAGATAAAAAAAAAACATAAAAGATGATAAAAGTCATGAAGAAAAGGTAATAATTTGACCAATCTTTAGGAATGTTAAAATGCCATGATAAAAATATTAGAAAAGTATGTAAACAATATTTGAAAAATCTAAAAGCACCTTACTAGGAAATTTTTTTCTCTGTGTGCTACCGCATCAAGCCTAGCATCTCAAACTTGCAAGGCCACAGCCCTGATCACTGGAGTTTTTGGGTTTGGTGGTTTTGGTGGGGGAAAAAGGAAGTTGCTGTGTGGGGGCACATTCAGCTCTGCCTGAGCTTACTCCTGATTCTGCATTCAGGGGGCCATATATGATGCCTGGAATCAAATCAGCAGTATGCAAGGCAAACACCTTCCCACTATACCATCTCTTCAGCCTCATCATTGAATATTTTAAAATAAAAAAGACACACAAGGGGCCGAAAAGATAGCATGGAGATAGGGCATTTGCCTTGCATGCAGACGGTCAGTGGTTGAATCTCGGCATCCCATATGGTCCCCTGAGCCTGCCAGGAGCTATTTTTGAGCATAGAGCCAGGAGGAACCCTTGAGCACTGCCGGTGTGTGACCCAAAAACAAAAAACGAAAAAGACACACAAAGCTTACACTAAAAAAAATCTCCAAAATCATAAATAAGTCTTAGGTGAGTAAGACCAGATAACAAAGACAAACATAAAAATTAAAGCAACTGAAAAAAATATCAAAGCTACACAACACATGCCCATTGGACTAAAAAACTGGTTTACACTCATCTTCTCACTAGCAACAAGAGAGACTATATCACCTAGGTATAAAATTAAAAGATCATAAAACTTTCAAAAATAAATCTTTGTTAGTTTTGATATACAAGGAAAAAAGCACAATTCTCATAAGAAAAAAGTAAAACGTGTACTAATCAATATTTGCTATTTTCAAGGCAACAGTGAAAGAATACATGACGAATCCTCCAAAGTCAATCATAAATATATATATATATATAATTTTTCCTGCTGTTTTTTATTTTAAACAAAGGTAAATTTTATATGATAAATGAAACACACAAGACTTGAAAATTATGAGTCAATTATTTCTGTTATGAATTTCAAGGTCTTGAGGACATGGATGATTTTCTGGGGAAAATATTAAAAAATATAAATATAATTTTTAAGTTAGGCAAAAATTTGGCTAAACAGTTTCTAAAATGAAATGGAGCTGAGAGATAGTATAGCAATTAGGGTACATGCCTAACTTGTTACCACACGGTTCACTGAGCACGCCCAAGTGTTGTTCTGAAGGACCCTGAGCACTGCCGGTGTGATTATGGAGTCTCCCACCCCTACTGGCACTACAGGGACTGAGCAACACTGTATCCAGGTGTTCTGGCACTGAATTGCTGGCCTTGTCAGACAAAAATTACCAGTGGGGCCCTTTGGGCCTCCTGAGTATCACTTGGGAAGCAAAAAAAACAAACAAACAAACAAAAAAAAACTTCAGTTAATAATAAAAAAAAAGTACATTGCAAAGGAGCACACAAAAACATATGCAAGTGTAAGTCTTAAAGCCACGTACAGATTCAAAGTGATAGTACAGCAGGCAGGACATTTGCCTTGTATATAGCTGACTTGGTTTCAATCCCCAGGACTCTATATGGTACCTTGAGCCCACCAGGAGTAATCCTGAGCACTACAGAGTGTGGCCCAAAAAATATAAATAAGTAAATAAAAACCATATGGAGCTAAGATAGTACTCAGAAGAAGGAAAACCATTAAGGCTACCTGATACCATTCATTATTACAAACATACTAATGTACTATACTAATACACAGTTTACTGATGAGGCATAATTAGAGGAGACAAAGCAGACAAAGTAGAACTGAGTTTTTCTTGCAGCTAAGGTTCTGGATGCACGTGCTCAAGATTTAGACTGCAGAAGTGAGGTAAAAGCAATCTTCTTAAGCTTCTGATAGGAAGTTGGGAAGAGACATCACAGAGATATCTCTGATCCCCAGTTCTGTGGCTTTGGGGAACCGATAGCAGCAGTAGTAGCAGCTGTTTGCTTTTTGAATCATAACCCTGGTCCTGTGACCTGGAAGTCAGTAAGCTGCCATTTCAGCAGGACTTCCAGAGATTGCAAATCAATAAACCAACCAACCTCTTTAGTTTGTTATCTGTCAAAAGGTCAGAAAGTGCTTCCATTATTTCTAAACAGTGAAATACCTTGGGTGGTACAGGTTCTGGGCTGAGCACCTCCAAAGAACAATTTGAGCCTCTACTCCCAGGGCGAGTTCTTGAAATTGAAGCTGGTTTTGAAATTCCATCCAAGCTTCCCTTGATAATATCCATTTATATCCTGAAACAAAAAAATCAAAAGTGAAACAACTTATGGCTTGCATGTTTTCACGTCATGAGTCAGTCAGTGTATATGCCATTAACTTGGAGAATGTGTTATGATAGGTATTACGTTGTCACCAAAGTCTTACAGCCCTAATTCCATATAAAAGGTCTCGTGTCCATGGATCATGAACTCACTGCTTTGCAAAACATGCTGCCTTGGATTGGGCATGGGGTGGGTGGGGCTGGGGTGAATGCAGAAGTCAATGAATATCAATGGCTTCCTAAGAGAAAATATTCACTTTGTCCTTGTCCCCTACCTTCCCTGAGAAGGCGCTTTACCACAGCCTTCAACCAAGACACATACTTCATTGCAACTGCTTTCTTCTGGTTTTGCCTTCAGGAGATCATTCTTTCCCACGCTGACTTCTCTCTTCCTCCATGTGCTACTTGCACAGATTACCTACCTCCAGGTCACTGCTTTTTTATTTCTCGTCTCTCTCCTTGTAGAATTTATGATTCTAACTTCACCCTCAGGGTGTGGGAGTATATAAAGAATAAAATCTCATTACTCAACCAGAAGGGAAGACTGGCTAGGTCTCACCAAACTTATTTTTCACATGACAGCACATACGGCCTCTGATTACTCTGGCTGCTCCATTCCCTGTGCTGCTTAGAGAAGCAGGAAATAGGAAACAAAGTGGCTGGCTTAAGCCATAGAGAATTTGGATATTGCAGACTCTCTGATCCTTCCAAACCATGCTCTCATGCAGGACATTTCCAGATTTGTTCTGTAATGCTGCGGTATCATACATGACAAGTAAAATAAAAGGAACAGAAAATTCCAGATTTTTCCTTCCTTCATTTGACATGTGAGTGGCTATCTTCCATCACATCTTTCCCAAAATACCTATCAATTATGAATTAAGCCATTTTCTCTAATAAGAGGGCAGAAAGGCCATTGCCACTGGTACAACAAGTATGGCACTGTCCTTTACTTCCTCCACAAAATGACATATTTCTCTTTTTATTTCTGAACATTAGAGAAAGAGTCTGGGGAAGTTATGAACACAAGAGGAAGCACAAAGCATAAACAGTCTGGTGTCTCTCTGAAGCACAGAGAGGGATCGTCCCATTTGGCCCCAACTATTCAGCATGTCAGTGCTGATGCTTGAGGGACCAGTAGGTCAACTCTTCCCATCTCAGCAAATGAGCGAAGCATTGAACCCAACATCATTCACAGGCAGGCACTGACATCTTCATTGTGGAATGACAGATCATCCTGGTGTCACATCAAGAAAAAAAAAAAACAGAAGTCACCCAAAGGTCCAGTGTTTTGCAGATGTGCTTAACTGCCTGCTGGGGAGAGATGCAGCAGCTCACAGAGCAGCAGTGGGAGGAAGCCTCTGCTGACAATGCAAGGCAGGGAAGCCAGAGGCTCTGGAGTCCACTCTGGCTGGGACCCACTAGAGGGCCAGTCACCTTTCAATCTGCTTCTCAAAAAAGTCTGTTCTACCAAGCTTGCTTCTAAAAACAAGAAATAAAATAAAATACAGCTCCCAGGGTGGGTGGAGATATGACTAATAGTCTTAGGAACTTGCCATACAAAAAGGTACAAATCAAGGCAGTTAATTGGGATCTTATAGATGTAGATAAGTAGATGGGAACTTCCACAAGAAAAAAAAAGTTGTTATCCAAGAAAGAAATGCCATAAGCACATACTATGCCTTAATTATATTGAGAGAGAGAGAGAGAGAGTGTGTGTGTGTGTGTGTGTGTGTGTGTGTGTGTGTGTGTAAAGGGACATCAAAGCTGTCTGGATAGAAAGTCTGAAAGAATTTCAAAAATAAGGGGCAGAAGTGGTGGCACAAAGAGTAGGGTATCTGCTTTGCATGTGCTAACCTAAGATGGACCACGGTTCGATCCGCAGCATCCCATATGGTCCCCCAAGCCAGGAGCAATTTCTGAGCGTATGGCCAGGAGTAACCCCTGAGTGTCACCATGTATGACCCAAAAACCAAAAAAAAAAAAAAAAAAAAAAAAAAGAATGTAAAAATGCTTCATACAATAGTTAAATAAAGGTAATATTTAAGAGTCCTTTGTGTCTGGAGAGAAAGATTAAAGAGTGTTTCATTACATGTAGACATTTATATACAGTACAACCTTCTTTTACTATGTTACTTTAATCTGAAAAAAATGCTTTTGTTTTGTTTTGTTTGCAAGCCATATCCAGAGTGCTCAGGGTTTATACCTTGCTCTGTGCTCAGGATCACTCCCAGTGGGGTAGGGGCACCATTTAGGGTGCCAGAGATTGAATCTGGGTCAGGCACATGCAAGGCAAATATACTATCCCACTGTACTATCACCCTAAGTATTAACTTTAAAAAATTTAAGTAATAATTTAAAATAAGAAATATTCAAGGATCTAAAAGGAAATATAAAAGCAATTAATACAATGATGGGTTAGAATTTAGATGAAACCAAAAGTATATATGAAAAGGGAAGAGGCTGGACCGGAGTGATAGCATAGCATCTGCCTTGCATGCTGCTGACTTGGGACTGACCCGCGTTTGATGGTCCCCTGAGCCTGCCAGGAGTAATTTCTGAATTCAGAGCCAGGAGTAACCCCTGAGCGCTGCTGGGTATGGCCCAAAAACCAATTAAAATAAAGAGGAAGGAAGGAAGGAAGGAAGGAAGGAAGGAAGGAAGGAAGGAAGGAAGGAAGGAAGGAAGGAAGGAAGGAAGGAAGGAAGGAAGGAAGGAAGGAAGGAAGGAAGGAAGGAAGGAAGGAAGGAAGGAAGGAAGGAAGGAAGAAGAGAAAGAAAGAAAGAAAGAAAGAAAGAAAGAAAGAAAGAAAGAAAGAAAGAAAGAAAGAAAGAAAGAAAGAAAGAAAGAAAGAAAGAAAGAAAGAAAGAAAGAAAGAAAGAAAGAAAGAAAGAAGAAAGAAAGAAAGAAAGAAAGAAAGAAAGAAAGAAAGAAAGAAAGAAAGAAAGAAAGAAAGAAAGAAAGAAAGAAAGAAAGAAAGAAAGAAAGAAAGAAAGAAAGAAAACAGGGAAGATGCTAATAAATTTGATTCTGCAATAATTAAAGTTCAGAGGTCTCAATCAAAAGAATATATTAGTGAAAAAACATCCAAGAGGAGCCAGCCAAGAGGGGCCATCTCCTCATACCCCAGGGCATAGCAGTTATGAAGCACTTAAGTGGTGATAGTTTTGGAGCCATATCCAGCAGTGTTCATGTGTACTCCTTGCTCTGCGCTCAAAAATCTCTCCTGGCAGGTTTGGGGGACCATATGGAATACCGGGATAGAACCCAGGACTGTCCTGGGTCAGGGCTACATGCAAGGCAAACACCCCACCACTGTGCTATCACTCCGACCCCATGATAGGATATACTTACCATATGTCTTCCTAAACTTTCCTAGTAGTTTCCTCAAAAAGAAAAAATCAGTTTATAAACATTTGTGGGAGCTCTATTAGTAGTTGCCAAAAAAATAGAAACAGACCAGGAGGAAAGAGAGTAAAGGAGCATGCCATAGATCATGCAAGCAGAGGGCCCTGGTATCCAGCCCCCAAAGCAACACCATGGGTCATTAATGAGCACAGAGATAAGAATAACACGAGCACAAATGGATCTAGCCCAAACACACTAGCAACCAATAGTTATAAGAAATATTAACTTATTAATAATATATTAATGATATCGTATAATTAGCTATAGTAATAAGTAATAAGATAATGAGGAAACTAAGTATTTCTCAGCTCGGGAATGGATCAACTAATTGTGGGACATCCTTTCAATGAAATACTATTCAGCAATTAAAAAAACAATGACAGAGAATAACAGCTGAATTTCAATTGCTTTATGTACCTCTTATCTTAAAAGATTTCAAAAATGCTCCATCATCTTTTCATCCAATTATCTGACATTCTAGAATAGACAAACTATAGAACTAGAAGGGGTTTATTGTAAGTAGATTATACCTTAATCTTCAACTAAGTTCTTTGTATAAGCATTTTAGTTATGTTATTATCTCCAAAAGAAAGCAGGAAGGAGGTAGCTCGGTGGCTGAGTACACAATCAAATGCCCAATTAGATCCCCAGCACTGCATGGGGCAGGGGCACCTCTGAGCACTGTTAGATATGAACCCCCCAAATAAAACCCTAAAATAGAGAAAATAGAAATACTTAAAATAAGAATTTTCAAATAGTACTTCCTTTTCAAAAACTTTGGTCACCTGCTAAATTGACTTTGAAAGAGTTGGCTCTAATTTAGTAACAGTATTAAAGGCACATGAAAGTGTCTGATTTTCCCTGAAAGTTTTGTGCATTCATATGCTTATTTGTCTCATTTTTGTCAACTTGAGGTGTCAAGCAGTCTTTCATTATTTGACTGAGATTCTTAAAAGTAGAATCTCCACTGAAATGTTTCCTGATCACCTTTTATCTCTATACTTCTGAGATGTCAACTCGCATCTTTCACCATGGAGGGCCTATTTTAGAGAGTTGATTGTCCATGTAAATTCTAGATTTTATAGTCTAGAAAACACAGGGCAGCAGGCCTGTGGTCTGATGATAGATAGATGATAGATGATAGATAGATAGATAGATAGATAGATAGATAGATAGATAGATGATAGATAGATAGATAGATAGATAGATAGATAGATAGATAGATAGATAGATAGATAGATAGATAGATAGATAGATAGATAGATAGATAGATAGATAGATAGATAGATAGATAGATAGAGATAGATAGATAGATAGATAGATAGATAGATAGATAGATAGATAGATAGATAGATAGATAGATGATAGACAGACGGACGGACAGGTGATGGATGGATAGATGATGATAGATGAATAGATAAAGATATTGATATTGATATATCTGTGCATATGAGAGTGAGATCAGAGATGAGGGACTACTCCTAGTGAGGTTCTGGAGACCCATATGTGGTTCAGGTGATTGAATTCAGACATCTGTTTGCAAGGCAAAAACCCGTCCCACTGTATTACCTATAGAACTTTCAATATCACCTTTAAAAGAGCCCTTGATCTTAATGTTTTTGTCGCCTGGAACGTACAGTCTCAGAAGCCCGGGAACATGCTGTTTAAAGCCACATCTCCCTCTCAATCACTCGCTTTAAAATGAACACCGCAGCATCCCCAAGACGGACCATCGCCACCAAGCCTCTGGGCCAGCAGGCCTCTCATTGGCTCTTGGCCCCGCCCGTCACGGGAGGCAGCAGCCAATCACCACTTTCCCCGCTCACCCTGGGTCCCGCCCACGAGCGCACCTCCTCTTCGCGCGGTCCCTCGACTTCCGGGGATGGCTGCGGGAACTCTGGGGCTCGTCGTCCGCCGTCAGGGCCTTGAAGGAGCGCACCGAGATACACCGCCGACGCTGCGAGAGTCGCCCGCTGCCCCCCAAGAGGGTGCGGGGGGGCCTTCCCCGCCACCGCAGTGCTTCCGGGACGGAAGGAACCTGAAGCATCCGGCCGGAGCGCCTGCTGCCGCCACGCCGCCTCCTTGGCAACCAGACGCCGCCTCGCCGTCTCCTTGGCAACCAGACGCCGCCACGCCGTCTCCTTGGCAACCAGACGCCGCTCCAACTCTCGCGAGAGGAGGAAAGGGCTGGCTGGCCCACCTGGAGCGGAGCTGAGCTGAGCTGAGCTGTGAGGTCCTGTAGGGCCTGCTGAGGCTCACACTTTCTTGCTGTGGTGTGCGTACATTCTTTCTAACTTTTTATGTATTTATTGAATATTCTCCACAGTTTTTTAATTTATTTAAAGAAACTGCATCACATAGTGGGCATAACTAACCGATCAGAATACATTCATCTGTTTCAAGATAAGGGAAAGCAAAAGTTATTGGAAAAAATAAACAATAAAATGAAAGAAAAAATTCGGTCGTAAGTATGTTCATGACAATTATTAGTAAGCTCCTTTTTTCAGATAAGAGATTATAAAACAAAAAGGTGTGTGTGGCAGTTGTTGTTTGCAAAGACACAGCAAAATATGAGGCAAATAGAAAGGAAAAACCTAGTGTGCATACATATTTTGTTGTACTGGGGACAAGGACCAGAGCTGCCGGGCACATGCGGGACACTGGGATTTGGACTCATCGCCATCCACTTACAGAGCTGGTATTCACTGCGCTCTTCCGATGACCCTGGATTTGAGTTCTAAACTCGACAGCAAATTAGAGTAAGCTAGGAGATTTTAGTAGATCCTAGAGTTGTAGCTGAAGTCAAATGAAGCCGAAATTCTTTAGGGCTTTTCAGATGTGAGTGTGTGGCTATATCCCCTATGAATCCTGTTTTCAAATGTAGATTCCATGTTCGTGGGACACTAAACTCCCAGTGTACGCCAATGTCAAAACCAGTAGCCTTTGACCATTATACATTCTTAGAGACTAAATAATGTTTAAATGTCCACCTGATTATTCTTCATGAATAAATCTGTTTCAGTATGATTTTTAGCAGTTAGTGGTGATCTCTATTTAAAAAAACACATATTTCAAGATAGATCCAAAGGCTGAAATGTATGCCTGGTATGCACAAGGCCTGACTTCGATCTAATGCACTATATAGATCCCCAATATCACTGGACTAGCCCTGAAGACCACGGAGCACTGCTGGATGTGGCCCTGGTAGTCCCGAATAAGCCTGTGTCCAAGTATTGAGCTGTCCTGATCACTTAGCTGAGTATAGCCAGGAGAGGAGCTTGGAAGCACCACTGCAAAACAGAAATAAATAATATATCTTGGATTTCTTTTTAGGGGTGGTGGAAAAACCTAAACAAAAGCAGAAGTGACCATTGCTGGTTACTACCAGTGTTTCGTTTTCTATTTCTTTTTAAATATATACATTATACATGGAAAGCAAGTGGAAAAAAATTGGATTCAATCTCTTCACTGTAATCTTTCCAAACTACACCTTTGGTTCTTACATCTTGTATAAAACTCATTTTGATTTGTTTCCTGTCAGTCTTGCTTTGTTGATTTACCTCCTGGTGCTTTGGAATTTCCAACTGCTCAGAAATATGTATGCCTTGCGGGAACACTTTAATAAATAGTGTTAGTACAAAGTAAATTATTCCTTTGTTTTTAATTTTCTGAATTATTTTCATGTCAGTCCTGTGGGTGGGGGTTCTTGCTTTAAAACAATTCATATTTAGTTGTCAGAAAGTACCCCGATTGTTTTCAGAAGCATTGTGTTAAAAAAAAATCCCTAACATATTCTAGTGAAGTATTGTGACTTTCAAAATAATTCATAAGAATTTTGAAAGTGAGGATAAAATTTCAGCCCAAATTTCCCTGGTTTTATTCTAATTGTTGACAGAGCTGGTTTTTATTTTTTGTTTTCAATCTCTCTGTGTTCTTGACATTTGCCTTCTGATTGGCAAATTTAATGAATGATATTTAATGAATGAGAGAAGGCCCACATTATAGTCCATCTGGGCTCCAACTACCACTCTAGCTTTGTTGCCCCAATTTTCGTTTTCTCACCATAAGTTACAGCCACATACAAATGCATAGTAGGAGAGGAAACTCATTACACCTCATACCAGCATCTACAAATGATATAACAATAATTTCTTTTGACAGACAAACTTGTATTCCCTTAAAAAGCTCCCACATACGACTAAAAACTATCAAATTTTTTTAAAAGCTAATATTTACTGGACCCAGAAAATAAAGGCACTTGCCTTGCATATGGTTAATCACCAGCAGCATCTTGTCCCCCGAGCATTTTCAGGAGTGATCCCTGAGTGCAGAGTCAGAAGTAAGCCCTAAGCACTGGGACTCAAAGCTTTTGTTTGTTAACCTCCTTTTAGAAAAAAAGAAAATAATAAAGCAACCTGACACTGTATAGAAAATGCCTTACAAACAATTTTATATGGCTTTATAATATCTCATGAAGTAGCATTATTATTATTAACCAAACTTATAGCTAAGATTCAGAGTGCAGAAGGATTAAATAATTCTTCCAAGGTCATTCGGGGACTAGCTACCCAATTTCCCCAAAACTAAGACAGTGTCTTATATAAAATTTTGCTCCCAGAGATGCACTAGATCTTATTTTCAGGGGATGTCTTATTTTTCCATGAAGAAGAATACAGTACATTTATTGTTAATGAAAATAAAGTAAATTTATTACCTGTATATGGTACCATAGTTGTCAACACAAACTAGACAAACTGAATCCTACAGATGCCAGTCGGGGTGGCCCTAGCAACCAGTTTACAGTAAATTAATTTTCATTCCAAGACAGAGCCTAGGAGGAGCCTTCTTTGGGGGGATGCCTTATATTTCACCCAGAAGGAAACTTATAAGTAGGTCTTATTTTCAGAGGATGTCTTATTTTCAGGGAAACATGGTAGTATTGGAATCCTAATTCCAGTTAGCTCTAATCACCGCACCAAACTGAATTCAAGAAGAGGTACCACTAGATGGTGCTGATTATCTTCCATTTAAGACAAAATTTTAAAACACTTTCTTTGGCTTGTAGGTATGTTTCAAAAAACTACTGAACTGAAATACCCTGAATGTTTGAACTGTGTTCAGTGCATCTTTAGATAGCCAGAGGGGAAAAGCAAACATTGTCTCAAAATAAAATGTAATGAATTTTTTAAAATATTCCATCTCAAATAACCAATTATGACATTCATAGACTGAAGCTCTTATATTTATATAAAATCTAACTTAAATTTTCTTCTAGTTTTGAATAACAAGTTCTGTTTTCACTTCATTAACCTAATTTAATTTAACATACATATAGAGAAGTGCCCAAATGATTAGGGCACACAGAAATTGGCCACACCTACACAGCTCTCAGATCTAGAAAGAGAACATTGCCTGCACCATTAAGCCCTTAACTTCCCTTCTAATGTCTGTCCACTTCATAGTAACTACATTTTTTACAAGAGATAAAAGTGGTTCAGCCTACTTTTAAAAACTTTTTGAATTTTATTTTGTGCTCACCATTGGTTCAGAATACTACAATAAATTCGCTGTGCAACCTGGCCCATGTTTTGCAATTAGAACAACTAGTTGAAAGGTCCTTTTAATGAGTGTTTTTCACCAGTAACCTAGAAGTGGAGTTGGTGCATCATACAAAGTTTCCATTTTCTGCTTAGGACTAGGTTGCTTTATTTTACAATTCTGTTGTTGTTGTTGTTGTTTGACTTGGAGCCACTCTCAGCTCTGTGTTAAAAAGGCTACATCCGGGCCCCTTTTTTGTTTTTTGTTTTTTTTTTTTGGGGGGGTGTCACACCTGGCGATGCTCAGGGCTCTCTGATACTCCTGATACTCCTGGCTCTCTGCTCAGAAATCACTCATGGCAGGCACGGGGGACCATATGGTATGCCGGGATTCAAACCACCATTTGACAAAAAATTAACCAAAATTACTATTATGGAAATGCAAACCAAAATCACAGTGAGAGGTCTCCTCATGCCAATGAAAGTGGCCTATGTCAAAAACCCATGGGAAAAGCATATACTGGTGAGGATGTGGAGAGGACACCTTGCAATAATACTGAACAGTTGGCCAGTATTCAGACCTCCTGAGCACTATTTGAGATAAATACCCTGCCCTCCAATCCAATTGTGTGTGGATTTTAATGTGCGAAGACTTTAAAAAGAATCCATATTTTATTCCATTTACCTCCTTCAGACCTACAACTCTGCCTTCCAAGGCTCTCACCCAGCTTGGTCACAGCATTGTTCATGGAATGAAAAGATGTAAAAGGAGAAGTAAACAAAGACTTAAAGAATTCAAATAAGCTCTGGAGGAAATAATCCTATTTTTAGTCAAAATAAAATGCACTTAAATTGGTGTGTAATTTTATTGGTGTATAATTCTCTCAAGTATATATATATATACTCTCTCTCTCTCTCTCTCTCTCTCTCTCTCTATATATTTATATTTATATATATATTTATTTTTTTTTTTTTTTTTTTTTTTTTTTTTTTTTTTTTTTTTTTTTGTGGTTTTTGGGTCACACCCGGCAGTGCTCAGGGGTTACTCCTGGCTCCATGCTCAGAAATTGCTCCTGGCAGGCACAGGGGACCATATGGGATGC
Organism: Suncus etruscus; assembly: GCF_024139225.1. NCBI lineage: Eukaryota > Metazoa > Chordata > Mammalia > Eulipotyphla > Soricidae > Suncus > Suncus etruscus. Next base: position 3,151,722 of record NC_064859.1, read on the forward strand.
TGGGATTCGAACCGATGACCTCTTGCATGAAAGGCAAACGCTTTACCTCCATGCTATCTCTCCAGCCCCTATATATTGGTTTTGGGGTCACACCCGGCAGCGCTCAGGGGTTACTCCTGGCTCTATGCTCAGAAATCACTCCTGGCAGGCTCGGGTGACCATATGGAATGCTGGGATTTGAACCACCATCCTTCTGCATGCAAGGCAAACACCCCACCTCTATGCTATCTCTCTGGCCCCTCTCTCAAGTATGTTTGAAAATACTGTTTAACTACTTGAAAGTACTTAAGTATACTAAAAAATGGGTCCATGAATCTTGTTCATAAGATCATTTCAAATATTTTATCCCACTCTGTAGGGTATCTTTGTATTCTGGTCATTATTTCTTTTGTAGTGCAGCAACTCCTCTATTTGATATAGTTCGATTTGTTTATCTTTGGTTTCCTTGGCTTGACCAGCAGCACTGAATCACTGAAGATGCCTCAGTCTGAATCTTGATATAAAGAAGCAGAGTAAGGGAATCGACAAATGACCAAAGGCAACATCACCTGAGAACTGTTGTACAGAACTGAGCTTACCTTGTCAGGGAGTGGGGTTTAGGGGTGGGGAGGGGCTTGGAATTGGGGAGGAAGGAATAGGAACAGGGGCCCTGAGACAATGGTGGAAGGAAGCAGACAATGGTGGATGGTGTGGTGTTGAAATATTGTATACCAGAAACCCAAAAATAAGATTAATTTTAAAAAATTAATTAACTGGGGCCAGAGATACAGTACAGTGAGTAGGGTGCTTGGAATGCATGCAGTTGCCCAGGTTTAATTTCTAGGAACCATCCATTTGGCCCCTTGAGCCTGCTAGAAGCAATGCCTGAGTGCAGAGACAGGAGTAAGCCCTGAGCATAGCTGGGTAGAGCCCCAAAACAAAACAAAAAAAACCCCAAAAAGTCATTTAAGTTGTCATTTAAAATGCTGATTTTTTTTTTTTACTTATCATCACTTATCATTAGAGAAATCCAAATCAGGAAAACAATGAGATAGCATCTTAACACCAGTGAGGATGGCACATATCAAAAATAATGGGAACAATCTGTGTTGGTGGGGATGTGGTAAAAAAGGAACTCTCATCCACTGCTGGTGGCAATACTTACACTTATGAAAAAAAATTATTTTTCAGTAAATTCAAAATTGAGCTTCCAAATGACCCAGCAACCCCCCTTTTCGTTATCTATTTCTAGACAGAAAAACATTCATCCAAATGGATGTATGCCCACTGCTATTGATAGCAGCACCCAGTACAATAGCTAAGACTTGAAATCAACCTAGATGTCCAACAGCAGACAAGTGGATCGTGAAGATGTGGTACATATATACAATAAAATACTTCATAGTTGTGAGGAATGATGCAATCATGCAATTGCATGCAATTATGCAACTCTACAACATGGATGGTATGTCTGGGAGGTATGATGTGAAATGAAGTAAGCCAGAAGAAAGATAAGCATAGAATAATATCACTTTTATGTGGTATTTAGAATAACTGCATGCAGAAATGCAATGGTTTAAATGGGAGTTGTCTTGAACATCGTTGGCCCCAAAGTATAGCAAAGAAAAGGAAAGAAATTGAATGGAGGAAGAGAAAAACAAATATGAAAGGATGGGGGCCAGGATCCAAGTGGTCTCAGATGCATTGGTCGTGTTATAAAAGGACAGAACTAAATATCCAAGCCAAGGCAGCAACTATGGAATAAAGAGATCCAAACTTTAACAGTCTAAACACAAAATGGGTCTGTTACACTGGCATTCTGGGGGCTAGGGTTGTGGTATAGTGTGCACTCACGAAACATTGGTGGAGGGAGTCGACACTGATGGTGGGATTGGCCTTGATCCAATGTATGTCTGAAATCCGATTATGAAGGACTTTGTAAATGACAACGGTTTCAATAAAATAAAATAAACGTTAAAAGAAGAAGTGAAACATTGAAGGCAAAAATAAATAAAGTGTTGATTTTTAAGGTCAGAGAGATAGTACAGTGGGTAAGGCACATGCCTTACCATGGCACACTCAAATTAAATCCCTGGCATCCCAAATGGTCCCCTGAGGTTTCCAGGAGTGATTTCTGAGTGCAAATCCAACAGTAACCCCTGAGCACTCCAGATGTGGTCCAAAAAATAAAAATAACTTAATTTTTCTCTTTTTAGAGCACATATGACAAAAAACAGAGAACTATAAGTTTCAAAGAGAATGATATTGGATAAGCAGATTTATCCTTTACTTCATACCCTCTTTGCTCTACTGATTACAATTCTTATGCCATTAACTTCATTTTTTAAATATACATTTTTATTTAAGCACCATGATTAAAGCATGTTTGTAGTTGGGTTTCAGTCATAAACAGAATACCCCCCTTTCACCAGTGCAACATTCCCTCCACCAGTGCCCCCCTCCTCCCCCACACCTGCCTGTATTGCGACAGGCATTCTACTTCTCTCATTCTTTAACATTGTCATTCTAGTTGTTAGTGTAGTTATTTCCCTAACAGCGTTCACCACTCTTTGTGGTGAGCGTCAAATTGTGAGCCAGTCCTTCCAGCCCTTCCTGCCCTTAACTCTATTGTCTCTGGGCCTTATTACAGTAATGTCTTAAATTTTTCTTAAAACCCATAGATGAGTGAGACTATTCTGTGTCTATCTCTCTCCCTCTGACTTACTTCACTCAACACAATAGATTCCATGTACATCTATGTATAGGAAAAATTTCATGACTTTATCTTTCCTGATGGCTGCAAAATATTCCATTGTGTATATGTACCACAGTTTCTTTAGCTATTCATCTGATGTAGGGCATCTTGGTTGTTTTCAGAGTCTGGCTATTGTAAATAGCGCTGCAATAAATATAGGTGTGAAGAAGAAATTTTTGTATTTTTGTGTTCTTAGGGTATATCTCTAAGAGTGGAATAGCTGGATCAAATGGGAGCTCAAGTTCCAGTTTTTTGAGGAATTTCCATATTGTTTTCCATAAGGGCTGGACTAGACAGCATTCTCACCAACAGTAAATAAGAGTTCCTTTCTCTCCACATCCCCGGAAGCACTTATTGTTCTTGATCTTTGTGGTGTGTGCCAGTCTCTGTGGTACTTACTTTTTCTTAAGTGTTGATTTTAGTTCCAATTCTCTAATACAGCTGAACTGGGGTTGGCCTAGAGATATGCATTTTAACAAGCTCCTTGGCAATTCTGGTACAGCAGAACCATAAGCATGTTTTGCAAAAACACTGCCTTGACCAGGTCCCACATGATGCAATGGTCAACAAGAACTCCACTTTAAAAGGACACTGATTTCAAATTTATTTCTAAGCTTAAAGAGTAATGGGGTTACTGCTCTGCTCCCCAGGAAATGTGCAACATGGGCCATGGATGGACATGCAGCACTTTTTTTGTAATAAGTAAATTGGAACACTAAAAAAATAATACCCTGGACTCCTCTTTGATTCTGAGTCCTTTCCTTACTGCCCCATCCAATGTAAAGGGTCACAAAGAGTCCAGCACTGATCAGAGGATTCACCCATTTGAAAAGCAAGGATGGAAAACATTCTAGTTCTCAAAGCCTATTTGGACCAAGCATATAATAAGACCCTTAGAATTTTGTTTTTTTTTTATTTTTTGTTTTTGTTTTTTGGATCACACCCGGCGGCGCTCAGGGATTACTCCTGGCTCTGCGTTCAGCTATCACTCCTGACAGATATGGGGAACCATATGGGATGCCAAGATTCGAACCACCATACTTCTGCATGTAAGGCAAACACCCTACCTCCATGCTATCTCTCCAGCCCAGCCCTTTGAATTTTTAAAATAAAAAAACAAACCTATGCAACTGTGTTCAATTTGCTCAAGACTAGGAACATCATCAGTGTAAAAAAAATTTCCAGAGAACTGTAGATTCATAAAAATCACACACACAGACACACACAGACACAGACACACACACACACACACACACACACATGTTATGTAGCTGTAAGGCTTGCTTTTTTTCCCCCCCAGTAATGCAAATCAAAGAAAATAGAGCTAACTTCTTACATCCAGAGGGATCATTGTTTTTTGTTGTTACCTCAGTTCTGTTTTCTAAAGACAGGCCTTATCAAGTGAATTAGTCTCCCTAGAAAGGGAGAAATGTTTTACTTTTTTCCTCCAAGGATTCTATCACACTAACAGACTGCTTAGCTCTCTCAGTATATTGTAGACTCCAAAGTTTGGTGGCCTGAGGCAATTCTGTCCCTGAAAAAAAATCAAAGAGTTGCCAGAGGCTTCCTGAGACTAGCTTGATGCCAGCTGAAATCAGTGCTCTATGCCAGGCAGTTTCCCTCTGTCAGAGAATGGACAGGCATTGTTGCAGAGGAGCTGCTTTATTTCACTGGAATAATCAATCCTGAGCTTAAAGCCACCATTTCCAACACTGAGTACTGTCCAGATAATGTGTGTCATGCTCCACAAGTTTATCCTTGATTCCAAAACGTAATTTCTATATAGAGCTAGCCTCTGATGCTGCAGGGTTTTGTTTTTGGTTGTTTGGCTGGTGTTTTGTTTTTAACTTTTTTCTTCTAGGGGCCAGGGAATGTAGTCCACTAGTACAGTCCTTCCCCTGAATGTGTGAAAAGCCCTGGGTTTGATTTCTGGCACAATTTAAAAAAGTTAAATTATGTCTCCATTATATACCAAAAATTTATTGTGAATAAATGTAGCACAAAATAAAAAATATTTATTTAAATTTAAAATATTTAAAAGCTGGGAGCCGGGAGTCTCTGCCAGCATGGGGTTCGGCAGGCCTCCACCATGCCAAAGGCCTTCTTAACTTGGGTGACCCCAGCACTCCTCTACCGCCTTGCTCCGGATCTCCAGGGCTTCCCCTGGGCCACATGCCTGGGCAAGCCAGCGAGGTGGGTCCCTTGGAGGAGCTTGAAGGTTACCCTAGGCTTAACTTGTGGGTGCTGAGAGTTGCTCAGTTGCACTAAAGCAGTCACTGGTAATTTCTTACCAGTCTAAATGTTAAAAACCGTGTGGGGGTGCTAGATACATTAATAGTACTCCCTATCCTTGAATTATGTTTTGTGTCTGCAGAATATCCATTTTGTACTCTGCCCTTTGCACACCCCTACAAAAGCTCATTTTGCTCTTTAACTCTCTCACCCCCTACCATCATTACTTCACATTTACCCTTTTTAACTTCAGTACTGCAGAGTTCTAAGTCACAGACCAAAGTGGTGCACTGGAGTTAACACCCCCCAACTATTTCAAAAGCATAAAATGGACATGTATGTCTTTTCAACATTTTATGTGTGTTTTCTTTGACAGCTATAGCTCTTGCTGAATATTTTCTTAAACAGTGACGATTTTCCCCGTTTTTTTTTTATCTTTTCTTCTCTTTGTGAACTGTTCAATAGGGAATTTGGTGAAAGAGTCCCTCAGTTTAATTCTATGTTTGAACCAAGTCACGGGTATTTTTGGACATGTTCTTACGCCCCATAGGCACCGATAACACCACGTGGCTTTATTTCTTGTTTGCATAGGCACATTAAAACGGGAAAATACTATACATACAAATAAGTTCTTATCTAATAGAGATGGAAACACACAAATCTTGTAGTGCAATGGGACTTTACACCCTCATCTTTGACATAATGGCCTGGCATACGCCTCAGAAGAATGGGCATTCTCCATTCACCCCTGATCTAGGGAAGTCATCTATGACAAGGTTGTCTATAACATCACCTAGAAGCAATCCTCTACCAGGGAAGACCCCACCACTGCTCAGACATCGACCTGCTCAAAAGAGACTTCCCTTAACACTGAGAAGACTTAGCAACAACAACCTGCTTCCAGGACAGGGCTTCCTGCATTGCCCTTTAATGGTGAGGTGAAACGAGGGGACACTCCACATCCTGACTTCAATGTAGGATATGCAGATTCCAGGATCTTTAATACAGAAACATGATACCAACAACAGAGACTGTGTGAAAAGTGTGTTGGCACTGCTGTCAATGTCTTAGATTGGAGATGTAACTTGCCTGGAGCCTAGAGTTGGTCTTATGCCAGGAAACTTCAGGGGTAGGGTCTCTTTGTATTTATGCCCCTCAAATTTTGGTGGGCCTATGCAAACAACAATTGCCACTCTAACACCATTTTTACTGTGCTCCTTTTACTTTAATCATTAAAAAATACTACTTAAAATTTGAGGTTAACTTAAGCTAATATGCATGTACATGGAAATGTAAAAAATACTATGCTCTAAGGTTTAAGGAGTTACGTAAGTTTTATGGCTTTAGATTGCCTTGTGTGCTGTTAAGAAATATTATAATGTGTTACAATCTGGGGACTTGAGGAACAAAGTAATTGTACATGGATTCTGTTTTATTTATCTTAATGTTCTTTGGCTGAAAGTTCAAAGTTAAAATATCAGCAAGGGGACTTCTTCTGAGAATTATGTTATGGGTGATTGTCCTTCCACTGTAACTTTACCTTGTCCTCTTTCTTTGCATCTTTGTTCTCATAATTAAAAATAAAAAAATTAAAAAAAAAAGAAACTAGATTGTCATCAAAACTTCTTCCAATTTCTTAACTCTTGTTTTTGTTTTGTTTTTGTTTTTGTTTTTGTCGGCCACACCCGTTTGATGCTCAGGGGTTACTCTTGGCTAAGCGCTCAGAAATCGCCCCTGGCTTGGTGGACCATATGGGACGCTGGGGGATAGAACCGCGGTCCTTCCTTGGCTAGCGCTTGCAAGGCAGACACATTACCTCTAGCGCCACCTCACCGGCCCCCAATTTCTTAACTCTTTACTTTTATTTAGATAAGTATCAAGAGAGGCTGGAGTGATAGCACAGCAGGATGCAGACTGCCTTGCACATGTCTGATGTAAGCACAATCCCCAGCAATCCATATGGTCCCCTGAGCACTTTCAGAATCAATCCCTAACTTCAGAGACACGAGTAAGCCCTAAGCAATGTCAGCTATAGCCCAAAAACAAAAGTATCAAAAGGACTAGAGAGAAAATACAGGGGTTAAGGCATTGCCATGCACTCCGGGCTCAATCCTCAGCACCACAATGGCCTTTCCAAGCACCATCAGTAGCCCTTGAGTGAACAGCCAAGAACAAGCCTTGACCATAGCTGGATGTAGCCCCAAACAAAAGTTTCTCTAGGGAACTTCCTTTTTTTTCTCCCTACTCAGGCTTCGAAGTAGTATGCTGGAAATCTGATAGTTAATCTCATTGAGATTTTGTCATCAGGCTCGTAGACCTTGTAGTACCAGGGATGAACTCAGGACTTCTGCATTCTAGACATGTGCTCTGGCACTCTGAGTTGCCTCTGAGAAAGATTTCTGAGAACTAAGTGTGCAGTTATTACCTGCCTTTTTTCTATAAAACAACAGAATTTTAATTTTTTGTCTTTCCAACCTATTATGTTGTTTATCTACATAAAATATCATTTAAAGCAATCTCAAATCTTACTGTAGACCAGGCATGTTTTAAAATCATGAGTTCTGGTGCCTTAATCTCCTGGGTCTTAGTTTCTTTATTTTGTTACTGGGGCCATAATTAATAAGTCTAAGATCTTTCAAATGCTCAGTGCCATAACTGTATGAAATAAGTCAAGATTTATTTTAACAGAGAAAGAAATTATCTGCATTTTAAGAAAATCCATTACTGGATGGAATTATTGCAGAAGATGTGGATCTCACTGATCTCGGTGAAATACATTTTCATTTGCTTCAGCATTTCTGGTTAGATCTAATCACAGACTGCTGCTCATTGGGTTTCCCTTCTCCTAAGCTACCTACAGGCAAAGGACTTATTTTGAATGTACTATCCTCCATTATAATAGCACTCTTAAATGCAATATTTGCTATCTTGCATGAATACATCTTATTAATATTTCTGTACTTGCAAGGAAATACATGAATTGTCCCTGCAAGAATGCAAGCAATAATTGAGAGTGATTTGATGGCCAATGACTCTTAAACTAAGGGTGAGGGTAAATTTAGTGCTGAAATAAAAAGGAAGACATGTAGTAATAGAAGACGATGCCTGTGAGTACACTCAACCAAGCAATCTCAACGTCTGTCTGCCATTAAGAGCATCTCAACATTTACTCTAAATCAAATGTTTCAACAAGAAAATAGATAATCATAGGGCAGACAGAAATATAGGAACTGATATTAAGGAAAAACATCTGACAGCCATTAAGAACATTAATTCCATTCCCAGTACAGTTTAATAATATGTTCCAAATGGGTATTCAAAAAATCATAACAACAATAGATGATAATGATCAGCTGCACTATAGAGGGGGCAATGCCATTTTTAGCTGTGTTGCTAACTTGCTTCATCTTTTATAAGCATGATGTGGCTATCTGGGCTTCTCATTTCCCCATCTGCAAGAAAGAGATCCTATCGTTCCCTACAGAAAATCTGCAGCATTTGCTTTGATATTCTCCAGCAAAACCCTGGCTGTAAATACAAAGCAGGCAACAAGAAGCCAAAGGCTACTCAGGGAATAAACTGAAGGCAGTGTATTATATATTTAAATTCACAAATATCAATATTTTAATGATGAAGTTAGTTATAATGCATTCACTTTAAATTTTTAAATAGATTAGAACATAGTTATATATTCCAGAACATTTTAATTCATTAAGCTCAATATTTTAATATATATTAATCTGAAATATATAAATTATAAGTCAATTTCGGAAGCAAACTAGCACGATTTTTTTAAATTTTTTAAATTTTTAAATTTTTAAATTGTGGGCCATATCCGGTGATGCTCAGGGGTAACTATGCTATGTGCTCAGAAATAGCTCCTGGCTTGGGGGAACCATATGGGAAGCCAGGGGATCAAACCACCGTCCATCCTGGGTCAGCTGCGTTCAAGGCAAATGCCCTACCACTGCACCATAGCTCCAACTCCTGATTAAACTTAATTTTTAAAGCAAAATATATGCTACATGGTCAGAAGTTCAGAATTGGAAATAGTCCCCAAATAGGTGCAGCCAAAGAGAAAGCAAACAAAACACCTAAAAGAAAAAGTAACAAGAATTCTTTCTTCCCTTCCTTTCTTCCTCTCTCTTGCTCCCTCCCTCCCTTCCTTCCACCTGCCTGCCTACTTCCCTCCTCCCTCCCTTCTGTCCTTTTTTCCTTCCTGCCTTCCTTCCCTTGCTCTCTCCCTTCCTCTCCTCTTCAGGGTTATTTCTGTCTGTGTTCAGAAGTGACTCTTTGTAGTGCTTAAGCTACCATAGGTGGTACCAGGGACCAAAGGAAGGTCTTAACTCTTGTACTATCTCTCCTATAGTGCTTCTCTCAAATTCTTTAATAAATACACATTTTTTCTTGGTTATTAAGAAGGTATGGGAGAAAAAATACTGTTGAAGCAAAGGCATTGCCAGAATAAATTGATATCATTTAAGCACATCAGCAAAGCCATTAAAAAAAAAAAAGCAGTATTACCTTATTTGCACAATTTTCATGATGCTAAGATTAGTCTTTTGGGGAGAGAGCCCACACCTGGCAGTGCTCAGGGATCACTCCTGGGGAACTCAGTTGCCAATGGGTGCCCTAGTTGGCTGTTTGCAAGACAAATGTCCTTCCCACTGTTCTGTCACTCTGGCTTTTAATCGGATTGTGTATTGCAAAACTTAACAGCTCTCTAAAGTTAATATATAGATGTAGATGTTTTTATTTTAATGGTGATTAAAACAAAATACAATCTCCCACAGAGAAGAACTTATCTCTGTCTTGACATTCACACTTCGCCATATTTCTAATGTGTATCATGTAATTTGTGCCCAGATGAGCCAGAGGATACTGCTTCTCTGTATAAGCACCCTCTATTTTTCCTTTTTTTTGTTGTTTTTGTTTTGTTTTTGGGCCACACCTGGTGCTGCTCAGGGGTTACTCCTGGCCATCTGCTCAGAAATAGCTCCTGGCAGGCATAGGGGACCACCTGGTATGCTAGGATTCGAACCAACCACCCTAGGTCCTGGGTCGACTGCTTGCAAGGCAAACGCCGCTGTGCTATCTTTCCAGCCCCTATTTTTCCTCCTTTATCTTCCCAATATCATTACAACTTTTTACTAAATTAATATTCAGTATTTACAGTTTTAAAATCATTAAAATTCAATCTATGTCTATCATTCCTTTCTTACCTTTCATTTCCTCTGAGGTTAATAATTCTCTTTTCTTTTCTGAGATTCTACCCTTCCGAATCATCCCCTTCTTTTTCTTTTTTTTTTTGGGGGGGGGTTTGGGTGTGTGTGTGTGTGTGTGTGTGTGTGTGTGTGTGTGTGTGTGTGTGTGTGTGTGTTTGGGTCACACCCAGTGACACTCAAGGGTTACTCCTGGCTCTGCGCTCAGAAATCGCCCCTGGCTTGGGGGACCATATGAGATGCCGGGGATCGAACCATGGTCCGTCCTAGGTTAGTGCATGCAAGACAAACACCCTAACAACTGTGCCACCGCCCCGGCCCCCCCTTCTTTTTCTGAAGTGATTGTTCTTTAGTTTTCTGCTACATCTCATCTTGAGATTCCCTTCCACACTTACCTCAGTGTTTCCTTGGTCTCTATCCTGAATGAATTTCCTGTGTCTTCAAAGGTTGCTCTTTCAAGGTTCACAATCCCCATGTTGGAGCAACGTTCAGTTTTTCATTCAGATTAAACAAGCAGTATAAGGGTAGAAGAAATGGTCACCTTCAGCAAGTACCTCTTGTGCTCCATGCTGACTGCTGATTCATACAACTAACAGATCTGTCAACCTACACTCCTCATTCACATGATACTGTCACATGTCATACACCCTGCAGCACCCACTTTTCTTGACTGTCTTGTTGTTTGAAATAATCTTTTGGTAGTTTTTAGAAAGAGTATCTGAAAGGTACATTTTTTTTTGAGATTTGCATTTGAAAACTAACTTCACATATGACCAACAGCTTGGAAAATACAGAATTCTACATTGAAAATAGATTTCCTACAGAATGTTAACAATATTGTTCTATTAAGTTCCAGGTGATGGTGAAAAGTTCCCAGACTATTCATATTTCTCACACTTAATGTGTGATGTTTCTTGCTCTCTGATTCTAGAACCTTTCCTTTGTTGCTGGCGTTTTGAAATGTTTACAATGGCAGCATGCCATTTTCATCCAATTGATACTAAGTAAATTCTTTCGATATTAAAAACATTCATTCTTCAGTCCTAGGACATTCTTTTGAATTATTTCTTTGAATTTGTCTCCATTTTATTTTCATTATTTGACCCTAGACTCCTCAGTTCCCAATGTCTTTTCCTTTTTCTATATTTTTGAAATATGGCCTAGAATATTTCCTCAATTCACCTTCTAAATTATTTTTGTTTATGCCATCACATTTATAAATCCCAAGAGCTCAATTCCATTTGGGGAGTGGGCATTGTCACAGAGAATACTTACAGCAGGGCTTGGGAAGCTAGTGCTAAGGACAGAATCAGAGACTCCCCTGTGCAGAGTGTGAACGACAGTCCTTTTAACTATCCCTGTTCCCTCTATTTCGTCTTTTTAATGTTTAATTGGAAGAAATACAATACGTATTCTTTTTGGTGATGCCAAAACCACATGCAAGACAGTTACTCAAGCAATATTGCTAAGCTGTATCCCAGACCAGTTAGTTTCTATGCATTTTAGACCTTTCATAACAGAGGTTTTCCTCTCACTACTAATATTCCTGGTCTATCTGTTTAAAAGCTGGGGAGGAGGCCGCCTGAACCCCTCCTCCTGTGGCCTCCTCTGATTCCGGTAAGACCACCGGGAGCCACCCCGCAAAAAAGCCTGGACACCCCCAACACTGCAGAACCCTTCATGTGGGATAGCCAGAGAAGCAAGGGGAGGAATTTAAGTTGGACCGCAGGAAAGCGGCCCCTTTCATCAATTGGCACCACCCAGCCTCCTGGGTCCCCTGTCCTGAGGCCTCTTCAGACTCAGGGAAGCAAGGAAAAAGTTTAAAGGTGAACCACGTGTAAACAGCACCTCCTTTCATCACCACTCACTGTGCCTCAACCACACCAGTCAGAAGCGCATCCTTCTGATCAGGAGATATAAGTGAGATCTGCACATATACAATCAGGTCATAGCCCACCTATCCCACAAATCCCGCTAATATCTCAGTCTACACCAGACAATCTTAGGCAAACCAAGTCCAACGTCTTTTTCCTTTAGAAATATATAGCCCCCCCTTGGGGCCGGAGTAGTGGCGCTAGTGGTAAGGTGTCTGCCTTGCAAGTGCTAACCTAGGATGGACTGCGGTTCAATCCCCCAGCATCCCATATGAAAAGGGAGAGATTACAACAGAACCTCAAGAAATCCAAAACATCATGAGGGCTTATTATGAACAACTGAACTCAGTTAAGTTAGAGAACCCAGAAGAAATCAACATGTTTCTTAAAAAAAATCATCTTCTGAGACTTAGTAAGGAGAATGTAGAAAGCCTAAATAGGCCAATACCATCTAAAGAAATTGAAACAGTAATTAAGAAACCACCCAAGAAAAAAAGTCCAGGACCAGATAGTTTTACAGGTGAATTCTATCAAACATTCAGAGAATTACTACCATTGATCCTCAGGCTCTTCCAAAACATTGAAAAGACGGAAATCCTCCCTAACACCTTTTATGAGGCCACTTATTCCCAAAGCTGGCAAAGACACCACCAAGAAAGAAAACTACAGACCAATCTCACTAATGAACATGGATGCAAAAATTCTCAACAAAATCTTAGCAAATTGAATCCAACAATACATCAAAAAGATTATACACTATGTTTCATCCCAGGAATGCAGGAATGTTGCAAATCAAGCAACATCATACACCACATCAACAATAAGAAAAACAAAATAAAAAACCACATAATCATATCAATCGATGCAGAGAAGGCATTTGACAAAATCCAACACCCATTCATGATGAAAACACTCAGCAAAATAGGTTTGGAAGTAATCTTCCTCAAGATACTTACAGCTATCATAAAAAAGCCCACAACCAACATTATCCTTAATGGTGAAAAACTGAAAGCATTTCCACTAAGGTCAGGAACTAGGCAAGGCTGTCTACTTTTTCTGCTCTTATTCAACATAGTTCTAGAAGTCCTAGCAATAGCAATCAGACAAGAGACAGGAATCAAAGGAGTCCAAATAGGGAAAGAGGAAGTCAAACTCTCTTTTTGCAGATGATATGATGATATACATCGAAAACCCTAAAGAGTCCACAGTACTACTCCTAGAAACCATAAGCCAATACAGCAAAGTGGCTGGCTACAAAGTCAATACACAAAAGACAGTAGCATTCCTCTATACAAGTAATGAAGCAGAGGAGAAAGACATTAAGGAGTTGATTCCATTTAAAATAGTATCTAAAAATATCAAGTACCTAGGAACCAACCTGACAAGAGAAGTTAAAGACCTATAAAATGAAAACTTCAAAATGCTTGGAAAGAAATTGAAGAGAACCTAAGGAATTGGAAGAACATCACTTGCTCATGGGTAGAAAGAATTAACATTGTCAAAATGACTCTCTTACCTATATTACTATATAGAATAGATTCAATGCAATTCCTATCCAAATTCAGACATTTTATTAAGGATTTAGAACAATCAATAATAAAGTTTGTATGGAACCACAAAAGATCTAGGTTAGCCAAATTTATTCTGAAAAACAAGAAAGTGGGTGACACTTCTTTACTAACCTGAAGCTTTACTATAAAGCCATAGTGATCAAAACAGCATGATACTGAGGGGCTGGAAATAAAAAAAAAAAAAGCATGATACTGGAACAGAGTCTCTGAGACCAGTGGGCCAGAATAGAATATCCAGTGACATACCCCCAAATATACGGTCAACTAATATTTGACAAAAGAGCCAAAAATTTGAAATGGAACAAAGGCAGACTCATCAACAAATGGTCTTGGAACAACTGGATAACCACCTGTAAGAAACTAAAGATTGATCCATACCTCACATTTTATACAAAAGTCAACTCAAAATGAATTGAAATCAGAACTGAATCTATAAAGTTCTTTGAGGGAAAAAAATAGGCAGAACACTTCAAGACTTATACCTCAAAAAAGTCTTTGATGATAGAATGAGAATGGCAAGAGCTATAGCATCAAACCTAAATAAATGGGACATCAAACTAAAAAGTTTCTGTATGGCAAAAGAAACACTGGTTAACACTAGAAGACAGCTAATGAAACAAAAAAAATATTCACACTCAACACAACAGATAAAGGATTGATATCTAGGATATAAAAAGCACAAAGAAAGGTTAGCCTCACAAAACCTAATAAAGACATAGAAAAATGGGAAGAAAAAAATAAAGACTTTTTGTCAAAGTGTTCATTTCTTCTCCCCATTTTTTTATGGGGTTAGATGTTTTTTTCTTGTAAAGTTCTGTCAGTGCCTTGTATATTTTGGAATATTAACCCCTTGTCTGATGGGTATTGGGTGAACAGTTTCTCCCACTCAGTGGGTGACTTTTGTATTCTGGGCACTATTTCCTTTGAGGTGCAAAAGCTTCTCAGCTTAATATAGTGCATCTATTTATTTCTGCTTTCACTTGTTTGAAGAGTACTGTTTCCTCTTTAAAGATACCTTTAGTCTCAATGTCATGGAGTGTTTGACCTACATGTTGTTCTATATACTTTATGGTTTCAAGTCTGGTATCTAGGTCTTTAATCCATTTGGATTTTACCTTTGTACATGATGTTAACTGGAGGTCTAAGTTTGCTTTTTACAAGTGGCTAGCCAGTTGTGCCAACACCACTTATTGAAGAGGCCTTCCCTGTTCCACTCATGATTTCTTGGACCTTTATCAAAAATTAGGTGACGGTATATCTGGGGAACATTCTCTGAGTACAATCCTGTTCCACTGATCTGAGGGTCTATCATTATTCCAATACCATGCTGTTTTGATAACTATTGCTTTGTAATACAGTTTAAAGTTTGGGTAAGTAATACCTCCCATATTCCTTTTCCCAAGTATTGCTTTAGCAATACTTTAGCAATGTTCCAAATGAATTTCAGAAGTGTTTGATCCACTTCTTTTTGACAAAAAAGAAATACAAATGGCTAAAAGACACATGAAAAAATGCTCCACATCACTAGTCATCAGGGAGATGCAAATCAAAACAACTATGAGGTACCATCTCACACCACAGAAATTGGCACACATCAGAAAGAATGAGAACAAGCAGTGCTGGTGGGGATGTGGAGAGAAAGGAACTCTTATTCACTGCTGGTGGGAATTCTGTCTGGTCCAACCTTTGTGGAAAGCAATATGGAGATTTCTCCAAAAGCTGGAAGTTGAGCTCCCATACAATCCAGCTATACCACTCCTAGGGATATATCCTAGGAACACAAAAATACAATACAAAAATCCCTTTCTCACACCTATATTCATTGCAGCGTTATTTACAATAGCCAGACTCTGGAAACAGCCTAGATGCCCCTCAATAGATGAATGGTTAAAGAAACTATGGCACATATACACAATGGAATATTATGCAGCCATCAGAAGAGATGAAGTCATGAAATATTCCTATACTATACATGGATGTATATGGAATCTATTATGCTGAGTGAAATAAGTCAGAGGGAAAGAGATAAACACAGAATGGTCTCCCTCATCTATGGGTTTTGAGAAAAATAAAAAACATTTGTGTAATGATTCTCAGAGACAAAATAGAGAAGGACTGGAGGGTCCAGCTCCTGACATGAAGCTCACCAGAGGGATCATTTAGTTCAGTCACAGAAATAATTACACTGAGAACTATCATAACAAAATGGGACTGAATGAAGGAAGTAGAAAGCCTGTCTAGAGTACAGGCCGGTGTGGGTTGGGGAGGAAGGACACTTGGGATATTGGTCATGGGAATGTTGCACTGGTGAAGGATTATATATATATATGTATGTATATATATATATATATATATATATATATATATATATATATATATAAATCAAAAAGAAAAGAAAAAATAAGGCCTCCCAATTCTTACCACAGGCTGTGTTCTTCACACTGACTGTATAGAAAGAGAAGGTACAGTAAATGCACCTCATATACACCTCAACTCAGGCCCTTCGCCTGGTCTGTATTGTGAATTGGGGGACAAAAAAAGAAAAAGAAAAAAGACTTCTTGGAGAAAGACCAACATATGGCCAATGGGCACATGAAAAAATGTTCATTGTTACTCATCATTAGGGAAATCCAAATAAAGACAACAATGAGGTACCATCTTACACCAGTGAGAATGACACACATCAAAAATAACAGGACCAATCTCTGTTGGTGGGGATGTAATAAGAAAGGAACTTGTTGGAGACTGTTTGGAATAATTAAAAAGCCCTCTCACTAATCAAAATGAAGTTTCTGAAAGTCTTAGCCAAAGTGCTTACAAGCTGCATGTGGCCTTCCTTGCCCTTGGACCCAAAGAAATAGAAATAGCCTAGAGCTAGGGAGTTACTAGGCTCCAAGATGTCCTTGTAAAGACAGGGGTCAAAAGGCCCAAGCTGAGATTAAATTTTGTACTTTGTTGCTCAAAAATAATGTAAATCTCTTGACTGATGATAATCTTATTAACCTTGGAAAATCAAGATGTTCCCATGGAAAATTACAGCAATTCCTACTGTGCCTCGCCCCTACTCTCTCTGTTTTGCATTGTCTACAAAAGGTCTAATTTTCCTCTTATTAAACGGACTCCTGATCGGAAACCCTCGACTCGAGTCTCATTTCCCAGTCCCTCTTCTATTTCAGGCCGGATTCTTCTTCGAGAATTGCGAATTACTGACGTGGTCCCCAGCTTTACCCGCTGGTCGGGGTCTTTGGAAGACCACAGGAACTCTCATCCACTGCTGGTGGGAATGCTGCCTGGTCCAACCCCTATGGAAAACATTATGGAGGGTTCTCAGTAAACTCAGAATTGAGCTTCTATATGACCCAGCAATCATACTCATGAGTATCTATCCCCAAGATAGAAAGACATTCATCCAAAAATTTGTATGAACACTGCTATTCATTGCAGCACTCAGCAAAATAGCCAAGATTTGGAATCAATCTAGATGTCCAACAACAGATGAGTGGATTATGAAGTTGTGGTACTTATACACAATGAAATATACTACATAGCAGTTAGAAACAATACAGTCATGCAATTTGCAGCAACATGAATGGAACTAGAAAATATTATGTTAAGTAAAGTAAGCCAGAAGAAGGATAAATACAGAATTATGACTTATTTGAAGTATTTAGAATATATACTATATATACATATAATACTCTATGAAGAAAAAAAGAAGGTTTAAATGGTGGAATCTCCAAACACCATAGGTGCCAGGATATAGCGAGAAGCTACCAAATAAAGTGGAAAGGGGGAAACACAAAGCCTCTACTATCTTTTACACCATAAAGAAACCGGCAACAAAGGAAACAACTGTTTAGAGCGAAAAAGGCCTATAATAATGTCCTAATGCATTTATCCACAGACCTAGATGCAGAACATGATTGGTAGCCAGTGACTCCCGCTGCAGTGCTTACTATCTCTATGTTCTAACGCCCTAATTTTATTAGGTATAAAATAACTCTTCAGCTTCTTTGTCCACGGTGGTTCTGGGGATATAGGATGGACACCCTAATTTTGTAATTCAGCAGTCAACCTTACCCATTTCCTTTGAGTATGTCTTCTATTAGGACCTAAATAAAGCATGGCCATTGACACCATTGGAACAGACAACTGCGCACTAGACTTATCTGTTACAGGTCCCACTCATCGAGTATGTTTTTTTGCAAATTACTATTATCCCTTTTCCTTTTATTCTTTCCCTTTTTTCTTGTTTATTTCTTCTTTCTTTCTCTTCTTCCTTCTTCAATTCAACTTATGTTACTGTTATATCATAAAGCTCATGCTGTAAGTTTCTTTCTAGAAAAGGAACCTTGATACATAAGGCATGGCAGATGATACTACATAGGGTAGACACCTCTTATAGTGCTTGCTACCAATTTTGCTTAGTACTCCAGACATGAATATTATGTTTATCCTAAAATGTTCCAGCCACAATTTAACCCTGAAAGCTTCATTTAGCAAAGTTAACTCCCGCCACTGATGAAGTGCCAAAGTGTCTAGAAATTGGAAAACCTTTCCACTCCAAGGGACAGGACCAGTTTTCACTTTTACTGGGTTTTGTCTTTATATTTTTCCTCTTCTCATTTTTCCTCTTTTCTCTCCTAATCTATATTTAGATATTTATCTTTTTTAATTTTTTTAGTTATTTATCTTTTCTTAACCCAATTATTTCTTAAGTGCTCAGACCCATCTCATGAGGGTCAGGCCTCCAACAACCTAAGAATAGATCTCTAATATTTGTCTACAAGTGGGCATGAGTTTGTATACAGTGGGCTCCTCTATGTCTGCTGAATCTATATTATAAACAATCCATGCCTATATTGTATATAGCCCTTCCTATATAATATTCCCCCTCCCCCTTCAGATCCCTTCTATCCTCTTGTCCTCCCAAACCTAATCCTTTATCCCTCTCTATTTAACCCTTTTTACCCTCAGTTCTTAACTCATTGAATACCAAAACCAACCTCCTGCCCCAATAAGCCACTACCATGCTCCCAAAATGAAAGCACATGCCCTCAATCTCACATCTCATGCTCCAGCAAGATGCTGCACCCACCACTCCCACTGACTTATTCTACATGCTCCTTCTCTCTCTCTCCCTCTTTCTCCCTCTCTCTCTCCCTCCCTCTCTCTCTCTCTCTCTCTCTCTCTCTCTCACACACACACACACACACACACACACACACACACCACACATACACGCCTCAGTATGGACTGCTGCATGCTACCGGATTCAGTTCCAGAAGGACCCTCACTCAAACTCAGTAAGTGGTGTGGGATGAAAATATGTCCTGGATCTCACCCTCCCCAAGAATATCTCAAAATGTTCAATGGGGGATATTTACATTCTTGTATGTTTAATTACCTCAATTGTCATACCTCTTAGTATTGTATTTATATCCAAAGGTAAAGGTAGCCTTCTCCATCCTTTTCTATTTTTCTAATTATTCTTTTTTTTTTTTTGGTTTTCTGGGCCACACCCAGCATTGCTCAGGGGTTACTCCTGGCTGTCTGCTCAGAAATAGCTCCTGGCAGGCACGGGGGACCATTTGGGACACCGGGATTCGAACCAACCACCTCTGGTCCTGGATCGGCTGCTTGCAAGGCAAACGCCGCTGTGCTATCTCTCCGGGCCCTCTAATTATTATTTCTATATAGATATATTTTTTCAAGTTCACTTGTTTTGGTTCTACTTAGTATGAAACTCTACAATAGAATGTTTTGCATGAGATAAAAGCTCAGGTCAAAATCAGGGCACAGAGATTGTATAACCTGTCATTCTTATCTCCAAATGCACCAGCAATGTAATATGGCACCATTCCCTTTTGCATAGGCACATTTAAAAAGGGGGAATTTTATGTACAGAAACAAGCTCTTATCGACTAGGGATAAGAACCCATAAATTTTATAATACAGGGGCACCTCCCTCCCTGAATTTGTCATGGGGACTCAGTTTAGACTCCATGTGATCAGGCAGTGACCATCCAACCCCAAACCTCAGTTCACCATAGAACAACAGCACCAGGAACCAAACTCCCCCTGTGGAGTTCCTAATATCACTCTGGCACCAACTTGCTCCAGGTTGATACGACACACTGATGATGAGAAAATGGCAACAACTAGATCTAAGAGCACGTTGCCATACCCTACCACCTAACAGATTAAGATGAAATCAGAAGACATCTGTCCTTGATCTGTACAAAAACCAGGATCACCAATCACAGAAGACGTTGACAATCACGACTAAGCAGAACTTTTCCTGGCACCAATAAGAAAGAGCCTAGCCTAGGCTTTAGTCTAAGATATGTACAAAAACCATCATGCTCTCTAATTCCAGAAGTCTAACTTGATAACCTCGACTGAGAAAAACTTCTGGCACCATAAGTAAAAGCTCTATCTGAGGATTTGTCCTTGGATCTGTGCAAAAACCAAGACTACTAATTACAGACAACCGATCACAACAATCGTGATGGAGCAGAACTTTTGGAACCCTAAAGAAGACTCTAGACTTTGTCCTATAATCTGTGCATTTCCAAGATCTCTAATGGCAGAGGACTGATTTTGACAACCACAACTGAGCAGAATGTTTCCTGACACCATAAAAAGACCTTGGGGTTTGACATTGAGCATGTCTGGATGGAGCCCGTAGTTTTTCCCATGACATTATGCTTTAAGGGTAGAGAAACCCTGTATCTCTTAGGCCAAGGGAATTCCCTTAGAATTTTCCAATATTTACTGTGCCTATGCAAAAACAACAACAACAAAGCCCACACAAAACCTTGCCACACCAGCCTGCCTTCCTTTTTTCCCTCTTACTTTCTTCTTTCTTGTTGTTGTTTAGATGTTGTTTATTGTTGCTGTTCTGTTTTGTGTCATTGCTTTGTTTTGTTTCTCTTTTCCTTTTCTTCTTTTAAATTGATATTGATAGCTCTCAAGCATTGTTTTTTTTTTGTTGTTGTTCATTTTTTCTTTTCCCCCAAAAGAATCACAGAACTTGAATCATTTTGTTCTACCTCATAAATTGAGGGGGGAAAAAAAGTGGATGGCACCAGGAGCAAACAGTAGAATGAACATTGAGTGAAAATAAAAATAATATGACCTAAATACCATACCCAAAGTCAATAACAACAGAATCAAGATTCCCAATCTACAGCAAGTTATATACAAAAGGGACCTATTATACTAACAGGGGGCAATGGGGTGAGGTGTGGGACGTATGCCTGGAACAGGGGTGGAGGGAGGACAACACTGGTGGTGGGAATGGCCCTAATTCACTATCATTATGTACCTTAAATATAACTGTGAAAGACTTGTAATTCACACTGGTCACAATAAAAAAAAAAAAAAAGCTGGGGAGGAGGATGACAAATACCAGATTATCTCACTCTTCTATGGAATATAGAGACAAAAAGAAAACAACCAACAAACGCACAAGTGAACAGATAGCATTGAACAATGACAAACTCTTGGAAATTTCTTGAATCTGCTTACCAGTTTCCACTGCCCATCTGCATCACAGCTTTTAAAATGTGTTTCTGGGGCCAGGGCAATAGTACTGCAGAGAGGGTGCTTACCTTGTTTGCAGCTGACTCGAGTTCAATCCCTGTCATCCCATTTTGTACCCCAAGGCTACCACAAGTTATTCATGAATGCAGAACCAGGAGTAAGCCCTGAGTACTACTGGTGTGGCCCAACAACAGAAATTTTTAAGAAATAAAATGTGTTAACTTAGAGACTCACCTTTATTCAGGGTGTTCCCCCTCCCCTACTCTCTGGACCCAGAAGAACTGATGGCCTTTATTTTCAATCCAATCCAATAAGTGGATTTTTATTGGAATTTTAGAGGAATAAAATAAGGAGTACACAATCCATCATAAAAATCTTCATTAGAAATTACAAATAATTACTCTGTGGAGTTTTCTTCATTGATTAATATAAAACTTGAACACCCAGGAAGATTCAGATGTTAGGCTGTTAGGAAGGGGAAAGAATGGCAGAAAGTGGCTGGAGGGAGCAGACTGAGTTTGATCCCTTACATCCCATCTGGTCTGCTGAGAATTACTCTGACAGGAGTAATTTTGTTGTTGTTGTTGTTGTTTTTAGTTGTTGCTTTTGGGGGGGGCCATACCTGGCAGTGCTCAGGGGACCATATAGGATGCTGGGGATTGAACCCAGGCCGGCCATATGCAAGGTAAATGCCCCACCTTCTGTGCTATCACTCCAGCCCCAGGAGTAATTCTTGAGTACAAAGTCAGCAGTAACCAACATTGCTGGGTGTGCCTTCCCAATAATATAAGAGCAAAAATAAAGTTTATACAACTTTCATTTTAGTTCAGAAACTGATCCTCAATATCTTTTTATTAAAATGTATTTCTTCAAAGAATATAGAAATTAACCTGGCAAATGACTTGTTAGAAGTCAACCATCAGTTCAAACATACATTAATACCTACAAATTCTGGCTCACCAAAATTTATTAAGTTGTATATATCTATATCCAAATGACACAGACAGTTACATTTGATAAACACTTTGAAAATAGACACAACTTTCTGATAGGTGGTAATTCTACTTCAACGAAAGCAATAATGGCTGTAGAGGCTCAAAAGCTGAGCCTGACGGGCAAGGGGCTACATGGCTACAGTGGCATGCACAGAGGGTGCCAAGTATAGGAATTGGCCTGTGCTTCTGCTGTGAGCACATAATACTGTGGGCAGACAAAGCACAGGGTGTTCTCTCCTCGAAGAGAAGTTGTTCACAGTTAGGAATCACAGAACACCATACCCAGGGGAGAAGGCAGAGGAAACTCTCTCTACCTGTGAGCTTCTCCTAGGGGTGTGGCCTGGCCAGAGTGGTGAGAGGAGGAAATAAACAGGAGGCCTGTCACCTCTGGAGGTGTGGAGGGGTGCCCACAATGAAGGCCCACTTCCCTTCAAACTCAAGGCACTGGATTGGTTTCTTTACATGCAACAAACAAGAATAAAATGACCTGGAGAGAAAAGCAGAGCTGGCACTCGATGTGCCCTCATTAAAGCAAAGTGGCATCTGAGTTTTGCATTCACCCCAGGAAGTCTATAGGGAGTTAACATCACTGGAGAGAACCACCAGGGGTCTAATTGGTTGAGGACACTGTCTCATCCCTTCTTTCATATCCTTCTGGCCAAAAGTTCCTCCTTCGTGGGGAAAAAGCAAGTAACTGGTTCATCTGGACCTTCTTGGGCTGTCATTTAGCAATGACTAAGTCTTTCCTATCACTGTTTCTCCTCTGTGCAAAATGAAGGCAGAGCTGTAGTGGCAGAAAGGAGCTGAATGAGAGATTGGCTACATCTTGATTCTGGGGCCCCTTTGCAGTGGTCAGCTGTCTCAGACTTTCCCCATTCTTCTGTGCAGAGGCCACTTTTCAAATCAAGTATTCTGGCTTGATGTTTACGAAGGGCCCAGTTTTCACTGACTTTGCATACTTTCTACTTGTCAATTTCAAGTGTGTACAAGATAGCAAGCTTTTCAATAAATTGTATTCTGTCTTGTGGGGTATGTAAAAAACGAAAAGACCATCGAGCAAACAGTTCTCATTTTCTCCTTTTCTGCCTCTAAGCTCCTCTTTCATTTGTTGAAAAAAAAAAACACAAGGGGGAAAGACAGTAAAGAGCTTTTGGTGTTGTCCAACTAAAACCCTCTAGTGGCAGGACAAAATCTCTCCCTTATTAAAGGCACATCAACTGGCATGTGTCGAGTGTGTGTGTGAGTGTGTGTGTGTGTGTGTGTGTGTGTTTGTGTGTACAACAAATATTCTTCCCATATCCCAGTGAAAGGGATAAGAGCATCCAGAACAATTTAGTCAAATTATTGGGCCTTCCAGAAAAAAAGAGGTCAAAGGGCAAGTCCCCAAAGACAGATCAACATGAAACATTTCTAGTTAGATCTTGCCTTGGGGCTGGAAAGATAGCATGGAGATAAGGTGTTTGCCTTGCATGCAGAAGGTCAGTGGTTCGAATCCCAGCATCCCATATGGTTCCCCAAGCCTGCCAGGAGCAATTTCTGAGCGTTCAGCCAGGAGGAACCCCTGACCGCTGCCAGGTGTGACCCAAACAAACAAAAAAAAAGAAAAAGAAAATCTTGAAATGCCCACACCATGTCCTAACCATCTGAGACACCACTAAAGTGTGCCACTGCTACTCTCTCCCCAACTCTCTGCTGGCCCCAAAGAACTGAGTATTAGGAAATGTACACGAAGTACCAACCCCCAAACCCATTTCCTACTGTCCAATTACTCTCATCTTCACAGAGAGAAATGTGTACTCTACTTAGGACATGGATCACAGAGATCAATCAATCAATATATTCTCTCAATAAAGAGAGCATTTGATTTGTAAACAGACTTCATTTCATTCACAAGCATTTGGCTGGCACAGGAGCAGGTGACCACGCAGGAGACTACACAGATCCTGGAGCCAGATGAAGTGTACGGAGGGAGATTCACTGCTGCTTCCAGGAACTGACCACCCTTGCTAGGAATCCACCTTTGGGAAAATGCTCACTTTGTTGTTTCTGCTCATCTTCCTCTCCACCCTTCCTACCTTGGGCATCTTTGTCTGGATCAACTCTTCAGGAGTGTTCCCCAACGGGGGGAGCAACCGCTTCTTGCTATTTCGGGTCTCTGAGAGCCACTGAGGAGGCAACTCAAAAGGCCCAAAACCGAACTGCAGGGAATATTTATCAGGGAATGTCTCAGGTTCTAGGGGTACTGCTGGGGCTGCCTGATCCACGGTGCCTGGGGGTGCTGCCAGGGTTGCAAATTGTGACCCCAACTCTCCCTCCAGGCAAGTGGTCACAATCTCCTTAGCGTGGAGGTCAGCTGAGCCCAGATATTTGGTGTCACTGTCCTCCTCATCCTCCGTAGATTTAAAGATCTGCTGCTGTCCAATGTGGAACATCTCCAGGAGCTGGCTGCCGGAGCGCATGCTGGGATCCAGGCTAGCATCGGCCGCTCCACTTCCTGTGCTCACCACATTCCTGCGACTATAGCGGTGGTGCAGCTGTACCAAGGTACCTACCAAGCATTTCCGCACAGATCTGTTCACAGTCAGAAAGAGCACAGGGTTTGCCAACAGAGAGACTTTGGGCAGCCAAATAGCAGTGAGCAACAAAAACACAGAAGTGTCAGGGACATTGAGCACAGTCTGGTAGACCACCAAGGTGGCATAGGGCACACTACACAAGATGAAGACCATCACCATACAGAGCAGGGTGGCATGCAGCTCGGCCTCTCGCTGGGATGCGTAGGGGATAGAAATAGTGTTCTGGGGGGTCCGCAGCGCGGCGATGATGACCTTCTTCTTCTGGCTGGCGCTCAGGGCCCGGCGTATAAGTATCATTAAGAGGAACACCACAGCCACAGGCACAATGACAGTGGTGATGTTATAGGTAAGAACATACACCAGGTGGCCCAAGGAGTTGTTCCAGACTTCAGTGCATGTGGACATAGCATAGATGTCAGCAACATTGGTCACAGCAAACACAGGGACACTGGCAACTACAGCATGGGCCCAGATGTATATCACCAGTTCCCGAGACTTGGCATCAGATATTTTTCTCTCCAGAGGATAGAGGACTGAGTAATACCTGCAAAATAAAAATTATTTTATTTCCTGGGAGAAGACACTCAGCAAATTAATGGAATAAATATCAGAAAGTATAGGAGAGAAGAAATCAAAGGACCAAGTACTTTCACCTCTCCCAAGACAGAGGGAAGCATGACAGGAGAAATCTAGGAGCCTTACCTTAAGTTCTGAGGACCTGGTCAATGAGGTATCACTAGATGGAAAGAAGCAGCTTTCCAAGTGAGCAGAAAAAGATTCGTCTTCATTGAACTTTCAAGACTCTTTCTTAATCAGGAAATCAAGTAGTCAGACCTATTCACACCAGGATTAAATCTCCCAAATACCCTCACTATCAAGGATGGCTCCGTTGCTGTGAGACAGCTCAGACACAGCCACAGTGAGCACTGGGACTCAGTGTAAAATATGAACCTGACAGGCTGATGTGCAATGATGATGTGCATCACCACTCAAAATCAAGTCAACTGACCAAAAAATACATCTACTCAGGCCAGAAATAAGCATTTGGAATATCGCATGCAGGTGATTCAGGTTCAATCCCTGGCATCACATGATCCACTGGGAACCACTAGAAGTGGTTCCTAAGCACCAGTGGGAATGGCCCCCAAAGGAAAAAATAAATACTCACTTAGAAATTTGGTAAATAGTCCAGCAGTCTGGGCACACCTGTCTAGATATAAGTTTAAGTCCTGTACCATATGGCTCTCTTTGGACTACTGGGAGTGGTCCCTGAGCCTCCTGAGTATTGTTTAGGAGGCTCAAAAGAAAAAGATTTTGTCCGCTGAACAGCCACTGTTTCCACCGTACTCACTCAGAAACTTGTTCTAAAATTCCTGCTCAATTAGACATTTTAATCAAAATTAGAGCAGACCTCTCTTCTTTTTTTTTTTTTTGGTTTTTGGGCCACACCCGGTGACGCTCAGGGGTTACTCCTGGCTATGCGCTCAGAAGTCGCTCCTGGCTTGGGGGACCAAATGGGACGCCAGGGGATCGAACCGCGGTCCGTCCTAGGCTAGCGCAGGCAAGGCAGGCACCTTACCTTTAGCGCCACCGCCCGGCCCCAGACCTCTCTTCTTTTGACTTAACTTCTTTAACTTACGACGTAGCTACATTCTTAGGATTCCAAAAGCACCTTGTTTCAGCGTCATTAGTGATTTAGAGAACTGAGTAATTCTTCAGACCTAGGCTTGTCTCTGCCATCAGCACTGCTAACAGCTTTTCTTCTTCAGCTCCATCATACCTCTGGCAGCCACTTAAACTGGAGCGGCCCTTACAACTACCCACATTCAGTTATTCCTGTAGCCAGGTAGGCAAGACTGCCTTCCTGCCCCGAGGACCTCTGCACACCACTGGAACCCAGTCTGAGTGCTCATAGGCCTGCCCACCACATGTATTCTTGAATACAAATAGGTGCCTGAGAAGGTGGCTCAGTTCTAACACTGTCTACCACAGAGCAAGGGGCCCAGTCTCCAAGACCACCCTCCTTTTAGATGTAGGTCGTAAGCTCAGGCTATTACAGGCTTTTCATCCACTTTCTACAGATTCAAAAGCATTACCTGTCCTCAGACTGAGGGTGCCAGGATAAAAGGCTGGGTAATTTATCTAGAATGGCTCACAGAACTAGATACCCAGTTTGCTCATGAAGAGTACTAGCGACCAGAGAAGAGAAACACGCAGCCCAAACAAAGGACTTTTTGCCCTTGAGGAGTGTTGGGCTGGTGAGGGGGTACATGAGAGTGGTTGTTCCCACCTCTTTAAAGCACCTTCTTTAGGTTTTTATCGGCATGATTTATTAAGTTGATGGCCAAACAGCACTAATCTCATCCTCCAAGTCCTCTAGTTGGGAATGGAAATAAAATGCCCCCTATTCCTGTAGGTTTCCTTAGCAACCAGTCTCCTCGTCCTCAGAGATTCCTTAAAGTTATCTTTGGTGGTGCTGCTGCTATTACTGCTGGGATGCAACCCAAGGCCTCACCCATGCTAAATATACACTCTCCCAACAAGCCACATCCTGGGACCCCCCCCAAAAAATTATCTTCTTTAATATAACAATCAACATCTTTAACATTCTTTTTTTTTTTTTTTTTTGGTTTTTGGGCCACACCCGGCATTGCTCAGGGGTTACTCCTGGCTGTCTGCTCAGAAATAGCTCCTGGCAGGCACAGGGGACCATATGGGACACCGGGATTCGAACCAACCACCTTTGGTCCTGGATTGGCTGCTTGCAAGGAAAACACCACTGTGCTATCTCTCCGGGCCCATCTTTAACATTCTTAACACTTAGAAAATTCCAAGACTTTGAGAAGTTTTATCAATAACTCTGGCTGATGATGTATAAGAAAGCAAAGATCCTTTTGTCCTCTAAATCACCAAACTATATACTTGTAATTCACAATTCTGTGCTAGATTACAAAATTAAAAAGATATATAGCAGAAGATTTGAGAGATAGTATAGTGAGTAAGGTGCTTGCCTTGCATGCACCTGACCAAGGTTCAATCTCAGCACCCTGAGCCTGTAGGGGTGATCCTTTTTTGTTTGTCTGTTTTTGTTTTTTGGGCCACACCCGACGTTGCTCAGGGGTTACTCCTGGCTGTCTGCTCAGAAATAGCTCCTGGTAGGCACAGGGGACCATATGGGACACTGGGATTCGAACCAACCACCTTTGGTCCTAGATCGCCTGCTTGCAAGACAAACGCCGCTGTGCTATCTCTCCGGGCCCTGGGGGGTGATTCTTAAGCCCAAAGTCAGGAGTAAGTCCCAAGCACAGCTGGGTGTGCCCCTCCAAAATAACAAAATAAAATAATAAAAGGTAAAGATGCAGAGAAATGTATTGAAGTGCAGCAGGAAAGGAGGCTTGCAAAGAAGTAACTGTAAACACAAAGATGAATGTTCTCCTAGAGGAGCACACCTGAGGGATGGGAAGGAAGCACCTGGGAAATGTCAAGATAGCACTGTGGTAGAAGCTGGCAGGGGACAAGCCAGGGGAAAATGTCTGAGCTGAGGGAGAACGATGCAAACACAACATGACCATGGCTGATCAGAGATGGGTGGAGCACGGTGAAATGCATTCTAGATGTTTTTCTGGGAGGAAAAGAAAAAAGAGAAAGGAAGCATAAGTTATTCATGTTCTCAACTTTTTTCCCTTCTAAATATAAACTTTTCCAAGCAAAACTCTACAAATTCAATGTAACAGCCCCACATTCACAAGTAAGCTCATGCTTAGGGTGTCTACTGTCTTCAATTTCCATTTGCTAACTAACAGACGCAAACCCAGGCTTCTAGTAATTTCTATATCCAATATGTACTGGTAAATAAACTATAATAAACACAATACATAAGTGTGTGTGTGTGCTTCTAGAAAATTATGCAGGAAATATAGATGGTCTCCCAATTAACTTGCTGACTCAGGGCCATAGAAACAAATATTCAAAAAAGCAATGAGAAAAGACTACCTTCCCTTAATCTTCATCCATGCCACTATCAGTGCTTGCAAGTAATTGGTAGTTCAATAGTAAATTAGGGATATAGCAGTCCTATTTTCTACTGAGGGACTTAAGTTTTTTTAAAAAAATGTCAAAAAATATGACAGACATCCTACAGTGGAAAGAAAACAAGGATACCTTACTGTGTACATATTTTCTAATCTGAGACAAAGGGACCAAAATAATACATAGGGATTGCAGCAATATTTTGAGGATGTAAAAACAAACTATATAAAAAATATGCTCCCAAACTTGATGGTTATTAAGTATGCAGGATTCACATATTATTATTTACAATAATATTAATATAATAATATTATTATTCACAATAACTTTAAGTGGAAGCAATTCAATGTCTATCAACAAACAAATTTAAAAAATTAAAGCCATATGTAGAAGATAATTTAGCAATAAAAGAAATGAATGCTGTATGCTACATAATGAATGCTGTATGTTTTTGAATGAACCTCAAAAACACTATACTGAATGAGAGAAGCCAGACACTAAAGAATGTGTATCATATAATTCCCTATATACAAAATGTCAAAGAAGAAAAAATAAACTCAAATACCCATTAAGAGACAGAAGTAAGTTAGGTTACCTAGGACTTTGTGTTGAAAAAGGAAAATGACTATATATCTAAAAGTGAGCATAGGCTTCCTTTCAGAGTGATGGAAATATTTTAAAGTTCAGTTGCAGTTATGGATGCCTAGCTCCTTAAACATATTCACTGATAGGGGCTTGAGCAGTAGCGTGCCTTGCACGTTGCTAACCCAGGATGGACCTCAGTTCGATCTCCCAGTGTCCCATTCGGTCCCCCAAGCCAGGAGCAATTTCTGAACATATAGTCAGGAGTAACCCCTGAGTGTCACTGGGTGTGGCCCAAAAACCAAAAACCCCATATTCACTGGCATATTTTAAATGAGTGAATATAATGATATATCAGTATCTTAAAAAAGCTTATAAAGTAAAAGCCTTTAGGAATCAGGGATGTAACTCAGTGGCGTAGAGTATAAGCCTCAAGTGTGTAAGGTCCCAGGTTTGGTCCCTGGCACTGTAAACAAACAAACAAACAAAGCCTTTCAGGACAAAAACTCTATAATGTGCATTGTAGCCTGAGGCTACTGGGCACCTGAGCACCCACTGAGTACTACCCTAGAGTCCTCCAAGCATCACTGGAAGCTGAACCCAAGTGGCACTGCTCTATGTGTCAAGAGAACTGACCTGCCTGTCCTGGTTGCCAACATCACCAGGAAGAGCCCTCAACCACCTGAGCCTCACCAGAAAAGCCCCTCCATTCCCATCCCCAAAAAATGGGTGAAAAGAGAAAGCCACCATCAAATCAAAGTCCTAGAAATGAGTCCTTGGAAAAGATTCAGGTGTTCTATGGCAGGACTGAACTGGCCTGTCTAATCATTTCTCAAATAACCACGAAATTATGCCCCCATTCTTCTAGACTGACACATTTCAGGAAGAACATGAACACAATTTGGTGGTTATTTAAGAAACAGTGTCTAGCCTGCATCAAAACAGCCAAAGATCATAATTCCCAAGCAAGCTGAGGCTGTATAATGGCCCAAGGACTCCTCCTTGGCATCCTCAGACTGTGACCTCTCAGTGTCCTATTTTCCAAATAGTCCACAGCTGCTACTAAATCAAGCAGTCATTTGTGAGACCATTTCAGATGCTAATTCTTCTGGAAACACAAACTAAAATAACAGTCTGTGGAACAATGACTTTTTGCCAGTTGCTTCATTGATGCAAATGCTTCAATACTCTTAAAAAAAATAAATAAAACATCTTTAGTCCCCGATTACCGGTCTTACCTGTCCAAGGCTATCGCAGGGAAGCTGAGGATAGTCACAGAACAGAAGACTTTGTGCAAGAATTTGACGACCCTGCAGAAAAGCATGGTGTAGATCCACCAGCAACAGTGAGGACTGGTGCTGAGGATAATGTCGAAGGGCACACAGACCAGGCTGGCACAGATCCCCGAGCAGGCCAGGTTTTTTATGAACCTGTTGGTGACAGATTTGAACACCGTTGTGCGGCAAGTTGACCATAACACCATGAAGTTTCCTAGCCAGATATAAAAAAAAGTGAGTTAAAATATTTAAATGATGAAAATACAGGTTAAAACGTAAAATATTAAAACTACATTTAGAGCTTATTTTAAAAATAATTCTTTTTAAAATAATTATTTGAAATTTACTTAAAATATAGTTATTTTAAAACTCGTTTTTAATAATTATTTTAACTTTTCTTTTTTTTTTCTTTTTTTCTTTTTTTCCTGGTTTTTGGGTCACACCCGGCAGTGCTCAGGGGTTATTCCTGGCTCCAGGCTCAGAAATTGCTCCTGGCAGGCACGGGGGACCATATGGGGTGCCAGGATTCGAACCGATGACCTCCTGCATGAAAGCCTTACCTCCATGCTATCTCTCCGGCCCCCAACTTTTATTTTTTAAATAATTATTTTAAAAATAATTCATATTTCCCTTCTCTGTGTATTTCAGAGTACACCTCTAATGAATGAGCACACAGATCCACTCACTCAGAAGGAAATGGAGGTACTAGGGAAAAGAAGAGCATTTCCAGAGCTACCGTCCTCAGATACTGACACAATTTCCTGCCAACAGTCTCTCTTAGAACACAACATTATACAGCTAAATATATGCCAAAGTGGGGGAAAAACAGCGCGAGTATTTGAATAAAAGGCCAGTGGCTTCCAAGAAACTCTATCAAACTTTCCACATGCTGAAAGAACTTTCCGTATGCTGAAAGAAATGACATGAGAACAGTAGTATGAATATATAAACACATTTATTAAGAGTAAAAGCTGTTCATAATTAATGCCATCACCTCAGGTTCTCTCAAGCTTTCCCATTAGAAAGTGATAGGCTGAGAACTAATGTTAAATTTAAAATGCTCTGAATTTAGAAAATTTTTAACCTCGTCCCTTTCCTAGAGGTACAAATTAGAACCGAAGCATTTTTCTTCACTTGTTTTTCATATAAAACTTAAAACAGTGACCATCTAAAACTGCATCAGCCATCTTAAGGTTGACCAGAAAGATTATGTATCTCAGTTTCCTCAATGGCAAAATCAAGGTATCTAATCTTAGTGTTTTCCATTAAGACACTTCTTTGTTATATATTAAGACTCTTTTTGTTTCTTTGTTTTGGGGACCATACCCTGTGCTGCTCAGGGGTTTACTATGCTCAGGCATTTACTAGCTATGTGCTCAGAAATCGCTCCTGGCTTGGGACCATATGGGACGCCAGGGGATCAAACCGCAGTCCATCCTAGGTCAGACACATACAAGGCAAACG
Organism: Suncus etruscus; assembly: GCF_024139225.1. Classification (NCBI taxonomy): domain Eukaryota; kingdom Metazoa; phylum Chordata; class Mammalia; order Eulipotyphla; family Soricidae; genus Suncus; species Suncus etruscus. The sequence continues at coordinate 3,183,826 of NC_064859.1, forward strand.
CCCTACTGCTGTGCCACTGCTCCAGTCCCTGCTATATATTAAGACTCTTAGAATTTTCTCTTAGTACTGATTATTTTCATAGTTTCGTAGATTATTCTGAATAAAACATTTTTAGTAACAGAAGGAACAAGAAAATTCATTTAAGATGAGAGAACAATCAATGGGCAGGTTTCTTATGCCCATTGCATATTTTTTGAAACTTAACTGAACATAGTTTCCATTGAGAATGGAAGGGATGTAGGCCACACCTGATAGCACTCAGGTATTATTACTGGTTCTGTGTTCAGAGATCATCTCTGGAGGCTCAGGGTACCATATGGGCACCAAGGATCAAACATGGCAAGGAAAATGCCTATTTTCTGTAGTATCTCTCAGGCCCGTATCATGCATATATATTCATTTTTCACAAAAATACAATTAAAATATAAAGATGCATATTTTATTTTTATCATATCAATAGCACTTAATAACCATTTCTTGGCTTCTCAAGTCATGCCAAAGACAACTCAACTTGTTTGTTTTGGGGCTACATCTGGCAATATTTAAGGGTTACTCCTGGCTCTGCACTTTGCACATAGGAATTATTTCTTGGAGGTGCTTGGGGGACGATATGGGATGCCGAGAATAGAAGCAAGGTCAGCTGTATCCAAGATAAATGTCCTCCCATTCACTGAAATATCACCCTAGCCCTATATATATTTTAAGTAAAACTGCTTTCAATATTTATATTTTGCTTTACATTGGCAGAAAAACAGCAGTAGAGGGAAGATAGAGGTTTTCTAAACGAGCTGGAGGAAACTTCTAGAAAACAGTAGATGGCAGCATATGAGAGAATTTTAGGATGAGTTCAAGAACAGTATAAAAATCGCTGGAGTACCTGAAGAAAAGAAGGGTAAACTTCAATGAAGAAACAATAGTTAAATAAATCATAAAGAAGAATTTCCGGGGCCAGAGAGCTAGCATGGAGGTAGGGCATTTGCCTTGCATGCTGAAGGATGGTGGTTTGAATCCCGGCATCCCATAGGGTCCCCCGAGCATGCCAAGAGCGGTTTTTGAGCGTAGAACCAGGAGTAACCCCTGAGAGCTGCTGGGTGTGTCCCCCCGCAAAAAAAAAAAGAATTTCCCGGAGTTGAGAAATATAGACACTAAATCCAAGAGGCCTGAATGTTCTAGTAAAAACAGATTCAAATAGAAGATTCCAATATACATTGTGCTCAGAATGACAAAATTATAAAAGGAATTCACAGAAGGAAGCCTTTGGACTCAAAGCACATCAAGTGATACTTTAAGAGCCAGAACAGAATGGAGGGATATAGTTCCAAAGATCAGGGACTCAAACATGTCATCAAGAATAGTCTATTCAAGCCGATTACCATTCAGATTTGATGGAATAATGCAGTTTCAGGGACACGCATCAACGTAGGGAACTCATTCTCTTTTTGTAAGAATCATTAAAGGAGCTCTTAAAGGCAAGACAAAATCAACACTTGGCACTGAGTACTACACACACTCATAGTGCTTAAGATTGCACTCTACTAGTTAAGGAAGGTCTCTTTACACTTATTCTGCTAAAGATTTACTACATTCGCAATAATGAATTAACATTTCATTTATATTCAGTGTTTTAAGAAAACCTTGGGACAGGAAACACCAACATTGAAAAGTGGATTCACATATCACAATTCCAAAGGAAAATTTTTAGTTAAAAATACTCAAAAATCTAAAAAAACAAACAAACAAAAAAAAAAACAAAAGAAAGACAAAAAAAATCTATCTTATCTAATCCTAATATTTATTTATTTATTTATTTATTTTGACTTTTGGGGCCACACCCAGCGATGCCCAGGAATTACTCCTGGCTCTGTGCTCAGAAATCGCTCCTGTCAGGCTCGGGGAGACCATATGAGATGCCAGAAATCGAACCTGGGTCCATCCCAGGTTGACCTCATGCAAGACAAACTCCCTACCACTTGTGCTATCTCTCCAGCCCCATCGAATTCTAATTTTTTTAAAAAAAATCTTTCTTTTATCTTTGCAGGTAAATTTCTCAGTGACTGAGAGCCAGCACTGGCTAAGTAACAGGAGCTCTTTTGCTACTGATATCAGAAGAATTATGGCCATTAACAAGAACATGGGAAGAAAAGCAGCCTGTAGCTAAAGGTACCTGTGGCTGGCACTTCTCAGTACATATGCTCGTCCTCCAAGTTTCAACATTTGAACTTCTCCCTCTCTGGTGAAGTATCAATTTGCCATACCTTGTGATTAAACAATCTAGTATTTGCCCAACTCTGTTGAAGCTGATCTCTATCTATTCAAATGAGAAACTGTTATTTTAGCTATAATTAATTTGATTCCATGTGTTTTTCTAAAGTGATACAGGAGGCTCATATTAAGCAGAAATTGGATTAACAGATAAAAGCTATGTAGTACAAATTCATGGTGAATTTTGAGTAATTACCTTGAATAAAAGGCATCTAATGAAATATATGCCTCCAATCTACCTTGTACAGCCTCTCAGAATACTTGCTCCCAATGAATAATGCAGATAAAATATTTGAAGAATTAACTTTATAATATATGAAAATATATAGACTCCAACAATAGCCAGTAATACCAAAAGCTCAATCAGCACCAATCACAGTCCAGTAAACACAGAGAGATATAACGAACATTTCAAATTAACCTGTGCTGACCTAAGTTTTCATCGTTCCATTGTCTTTGTATTGTAACAAGCAATATGAAATTAAGTTGCATGTGCCTGGAGGCAGGCTAAGGTGATAATTGGGAGGTGGAGGGGAACTTTTGTGACAGTGCTAATAGGGCTGGTGTTTGAACATGTAATGTTTAAAATGACTGTATTATGAACAATGTGTTATGGTGTTATTAAAAAATTAGGAAAAAAGATCCATTTAAATGCTTCCTACCAAAAAAATGATTTAAGATCTACAACCACACAGTAAAACATGAAGATATGTAAAAAATTTTTAAAAAATCATGCAAATAGAAATCAAAAGAGGCTTAATAAATATTAGATCAGTTCAAATAGACTTTAACCCAACCACTGTAATAATCACTACAAACAATGGAATCAGAATTCAGCATATAATTGGAAAACTACTATGAACAAGTACAGGTCAATAAATCGGGACAATTCAGATGAAATAAATAAATTCCCATAAAACATAACCTGAATTATGGAACTGAGGAAGCACTTCCAATTTCATTTTATAAGGTAAGGATTATCCTGCTATGCAAAGCTGAATGTATGATATACCACCACCACCACAACAACAACAACAAAAAAACCAGACCTAATGCACTGAGCAAAACTGCAAGACCAAAACTAAAATCATTTTTGTTTGTTTTTGGGATCACACCCTGCAGTGCTCAGGGGTTACTCCGGGCAGGCTCAGGGGACAATATGGGATGACAAGATCCATCCAAGGACAGCTATGTGCAAGGCCAATGTCCTACTCCCTGTGCTATTACTATAGCCCCTTAAATCTTATTTAAAAAAAAAAGCAAAAAAAGGGGTCAGAGCAATAGGTAGGGCACATTCCTTGCACAAAGCCAATCTTGGTTCAATTTCCTGCATTCTATGTAGTTCCCATGCTGGCCAGGAATGATCTCTAAGTGCAGAGCCACTTAATACCACTGGGATTAGCCAGAATTTAAAAAAGAAAAATAAAACACAAAAAATTTGATACTGATAACTTGATAACTTTCCTTCTTTTGTTTTTTTCCTCCTAGAGAAGTGGCATGACTTCTCAAGATACTCTGTTCTCAGATCTTGCATATTGTGTCTTTTAAGACCACTGAAAGGCATATTATTCCCTAAGTAGAGATGCCAAGATTTTCCCTTTTTTTAGTCCCATCTTAAGTAATCATGTGTGACACTTTAATACACAAAAACCCCATTTCCTAACAGAAATTGAGAGAAAATTTCCAGAGAAAATAAAGAAAATAACTCCTGGGGCTGGTGCAGTGGCGCTAGAGGTAAGGTGTCTGCCTTGCCAGCGCTAGCCTAGGATGGACCGCGGTTCAATCCCCCGGTGTCCCATATGGTCCCCTAAGTCAGGAGCGACTTCTGAGAGCATAGTCAGGAGTAACCCCTGAGTGTCACCGGGTGTGGCCCAAAAACCAAAAAAAAAAAAAAGAAAAGAAAAAAGAAAAAGAAAATAACTCCTTTATTAAGTCTGCTTACCCCTCCATCTAAATCTAAAGTCATTTGTGATTGAGTGGAGGCTAAGCAGTTCACCGTTCTAAGTATCTACTATGCCAAGTCCATAAGGATCTCTATGAGATCCTTCACTGTACGTTAAATGACTTTTATAATCTTGCGGGCAGGGACCATATATTCTGCACTGTTCATACTGCATTTTCACAAGAGGGGTTATTTCTCCCCTAAAGTATTATAAAGTTATGAAACCTGGGAGTAGGACAGAGGCTAGCTCACATCTAACATACACCAGACCCAGAACAGATAACTGGCATCACATACCCTGCCATTGGAGCCTGGAAGCACTGCCCTGTGTGGTCATGGGCCCCCCAAATACTGTTGGGGTGCCTCAGTAACCACAGCTTCTTGGGTCCAGAACAATACCACATCCTCCTTTGGCACTCACATTGAAACTCTGATCCAGGTATCACCAAAAATGGTCCCTGAGACACTGCTTGGGAGGCCCTCCTGATAAAATAAAGTACATGAACTTTCACCAGATATTCTTTGGATACTCATTAGCACCAATCATAAATTTATGTAAAAGTTGCTTCATGATACCCAAATAAATAAAAACTTGAAGTTTGATATAATTTAATGCAATGGTTAAGACTTTTTTTGAGTAATACATTTTGTAAGCAATAAGCTAAATGTTTACTATCCCTCCACTGCCAGCAGTGTCAGAGTAGCTTGGGAGAAAAGCAACCAACAACAAGATCTGAGACTACGCTACAATTAGTCTAATGAACAGACACCAAATTCTCATACACTCTGTCCTATTCCCTAAGTTCCTGCAATGATAATTAAGCAGTCTGAAAAGAAAAATTATGTTATAGATATTTCTTTATGAATTAGTAATTTCAAAACCAACAGGATATTTTGAGTTTCCTATGTAGATGAGCTTGTATCTATACATTTGAAGAAATAAAAATAGAACATAAGTATTCTCCAAATAAGAAAAAGTGTTAAATTTTCTGACTTCCAAAAAGAACATCAGAAGAGCATAAAATTGCCCCATGTCCATCTGACTTTGAAGTCAAGGAGAAATTTTTGGCTTCTTTCTGTATAGAAATAAAAAGAAAATCATGTTAGAAATATTTCTAAAGAATACAAGAGTAAGATCATTAAAGTCATCCAATTCTGTTTCAGTCCACAGTGATTCAGTGTGACTGATGTGAAATGAAGGAAGATTTTGATAACAGGAGTCTCTTACTGTTTATGTTCTGGCACAACCAAGAAGTTCAATCTTTTTTTGAGGTGAGAGCAATAGTGCAATATAGTTAAGGCACTTTTCTTGCCTGCAACTATCCCAGGTTCAATCCCTGGCACTGCATGATTTCCCAAGCACAGAGATGGGAGTAGCCTACAAGTACTGCCGGGTGGCCCCCAAACCAAAAAAAAAGTAACATAAATAAAAAAAAGTTTCATTTCCTTTTTTATAGCTGAGTTTGGGAAGAGAGGGTGGGAGAAAGGGAAGAAGCTGAAAGGTGAAAACCAAGGAATGCCACTATGATTTGCCTTAGATAGCAGTTCTCTTCCCCTTTAGGAGAGGTTAACTTTGTTCCAGAGTAGACTTCCATGTTTCCTTCACTTTGTCTCATATCTGAAAGAAGAAGGGAGGTAGCAAAGAGGCACTTGTGAAATGAGGATCTGGTGAGTACAAGAACAAGAACAGCTGGGGAGAGAAGTGCTAGAAGTAGCCAGATTCAGGACAAGAACAGACACAGAAGGACAAGGTTAAAACTCATAGGCCTAAAAAGTCAAAGCGTGGAGGTGGGGCATTTGCCTTGCATGCAGAAGGTCGGTGGTTCGATTCCCGGTATCCCATATGGTCCCCCGAGCATGCCAGCAGCAATTTCTGAGAGTAGAGTCAGGAGTAACCCCTGAGCATTGCCTGGTGTGACTCAAAAACCAAAAAAAAAAAAAAAAAAAAAGGCGTTAAAAGGATTAAGTTACAGAAAACAGACCACCAGTGTCATTTAAAAGTATAAGGAAAAAGAAAAAGCTCAGACAAAATACTAAGAACCAAGAACTCTCTAGGATAAAGGGAAAGGGGGAAAGTAAAGGACAGAAGAAACTGGCACATTGACAATAGGAAAGGAGCTTGATAGCAGAGACCACCTCTGTCCAGACCTGAATTTGGACATAGTTCGTTGTTAGTTAAGAATCGTACCGTAAAAAAAAAAAAATAAATAAAAAAAAATAAAAAAAAAAAAGAATCGTACCGTGAAGACCTTTCAGGAGACACAAAGGACCTGAAATGAAACGCTTTTGGAAAGCAAACCCTACTTCTCTTTCTCTCTTATCTGCTTCTGTCTTTCTGTCTTTCACGAGTAGCAACAGAAAATGGAGAGAGACAAGAGAGCAAAATCAGAGAAAAAAAATTCAATCTAGTGATCTCCCCCACAATAAGTCCTTCATTGTATATTATCTTCCCAGTGACCATTTAAGGTAAGAGGCTTTCTGTGTTTTATCTTCATTAGTCACACTACTGAGAAAGGAACAAAAGGTTTCCTTGCTTTATATCATGTTCTGAGAACCCAGGACATTATGCTGTTGGTGACCGCAGTGACATAAACAGTGTTCTAATATTTTAGTATTTCATGAATAACCAGCTTCCAATTTCCACATTTTCCTCTAATATTAGTTAATTTGAATAACACCGAGTTATTTATCATGCAATTTTCCTGTTGATTCAAAATAAAATCAGCATGAAATGCTATTAGCTTATTTAAAGTTCAAAATCAGGGGCTGGAGCAGTAGTGCAAGCTATAAGGAGTCTGTCTTTCAAGCTCTAGCCTAGGACAAACAGCAGCTCAATCCCCCGGCATCCCATATGGTCCTCCCAGCCAGGAGAGATTTCTGAGCGCATAGCCAGGAGTAACCCCTAAGCATCAACTGGTGTGCTCCCACCCCCAAAAAATGTTCAAAATTAATGAAGAGTATGACCTCTTATTTTCCCATTAGAAAAATAAAAGGCATGGGGAAGAATTTTCTATCCTATAATATATTTCCCCTGTGTGGGTCTGTAAGTTACTGTTTAACAGTACAATCAACGTCACTGATTCAATATGGATAAAATATCAAATCCACTCATTTTCATTAAGCCTCACTTTCACAGTCCTGTCCCTGACATTATCATGAAAAGGAATTAAGCATACAAATATCACAGCTGAAGAACACTGGATAATAAATAAATAGCCAGCAAATGTCTATCTTACCCCATGTAAGAAGGAAATACATGCAATGAACAAGGAATTGGTAACATGCTGCAACATTTTATGCCTATTGTATGTGTGTTTGGGGGGGGGGGGGCTGGGGAAGTGGATCAAAACCAACAATCCTTAAGGTCTACAATCTGCTCTCTGGTCAGGGTTCATGATCAGCAATGCTCAGGAACCATGTAGTAAGGAGTACTGGAGACTGAATCTAGGCCTCCCACATACAAAGCTTCTGATGATCCATTGTTCTATCTCTCCAGCCCTTCATTTACATTTTCTTTTGCAGTGCCTCGAATAAAATCCAGGAGTTTTTTTTTGTTTTTTGTTTTTTGGTTTTTTTTTTGTGGTTTTTTGGGTCACACCCGGCAGTGCTCAGGGATTATTCCTGGCTCCAGGCTCAGAAATTGCTCCTGGCAGGCACGGGGGACCATATGGGACGCCGGGATTCGAACCGATGACCTCCTGCATGAAAGGCAAACGTCTTACCTCCATGCTATCTCTCCGGCCCCCAAATCCAGGAGTTTTAACACATGTGCAATAACATTGCATAACACATATGCAATGTTAATACTGTTATAGTCCCAGCCTACATTTTAAATTGTTGTTTTTCAAAATGTTGAACTCTGACATTTTCAAATAGTAATAAGATGGCAATGCACAATATCAAATAGACTTCAGAAACATATGAATGTAAGAAATCCAGAAGAGGGGCCAGAGAGATAGCACAGTGGTAGGGTATTTGCTTTGTATGCAGCCAACCCGGGAGGGACCCGGTTCAATTCCTGGCACCCCAGCCTGCCAGGGGCAATTTCTGAGTGCAGAGCCAGGAGTAACCCCTGAGCACCACTGGGTGTGGCCCAACAACCGATCAATCAATCAATCAATCAATAAAGTTAAGGAAGAGCCATCTATAGTACCCTTTATTTCCAGTTAAGACTAAGCAAGTTTTATACCAAAAAAAAAAAAATTAAGCAATGTCCAAGTTTCCTATGGTAATCAGTCTGCAAGAAACTAAGTTCCCTGCCTCCTGTAATTATGTACCTCATAGATTCAGCCGCATGAAAGGGCCAACTTGTTTGAACAACAGAAAATGATAGAAATGACAGTGAGGGGGCCTGGAGAGATAGCATGGAGCTAAGGCATTTGCCTTGCATGCAGAAGGTCATTGGTTCGAATCCCGGCGTCCAATAGGGTCCCCCGAGCCTGCCAGGAGCAATTTCTGAGTGTAGGGCCAGGAGGAACCCCTGAGAGCTGCTGGGTGTGACCCAAAAACAAACAAACAAAAAAAAATGCTTGTTGTTTTAAGTATTGTTCAAGCTTACCACTCAAATACTTGGCATAGACTCTGTCTTTATTCTTCATTTCTGTAGAGCAGGGATAATAAATTTTACTTAGCAAGTAAAATTTGGGTGGAGTCAGGTAAATATTGTATTAAGTAAATGAATGCATAAAAACCAGATTCAAGAAAGCTGTGTGAACCTGGAGGAAAGGAAAGCCACAGAAAACCTCTTCCTGCTGCTGGCTTCCTAGACACAGTGGGGACACGTACTCTTGAATACCTGCAACTCCCTATGTGGCTCAAGTTCACTTTTCACGCCCTTTAGGTCTGAAACTTGGATCATAAGATGGGGCCAGCCTCACATCCTGAGAATGGGTAGCTGTCAGAGGTAGTACCGATGGAATAAAGAATGAAGCTAGTCCTTAGCAAATACATGGAGGTTACTAGTGAGATTAGAGAGAAATACAAACTGGAAACCAAGACTATTGCTACTGACTTTGCCATCAGAAAAAAGTTATGATAAAATTAAGACACACAAGTTATGATAAAATTAAGTTGTAAAACTGCCATTTTAGCAAACAACATGGGAATGGCATATGACTACCCTGAATTCTGAGGACTACACTAAAAATTGATTATGAACAACAGACAATAAAGTTGCAAGCTAAAAATTAGATACAAAAATCTATTCTATATTCATATGCAAATGCTGAGTAAAAAAAGGAATCAAGAAAACAATCCCATTTACCAATACAGTAAAAAGAACTAATTTCCCAAAAAATCAATATGGCAAAGAAATTTATACATGGAAAACCATAAGTTAAGAGAAATAGAAGAGACAAGGAAAGACATATTGTGAAGTAAAGAACATTTAGGAAATGGAATGACAAATGTGTATGATTTGTGTTTAAACTAACATATTTGTTTACAGACACCTCCATTAAATTTTTTTCCTATCTCCAACTGTCTATTGATAAACACAATTATCCCTGGAGATGGTTTTTAGCCAGCAGGCCAGTGGCAAAAAATTGGATTGCTTTCCAGCATTAACAGAAAGCTGAAAGTGTCATCATGAAGCAGGGCAGGGAAATACTCAAAGGGACAAAAAGAAGTAACACCTTTCCTGAGAAAAAGAACCCTAGGAAGATGAGGATGATTTACTGAGTGGAGGAGGGGCCTAAGAGCTAGACAATGCCTTCTCTCTGCTTGAAGCTTGTGACACTTAGCATGTGGACCCTGTTCTGTTCTACTTCTCTCAACCTGAGCACAAGCCCCCAGCTAGCTCTCCACAAGCTGAAAAGGCAGACAACAGGGTCACAAACAGCATTAATTGAGAGAGGGGCAGGAATTGAAGGTGTTAGACATGTTAAGTCTTGTAATTAATACAGAGAATAGGACAAATAATCAGAAAAGTGTGATTTCCCTCTGCTCCAATAAAATAGTAACACCTGGCCTAACAAATAAAGAAGAATAAAAACACCAATCAGGAGAATCTATAAGGAGTACAAAAAGACATCAGCATACAACACTAGCAAATCCACCCAATATGAACCTGAGGGCAGAGGGTCTTTGGCTCAGATGATTATCTGCCCCAACTACATTCCCACTGTCTTTTATAAAGTGCTTTTAGGCTGCAGTAGAGATGTAAAGACAGACTGTGCTAATACCAAGAATTATCACTTTCACAGCACTTAATACCTATTGCCTAGATCTTTCCATGTAACATGTGAGCTTTACCAGATCTCATTTTATAAGCTAGGAAACTGAGGCATTTAGTGGTTAAGTGATTTTCCCAAGGTTAATGAAATAAGAAGCAGTAATGCTGGAATTCAAGTAAGCAGACTCCAAAACCTGGCCCTCCTGAAGACGCTTACCTGGCAATGCAACCCCTTCTATTAAGAACAGGGAGCAAAACGGGTTGCCAGAAACCAATCCAAGTCTGGGGGCATGGCTCTGTGGATGAAAAGGTTTGAGGTCAGAAATGATCTCAAAGGTGCAGGTGAGTACTGAAAGCAAAAAATAAGCTTCCTAGCACAACCAATTCTGGGGTAGTCTAGGAAAACTGCAGTGAAAGACTACAAGGAAAAGAAAACTTTTTTTTTTTTTTGGTTTTTCGGGCCACACCCGTTTGATGCTCAGGGGTTACTCCTGGCTAAGCGCTCAGAAATTGCCCCTGGCTTGGGGGGACCATATGGGATGCTGGGGGATCAAACCGCGGTGGCGATCTTTCCTTGGCTAGCACTTGCAAGGAAGACACCTTACCTCTAGCGCCACCTCACCAGCCCCAAGAAAACATATTATTATCCAGAAAGAACTTGAAAACATAAGATTGCTTGACATACTTATACTTGGCTTAAAAATTAAAACATCAATAACTACTTAAGCCCAATGTATATAGTAAAAATATGTGTGACTTTTCGATTATAAAACATATTTGCTTATTGCTTTGGCTTTACTAACACTGCCTCACCTCACCTAAAAACTTGAAAATCTAGATTTAGAATTCCAATGTGAAGACCTTAAAATATCCCTTCCAAAGACTAAGTCTAAGTTGACTAAGTTTTCTCTCTCTTCTCAAGATATGCAAGCAATGGTGCACAACACATTAAGCAATTCTACTCCTGAGTGTGAGTGTGTGTGTGTGTGTGTGTGTGTGTGTGTGTGTGTGTGTGAGCAAATCTATCCAATATGAACCTGAGGGCAGAGGATCTTTGTCTCAGATGATTATCTGTCCAATATATATATTATTTATAATATAAGTAAAATAAATTTTTTCTAATATGTATTAAATAAATATAAATTAAATTAAAGATATAGGTAAATTAAAGATAAATTAAAGTATAAATTAAATAAATTAAAGAATACATTAAATAAATTAAAGATGAATTAAAGTATAGGTTCCCACAAAAATTTTTACACAAATATCAATTACAGCAGTAGTCAAAAAAAACCCCAATGTTTATTTGTAAAATTATTCTGTTTCCTTCTCTTACATATACCAAGAATGCTCATTTCCCCTCAGATGTTTTGGTATAAATTCTATTTTCCTTTCATAGTTAGCAAACTGCTTAAGCACCTTGCTAAAAGGAAGCTTGTTATAATCCACTAATAACAAATCACAGGCATAATTCGAACTCTAAGTCTATTATAGTATATTTTCTTACTTTTAAGGACCAATTATAAATATCTTTTATAAAATAGCAAAATTCTAAACACACTCATTGAAGGCCTTTATGAATAACTCAATGACTTACAGTGTCTGCCTTGCAAGCACATAGCCATGAGTTCAGTTCAAATCCCTAGTAACCTATATCCACAAAATGCAAACCTGGGAGTGCTATTGTTTGCAATCCTTGGTAATACAAAAAATCTCTGACCACACACACACACACACACACACACACACACACACACACACACACAAAATCTGACCACACCCAATGAGGTATGTGTAAGTACTAAAAGAAAGGAATGTGGCCCCTAAAGAGTACCCAATTGAACAAACTGTGAGTACCATGGCCGGATAGGACAACTTCACACAACATGCGTGAGCAAACTACACCCTCCCCTACGACAACCATAATTTATGTACTGTGTGTCTCAACTAAGACGGTACACATACCAAAACTAGAGGAGTGCAAACCTCAGTTAGCAAGTGAGCAGGTACCACAGCCTGCTATGTAACACCCCAACCTCAGCCTGAAACATCTGAGCACATACCTGGTCAGGTATGTGTCCAACCCATAGAAACGTTGGCACTGTACTACAAAGCAATAGTTATCAAAACAGCATGGTATTGGAATAAGGACAGGCCCTCAGATCAGTGGAATAGGCTTGAATACTCAGAAAATGTTCCCCAGACATACAATCACCTAATTTTTGATAAAGGAGCAGGAAATCCTAAATGGAGCAGGGAAAGCCTCTTCAACAAGTGGTGTTGGCACAATTGGATAGCCACTTGCAAAAAATTGAACTTAGACCCCCAGCTAACATCATGTACGAAGGTAAAATCCAAATGGATTAAAGACCTCGATATCAGCCCCAAAACCATAAGATATATAGAACAGCACATAGGCAAAACACTCCAGGACATTACAGGCATCTTCAAGGAGGAAACTGCACTCTCCAAGCAAGTGAAAGCAGAGATTAACAGATGGGAATATATTAAGCTGAGAAGCTTCTGCACCTCAAAGGAAATAGTGCCCAGGATACAAGAGCCACCCACTGAGTGGGAGAAACTATTCACCAATACCCATCAGATAAAGGGCTAATCTCCAAAATATACAAGGCACTGACAGAACTTTACAAGAAAAAAACATCTAACCCCATCAAAAAATGGGGAGAAGAAATGAACAGACACTTTGACAAAGAAGAAATACACATGGCCAAAAGACACATGAAAAAATGTTCCACATCACTAATCATCAGGGAGATGCAAATCAAAACAACGATGAGATACCACCTCACACCCCAGAGAATGGCACACATCACAAAGAATGAGAATAAACAGTGTTGGCGGGGATGTGGAGAGAAAGGAACTCTTATCCACTGCTGGTGGGAATGCCATCTAGTTCAACCTTTATGGAAAGCGATATGGAGATTCCTCCAAAAACTGGAAATCGAGCTCCCATACGATCCAGCTATACCACTCCTAGGAATATACCCTAGGAACACAAAAATACAATACAAAAACCCCTTCCTTACACCTATATTCATTGCAGCACTATTTACCATAGCAAGACTCTGGAAACAACCAAGATGCCCTTCAACAGACGAATGGCTAAAGAAACTGTGGTACATATACACAATGGAATATTATGCAGCTGTCAGGAGAGATGAAGTCATGAAATTTTCCTATACATGGATGTACACGGAATCTATTATGCTGAGTGAAATAAGTCAGAGAGAGAGAGAGAGAGAGAGAGAGAGAGAGAGAGAGAGAGAGAGAGAGACGCAGAAAGGTCTCACTCATCTATGGGTTTTTAAGAAAAATGAAAGACAGGGCCCGGAGAGATAGCACAGTGGCGTTTGCCTTGCAAGCAGCCGATCCAGGACCAAAGGTGGTTGGTTCGAACCCCGGTGTCCCATATGGTCCCCCGTGCCTGCCAGGAGCTATTTCTGAGCAGACAGCCAGGAGTAACCCCTGAGCAATGCCAGGTGTGGCCCAAAAACCAAAAAAAAAAAAAAGAAAAGAAAAGAAAAGAAAAATGAAAGACATTCTTGCAATAATAATTTTCAGACACAAAAGAGAAAAGAGCTGGAAGTTCTAGCTCACCTCAGGAAGCTCACCACAAAGAGTGATGAGTTTAGTTAGAGAAATAACTACATTTTGAACTGTCCTAATAATGAAAATGTATGAGGGAAATGGAGAGCCTGTTTAGAGTACAGGCGGGGGTCGGGTGGGGAGGAGAGAGACTTGGGACATTGGTGATGGGAATGTTGCACTGGTGATGGGTGGTGTTCTTTACATGACTGAATCCCAAATACAATCATGTATGTAATCAAGGTGTTTAAATTAAATAAATAAATAAATAAATAAAAGAAACGTAGGCACTGTCACTTGTCACTGAAGGATACTAGCCTTTCTAAAGACTAGTATCCTTGTATTACTAAAGGATCCAAAAAATTAGCTCAACAGATTGAGCACGTTTTGCATATAGAAGACCTGAATTTGATCTGTAGCACCACATGGTCCCTGAAACAAACCCTGAGCACAGAGTCAGAAGTAGTCTCTGAGTATCTCTGAATATCAACCAAAATGAAAGAAAGTAAGATCAAATTTGACTAATGCTTTAAGCAAGACAAAAATGTCATTTGGTCTCAATAAAAGCCACTGTCAATGGCTGATTATAGTTCACAAATGTAACATGTTTCTTACTCACTATTCTACCATTCCAAATACTAGACCTGCAATTTCTCAGTCCAAGGAGACAAGTAAAGCCCACTGGACACCCACCTAAATAGGGGAAACATGAGTCAACTACCTTTAAAGAAAATTCCACTAAATTATCATGTGATACTTTAGCACTGATCATCTGACTACATTGATTGCCATGGAAATTGCCTTCATTTAGGGCTGTCCATCTAAAAATCAAGGTTTCCATTATTATAGAAAGAGCAGGTGGGCCGGGAAGGTGGCGCTAGAGGTAAGGTGTTTGCCTTGCAAGCGCTAGCGTAGGATGGACCGTGGTTCGATCCCCCGGCATCCCATATGGTCCCCCCAAGCCAGGAGCGACTTCTGAGCACATAGCCAGGAGTAACCCCTGAGCATCAAACGGGTGTGGCCCAAAAACCAAAAAAAAAAAAAAAGAGCAGGAAAAGCTATTAAGAACTACTCATCATCTCAATGTCATTTTTACTTGTTTTGAGCAGATCCTTCAGAGGATTCTTTTTGTTAAATGTAAAATGATACTGCAAAGAGGGAAAGGGGGGGAAGAGAAAAAGAGGAGAAAGAAAGGGAAAGGAAAAGTGAGAGAGATAGGGAAGGGAGACAGAGAGAGAAAGAGAGACTTTACATTTTGTACACCCAGAGACACATAAACACCTTCGTATTATCTAGTCTTTGCTTTGCTCAGTTTTGGGAAAGGATCCCAGCCCAATAATAACCATTTAATAATAATAATAAAATAATAATAATCAAAGAAGTATGGTATATAAAGTTAATAAATAAGACTGGTATAAAATAATGCATTGAATTGAGGCCTGTATGTTACATAAAGTTTATAAATAGGAGTATGAAAATGGGTAAGGAAGGCAAGATCCTTCCAGTCAAAGATCTGCTTAATGAGCCAGCCATTCAGACTCAAGCACTCCAGTTGAACTCCTTAGGCACAACATGCTGGACAAAGAATTTGTTTTCTGTAACCCAAGTAGGTAGGAACTATCAAACAACTCTCAGTCTGTTCAAGACTTTGCAGTTTTAAATATACGTGATGTGAGTTAACCTGTGTTGTTTTAGATTATATACAGCACTTCATTATAAAAATTAACTCATTAATTTATTTTTCATTAACAAATACATACCAAATATCAGAAACAAATTACTTGCTTTTTGTAAAGCCCTTACTTTTAAAAATGTTATATCATGTAACCTAAATAATGTTACATCATGATACCTAACTAGTCATTGTGGAACATCTTTTTTTCTTATTTCCTTTTTGGGGGTGTCTCCCAAGAAGTTCTCAGAAGACCTGGGGGCCTCTCTGGTAAATCTTGGCCAACTGAGTTGGCAAGTTAATGCAGAGACATGATGATGTACGCTCAGGCCCTGCTACAATGGGGATATCAGAACCACTTGGATATTTCAGGGGATCTCCAAGGCCACAACCAGCATTGCTAGAGGGAATTGGGGGGAACTGAACTCAAGCCATACACATGCTCAGCATAAGTGCTAATCACTACACCTTCCAGACCCTGTTGGAATTACTTTATATGAGACCATTTGGTTTCTGACCCATATGAAATGGAACAACACTGTGAAATTCCCTTGTATATCTATCTGCTTGCTGTTCTCTGTTGGAAGTGTCAGTCAGAGCCTTCACTTCACCGAAGTCCCATTCTTCTAGAACATATTTCTACCCAGTTGGCATACCTCCCATGCTGTTGATTCCACTGCTCTGTGTTAATTCATACTCTTCTCATTGGACTCACCATGTAATACAGGAACTCCAGTGACATCCTATGAGTAGCACTTATCCCAATAACCCTTGCTCAAATCATTCTGACCCAAGAATAATAAATGTTGGGCCAAAACGACAGCAAAACAGAGGGCGTTTTCCTCACATATGGCTGACCCAGAACAGACCCAGGTTCAGTCTCCGGCAGCCCATATGGTTCCCCGAGCCTGCCAGGAGTGATTTTTGAGCACATACCTAGGAGTACCCTGAGCACTGCCAGGGGTGGCCCCCAAACAAACAAACAAACAAAATAATGAAGAAGATACCTAATGAGAAGCTGCCCTAAACAGAGAAATAAAAAGAGGCAAAGTTTTAGAAATTTGGGAAATAATAAGGAATCTCAGTCTAAAAGTATTTTTAATTTAATTGAATGAAGGAATTTTAATTTAATTTAAATGAAGGAATGCTGGAGAGATAATACAGTGGTTTGCTTTTGCATGCAGTTGATTCTGTTCAATCCTCAGCATCACATATGGTCCCTTGAGTTCTGTCAGAGACAGAGCAGAAGTAAACCCTGAGCACTTCCAAGTATGTCCCAAAAAAACTAAAAAAGAAATTTATAAAGAAATAAAGAAAAAAATCAGCAAATGTGGAATCAAATCTGAATTACT
This sequence comes from Suncus etruscus, assembly GCF_024139225.1. Lineage (NCBI taxonomy): Eukaryota > Metazoa > Chordata > Mammalia > Eulipotyphla > Soricidae > Suncus > Suncus etruscus. The sequence continues at coordinate 3,200,832 of NC_064859.1, forward strand.
GAAATAGAAGAGAAATAAATGGAACCACCATATAGGCTTCCAGACTTCGGAGAGCATGTGTGAATTGTCTCATTTGAAGAATTTGTTGGAAGCCTGAAAATGGGGGGAGGAGTGTCGGGGGAATCCATCATAAATGGCCTTACTTATATGTATTTATGATGTAAATAATCAAGATAAGAAAATAATAATTTGAAGTCACCACTTTTAAATCCATTTGTTGTTATTGTTTGGTACTAGGATTCAAATTCAGAGCCTTATTCAAGAAAGACATGTATTCTATCACTGAATCATATACCTAGTTCCATCCAGTTTTACTGGATCACTATCAGCTTAACCTCTAGATTTAACTCTTAATTTTAAGAGCCCTACTATTGGGGCCAGAGAGATAACACAGGGGTCAGGGACACAAGTCTTGCATGGGTTCAATTTCAAAGTTGCATGTCCCTCTGAGAAATGCCTGCTCAATCTCTGAAGACCCCCTGAAGGGTGCTGTCCTTGTGGCACCAGCTACCACTAGAACCAGCCACCTAAGCACTACTTAGAAGGTCACATTAAAAGAAAGAGATCTACTGTCTATGTCGCCTCCTAGCACAGCCACCATGCAAGTTAACATGAAGAAAAACATAAAAAAAATATCCTTCAAAAGAGGCCCAAACCACTCTTACATTGACTCAAGTGGCACCAGAATCACATTCAGCACTTCCACACCTGGACTCACCTCTGATAATATAGAGCTGATGTCAAGATCAATAGCTCTCTCTCTCCTAGTGCAAAAATTGATTACATGTATACACATATCTGTCTGTGGTGGGAAGAAAAGCCAAATACCCAGCTATGAGCATGTGTCTGTATTCATCTGTCTCTGTATTCAAACTGCAATAAAAGTCTCTCTAGAGTAGGTGTGATTTCTAAAGAGCAACTTTTGATGGCAGCAAATGTCGTTAATGGGTGAGGTGGACAAGAGAGCTTCTGTCACTCCAGGTAATATAATCAATCCTATTTCAAAACACAGGTGGACAGTGCTATCATCTTTTCTCTGTTTTTACTTCAAATAATTTCTTTATTTAATCAGTCTAGTTACAAACATGTTCATAATTAAGTTTTAGTCATAAAATACACAACCACCTTCACCAGTGCAAGTTTCCCACCACCAGTGTCCCCCATTTCCCTCCTCTCCATCCCCCTGCCTGTCTTCAAGATAGGCATTCTATTTCTCAATCATTGTCATGGTAGTTGTCAGTGTAGATATTTCTCTATTATTTCTCTAATTGCACTCATCACTCTTTGTAGTAAGCTTCATATCACATATTTTATACATACAGAAATGCATGAATTCATACAAGTCGTGAGAATAATAGAGCATGAACATGAGATCATTTGGGATCAAATCTAGGCATTGAGATATATAGGTCATCTACTCTACAAATGAACCACATCCTTAGCCACCTCCTCCTCCTCTTTTCTTGTCTTCTTTTTCTCTTTTTTCTTCTTCCTCCTCTTCTTTTTCTTTCTCTTCTTTTTACTCTTTCTTTCTCCTCTTCTTTTTCTTCTTCCTTTTCATCTCCCTATTCTTACTCTTTGCCTTATACTTCTTACTTTTCTTCTTTGCCTTATTTTTTTTTTTACTCTTCTTCTTCACCTTATTCTTCTTACTCTTGTTCTTTCTTCTCTTCCTCTTCTCACTCTTCCTCCAGCTCCTCTTATAATTATTCTCTTCCTGGGTCTCTGGGACTTCAATGATTCCTATTTTGTTTCTGTTGAGTTTATCAAAGACTTCTATTTTCATCTTTTCGCATTCTTTGAGTAGTTTAGACATTGTCTGATCATTTTTTTTTTTTTTTTTGGTTTTTGGGCCACACCCGTTTGACGCTCAGGGGTTACTCCTGGCTATGTGCTCAGAAATCGCCCCTGGCTTGGGGGGGACCATATGGGACACCGGGGGATCGAACCGCGGTCCTTCCTTGGCTAGCGCTTGCAAGGCAGACACCTTATCTCCAGCGCCACCTACCCGGCCCCGTCTGATCATTTTTTTAAGATTATTCTCTTCCAATATTTTCTGCTGTATGAATTGTTCTGCATCTCATCCTCTGGCTCATTGACCCTGTTTGCAGCCACGATTACTCCAGTGGAGAGACTTTCCATTGAAGTTTTCAATTCATAAACCGAGTCTTTCAGACCTGTTATTTCAGTCCGAAGTTTTCTGATTTCAATCTTTATATCCTCTTGATTCTTATTTGTGTTCCATTCAAGTCTATCTATGCTTTCTTTGAGCTCCATGAACATCCTCCGTAATTCTTCTATAAACAACTTATCTGAAAGGATATCTAGCTGTTTGGTACTTTTCGGGGCATCAGAGCAGCCATCTTCATTCTCTATACATGGGATTGTCCTGCATTGTTTCCTCATTGTGATGCTTGTAGTGTGGTTAGGTGAGGTTCAGGGGTTAAAAAATGCACGCGGCCGTGGAGCGAAGCTCCTCTGGCTCTGCCCAAAAAGCAGGCAGAGAGCAATGCAGCAGTCCCTTATAATGGCTCTCTGGTGCCCAATCTCATGGCAGGAATCAGCCCCCATGTTCGTTGGGTGGGAACATCTTTTTTTTTTTTTGGTTTTTGGGCCACACCCGTTTGATGCTCAGGGGTTACTCCTGGCTATGTGCTCAGAAATCGCCCCTGGCTTGGGGGGACCATATGGGACGCCGGGGGAATCGAACCGCGGTCCGTTCCTTGGCTAGCACTTGTAAGGCAGACACCTTACTTCTAGCGCCACCTTCCCGGCCCCGGGTGGGAACATCTTAATCAGGTTTGGGTCCTGGAGAGATTATGTTCGTTGGTGTCTTCTAGGCTGCCTCCTGCAGCAAGAAGCAATAATGTGGAAATTTTTTTCATGTGCCTCTTGGCCATCATTCTTCTTTGAGGTATTTCCTCTCCCCATTTTTGATGAATTAGAATGTATTTTTTCTTGTTAAATTCTTTCAAGATCTTGTATATCTTAGATACTAGCCCTTTATCTGACGGATATTGAGTGAATAGTTTCTATCATTTCATGGGTGACCTTTTTACCCTAGTTGCTATTTCCTTTGAATTTCAGAGCTTCTCAGTTTCATGTAGTCCCAATTGTTTTGTCTCTGCTTCCTCTTGTTTGGGCAGTGGTATTCCTCCTTGAAGATGCCTTTAATCTCAATGTCATGAGACTACACTCTCTTTCATATACCTTATAGTTTCAGGTCCGATATCAATGTCTTTAATACATTTTAGTTTGACCTTTGTGCATGGTGTTAGATGAAGGTCTGAGTTTGCTTTTTTGCATATGGCTGACCATTGTTCCAACACCACTTGTTTTTTTAATTAATATATTTAAGCATCATGATTATAAACATGTTTGTAATTGGGTCACAGTTATAAAAAAAAAAAAGAACACTGCCTTCACCAGTGCAACATTCCCACCACCAATGCCCCCATCTTCTTCCTCCCCCACCTCTTCTGTATTAGAGACAGGCATTCCATCTCTCTCACTCACTACCATCCAACACCACTTGTTAAAGAGGCTGTCCTAGCTTCATTTTGTGTTTATTTTCCCTTTGTCAAAGATTAATTAATTGTATGTCTGGGAGACATTCTCTGAATACTCATCTATTCCATTGATCTGAGGGTCAGTTTCTGTTCTAATACCATGTTGTTTTAATGATTACTGCTTTGTAGTACAATTTAAAGTTGGGGTAAGTGATGCCTCCCATCGGACCCTGAGTGTTTCTTGTGACAAATCTGTGGTAAATCTTAGGAATGCTACTTTGAATGTAATTTCCCTTTTTGATCTTGTTGCTTTCTGTATTCCATCCCTATCTATGAGGTTTGTAATTGTGACGAGGGTGTGCTTTGGGTTGTTTTTTGTTTTGTTTTGTTTTGTTTTGTTTTGGATATCTTTTGGCTGGTACTCTTTGGGCATGTTGGGTTTGGTTGCATGCAGTCCTTAGCTCTGGCACTTTCTCTGAAATGATTTCCTGATTGTTGATACTTCCTGTGTCTCTGGGACTCCAATGATTCTTATACTGTTTCTGTTGAATTTATCATAGACTTCTATTTTCATCTGTTCACAATTTTTGTAGAATTTTTCCATTGCCTAATCATTTGTTTTGAAGCTCTTTTCCAATCTCTTCTGTTGTATGGAGTTGCTATGCATCTCATCTTCCAGCTCACTGATTTTGTCTTCAGTCACTGTTACTCTATTAAATAGGCTTTCCAGCCCAGTTATTTCTACTTGAAGTTTTCTCATTTCTACTCTCATATTCTCTTATTCTTATTTGTGGCATGTTCAGTTCATTCCATACTTTCTTTGACTTCTATAAAAATCCTCCATATTTCTTTTCTAAAGTCCTTATCTGAGAGGCTAAATAGATGGTTGCTACTTTTTGGGTCATTGAAGTTACCATCTTTGTTCTTTAAACATGGTGGAGGCCTGTGCTGTTTCCCCATTGTCGCAGTCGCAGTGTGGTGTTTTCTATGTCCTGTGCTGGCATTCCTTGACTAGGAGTATGCGGCCCCAGAGCAGAGAGGCTTCCAGGTCGCAAAGCCACAACCTCCACAAGTGCCACTGCAAAGTGAGTTCCACTACTTTGGGTCCCCACCTCAGATTCTGTCCCTTCATCTAGGCACCAATGATATGGCTTCTGGGTATCAAAAGCTGCAGCCTCCAGATGAGCTGGTTTTGTGCCTCAGATCACTATCTTCTTTTCATTGTGATCTTGACTAACTTCCCTTATTGAATTCTCCCTTTAGTCTCTGGCAAACTAGTAAGGTTGAAGTCTCTCAGGCCCCCAAAATAATATTCTTTCCTTTCCTACTGAAGCACTCTCTCTTTCTACCACTAGAAATAGAAAAGAACATCAGTAATGTAAGAATGATTTGCTTCTATTGCTCTTCTCAACTTAAACACCACAAAATTAGCATAATATAACTATACAGCAAATTCATGATCATAAAATTTATTTTACCTGCTAGATAGGATCTAGGAACAAACAAGTTACAAAACAAAGAAGATAAGTGAGTATAATTAATTTACTTTATTTAAGCAAGTAAATTGACGAAATTGAGAAGAAATGCAACTACATATCTTAGGTGCTTTGGACCTTGGCTATCCACAGGAATCCTCTTGAAATCTTTAGTAACATGGCGGCCAATCCATAATCAAGTTCTAAGTTTAATTCATCAGAAATAAAACTTCAGCTTCAATATTGACTATGATGCCAATACGAAAATTTTTAATACCCAGGCTGTAAAACTCCTGCTTTAAGAAGAAAGAGGATCTTTCTAAGGAGACATTTTAGCTAAGATTATAGGAAAATAGAAGGGACCTGGGGAAAAAGGTTCCAAAAAATACAAGTCCCTAAAACCAGAATGAGTTTGTGTTTCATTCCAGAAACAGAAATAATGTTAGCTACAGGACCTAACATATTTAGACCAATTCCTAGAATATAATAAATATTTTATATATTTGTTATGAAAATAATTTTTAAAAAGACCCATTGCCTGTAGTAAAGAAAGCAAAATGCATGTGGCAAGTGACAAAGCAGGCATGGAGGACTGTGACCTATTAGCCACAAATGATCCTCAAGTTTGCATATCAAACTTGGGTGGAGAAAGAGCATTGAGAGAAAAGTAAAAAGGTTTAATTTACTTTTTTTTTTCATTTAATTACTTTTTATTTTAAAAGAAAAAAAGATCCTGGGGCCGGAGAGATAGCACAGCAGTAGGGCGTTTGCCTTGCAAGCAGCCGATCCATGAAAGATGGTGGTTCAAATCCCGGCCTACCAGGAGCTATTTCTCAGTGCCGAGCCAAGAGTAACCCCTGAGTGCCACCAGGTGTGACCCCAAAACCAAAAAAAAAAGAGTTAAAAAAATTAAAAAATATTAAAAGAAAAAAATTAGGGGCCGTAGAGATAGCATGGAGGTAAGGGGTTTGTTTGCCTTGCATGCAGAAGATTAGTGGTTCGAATCCCGGCATCCCTTATGGTCCCCCGAGCCTGCCAGAAGTATTTCTGAGCATAGAGCTAGTAGTAACTCCTGAGCACTGCCAGGTGTGACCCAAAAATCCAAAAAAAAAAAAAAAAAAAAAAACTAAAGTAAAAAAGACACTGCTGGGCCTTTTCTCTGTGAGAAGACAATATAGCGGCACTTTTCCCAATTCATCCAAGTAAGTAGACTGGGCATTATCTATATAACAGAAGTAAAGAGAAGGCAGACTGCCTTAGAGATCTTAGAACCCAGCAAACAATCCATTATTTCTTTAACAATTTGAATATTAGAGCATGCCTGGAGTAATTTCTGAGCTCAGAACCAGGAGTAATGCCTGAGCACCATCAGGTACAGGCCAAAAATGAAAGTAGGAAGAAGGAAGGAGGAGATAAAAAGAGGAAGGAAGGAGGAGGAAGAAGATGAGAAAGAGGAGGAAGAGGAGACTTGGTGTACATTATTTCAATGCACAATACTCTGGTTTCTCTTCAGATCACATAAATCTTTTGCCTTTTTAAAAATCCATGAAAAGTTCTCATCAAAGAGAAAAGTGTTGGATTTCCAAGTGTGAAGAAAAGGAATCCTTGTATTCTGAAAATGTAGCTATATGAAAAACAGTATGAACATTACTCAAAAAATCAATACTGGAAATATATGATTCAGACATCTCCTTCTGGGTATATATCCAAAAGCAATAGGAAAATATTGAAGATAATAATGAACAAACTAGAGGTGATAAGAACAGTAGTGGAGAAAGAGGAGACACTGTGGGGGAGATAAGGTGCAGTAATTTTGTATACCACTATTATAAATGTTGGCAGTAATATAGTCATCTAACTAAATAAAATTTTAAATATATATATCATCTGCATTCCATTGTTCATTGCAATAGCCAAGAAACAGAAATAACCATGTCCATCTATGACAATACATAAAGAAGATCTGCTGTACAAATATGTAATGGGATAGTATTCCTAGCTAAGAGCCAGATCTCTAGCGCTGCACAGATTGAGAGGGAAAAGGCACATTTTCCTCCTGCCCTGAGAATTCAAGTGCTCTTTCTTTGGAGCTGGAGAGATGGTGCAGCAGTAGGGTGATTGCCCCAACATTCCATATGATCCCCTAAGCACTGCCAGGAATAATTCCTGAGTGCAGAGCCAGAAGTAATCCCTAAGCATTGCCAGGTGTAGTTACCAAGCAAAAAACAGAGAAACAAAAGCATTCTTTCCTTTGTGCAATCTCCATTTTTCCTGCAATAAGAACAGAAGCGAAACAAACCCAGGGGAGTTAAGCAGCCTATTTATGTCTCATGTCGGGTCAGCAGAAATATTAACAAATCTGATGTTGGGGGAAGGGGCAAATGAAAGGTCTTGGGTGGCACTGAGCAGTGTTCAAAGAGCAGTCTTGGCTCTGTGCTCAAGAATAACCACTGTTGGTTCTCAGGATATCATAAGTGGTGCCAAGTAATCAGATCAAGGTCATGCAGAAGCAACAGCTACAAGGCAAATGCATTACCTCCTGGACTATCTCTTTAATCCCGAAATCTGATACTTTCTTCCAGAAGCACCCTTATTTTAGTTGGCGGTTCTGGAAATGAGTCATTAGAAAACAACATGATTTAAACTCATCTTCCAGGAGTTAGATGGCCCAAAGAGATAGGGCAAGTCACTAATTTGCAACAGCTCTAGAAATAGCCCATCTAGCCTGCCAATAGATGTAGCAGCTGCTGTGGTAAAATCATTCACATCTATTTATATTTATTTGGTACAAATAGAGGCATTGAGATTATTTTGTGACCACCAAGCAAAAATTAATAAATTCTGTCCTGTTTGAATTAAATTTCCTATATTTATGTCTGCTTTTAAAAAGATGTTAAAAATCTAAAATGCTAATGTTTTTCGTCATTAAAAATGCTGCCATTATGTGAACAGATTTTCAAGTATGAAGATCTGAGAGACAGTTCAGGGGTAAGACATAACTTGCATGAGGCTGACCCCCGTGCAGTCCCTCGTATTGCCAGTAGTGGTCCCTGAGTATGGAGCCAGGTATGAGACCTGAGCATTACCAGGTGTAGCCCAAAGCAACTGCCCCTACACACATCCCAAAATTTCTTTTTTCAATGATGCCTTCCTCCCCCTCCCCAAATATTAATAACCACCCTGATGCTTAGAGGTGTTAAAATTGAGAAGGAAAAAGATCGAAATGTTTTTCCCTCACACATCCAACAAGGAATAGACATGCAATTCAAACAAAAGAAGAAGTAGATATCCCCTACAAATATAAGGAAACAATCTTACAATAGGAAATTAAAACGACATGCAGCCACCAAAGTGATAGGTTGTGGGTGAGATGCTGTGAAGTGAACTCAGGATCTGCAAATAAAAGAGTGTACTGCAGCCCTGTGGTCCTTCTTCCTGGCCATAATATCATTCCTTATCTATCATCTTGATGACATGGGCTGCACCACAAAAGAGAAAATTCTGCAAAGTGCTGGTGGGAATTCAAAATCTTTTAAACTACAGAAAGAACATCTAGCAAATTTAATTATGCATTAGCAACACTTAACAAAATTACATAAATTTTATCTTTTGGTCCATGACCAAATCCATTAATATTATTCCTGGAAATAGAAAAGAACATGTCAAAGCTATTCATTACCACATTATTATAATAACAATATATGGAAACAAATGTCTACCAATTAGGGGACAAATGAATATATCTGACTGTGAGTGTAAGGGAAGCTTAGAAATGAAAGCAAAAATGAAATGGAGAGACAGCATGGAGTAGGGCATTTGCCTTCCATGCAGAAGGATGGTGGTTTGAATCCTGGTATCCCATATCGTCCCCCGAGCCTGCCAGCAGCGACTTCTGAGCGTAGAGCCAGGAGTAACCCCCAAGTGCTGCCGGGTGTGACAAAAGAAGGAAGGAAGGAAGGAAGGAAAGAAGGAAGGAAGGAAGGAAGGAAGGAAGGAAGGAAGGAAGGAAGGAAGGAAGGAAGGAAGGAAGGAAGGAAGGAAGGAAGGAAGGAAGGAAGGAAGGAAGGAAGGAAGGAAGGAGGAGGGACGGATGGAGGGAGGGAGGAGGGAGGGAGGAAGGGAGGGAAGAAGGGTGGGGGGGAGAGGGAGGGAGGGAAGGAGGGAAGGAAGGAAGGAAGGAAGGAAGGAAGGAAGGAAGGAAGGAAGGAAGGAAGAAAGAAAGAAAGAAAGAAAGAAAGAAAGAAAGAAAGAAAGAAAGAAAGAAAGAAAGAAAGAAAGAAAGAAAGAAAGAAAGAAAGAAAGAAAGAAAGAAAGAAAGAAAGAAAGAAAGAAAGAAAGAAAGAAAGAACGAACCTTTGGCAAGCAATTTTCAATAGTTTTAGGGAAAAATTTTTACTTTAAATAAATTCTTTATCGTGGGTTGGTGAATTTTTGGAAAAGGACCCAGATTTGGCGAAATTAAAAATACTTGTTATAGGGGCTGGGTAGGTGGCGCTAAAGGTAAGGTGTCTGCCTTGCAAGCGCTAGTGTAGGACGAACCGAACCGCGGTTCGATCCCCTGGCGTCCCATATGGTCCCCCCAAGCCACGGGCGATTTCTGAGCACATAGCCAGGAGTAACCCCTGAGCGTCAAACGTGTGTGGCCCAAAAAAAAAACAAAAAACAAAACAAAAAAATACTTATCTTTTACCTATAAAATAGTTTAAAAGATAGACAGAGATACTTGAGTCTGGAGTTCCAGACTAAGCAATTGAAGCCCCAAGAAACTGCAGTACATTCTGCATGTGACATCCCTGCTGAGCCATAGAGTAAACAGTTGTCACGATGTCAACCTCTGGCAGTTCTCTTGCCTCCCAAAAATCCAGCCTAGAGCCATCAATCCTCCTGCACACAAACACTTGTCACAAGCTTTACAAAGCAAGTCTGCAAGTCAAATTACTTTCTTTTTTCTTCCCACTTCCCCTTATCTTCATTTCCTCCATCCTTTTTTTTTCTTTACTTCTTTTATCACAATAAACTCTTGTTCAAAAGCTTACATCCTCTCTGTAATAACACAATGCTGATTTTTCTACACAATCACATTTGCATCTTAGAGATGCAAATTTTTTCATTCATCGCCTAGTGCTTTTCTCTATTCTCTGTGTATGCATTAGTCTCAATGTCTCTGGTCACTGTAGGAGGAAGGGGAAGAAGGGAAAAAAATGAGTGGGGAAGACAGAAGTAGGAGAAAGGAGAAAAAGAAGAGAAGAGGAAGAAAAATTCATAGATGTAGAAAGAAATGCTTTGTGGCAATATAAAGGGGGTATAAATTTCTTAGAGCTTCAATAACAAATGACCATAATTTCATGGCTAAAAACCATTGTAAATTTATTTTCTCACAGCTCTGGAGGCCAGAATCCAAAATCAGTTTCACTACTGCCAGCAGAGCTGATTTCTGGGAAGCTATAGGTCTAGTTTATGTTAACTTGCCTTTCTAGATTCTGGAGGTTGCCTGCTGTGGTAGCCTCTAAGAACTGAGTGAGGACCAGAGAGATAGTACAGGGGTTAAAGCCTTACAATTGGTCAACCTGGTTTGATCCCCAACACTGTTTTCATTCCCCAAGTACATTAGGAGTGACCTGAGCATAGAACAGCATAGCTCCTAAGTACTGCTGGGTATGGCTCAGTTTCCCCTAGAAGGGCAATCCATAAGTGACAATAAGCAAGCAAATAAATCGCTCTATTCTAGAGCTTCAAGAAAATTGTTTCAACACCCTGAATAAGCATCAAAAGAGACTGTAGCAACAGCTCACAATTTGGTTTCAACCAGTGAGATCCTGAAGTATCAAAGAGTAGAAAGACTCTAAAGAGAAAAAGTTGGAACAAATAAACCATTCTTTGCTAATATCCTTCCTTCTCTTAATATGCCAAGGAGAGTCTAGATGTAATTTCACTACAAAATATTCTGCACAAAAATTGGGAGATAGCCTCCCTCATAATAGTATTCATAATCAATAGAGGCTGCCCACCACATTCTTAAAGGAAACTCAATTGCCACCTTGATTTCCTGGCACCTTCCCTAAAACTCTACTATGGTTTTTCACTGCTATCTGAATAAGTGCTTCAAAATCTCTAAAGACATTCTTATTAAACTCAAAGTTCTGTCCTTTCAACTCATATATGTATAAATTCCTTTCCACCCATCACAATAATTAGCTCCTGGTGCAAGATCATTTTCCTGCAGGATTTCCCAATAATCAGAAAAGTCTACCTAGCTAAAAATGTAACCCCTTTAGTTTTAAATTCAAAACCCTGAGGGCAAAAGATAGCTCAAAGGATTGGAGTGCATGCTTGGCATACAAAAGGTCCTGAGTTTAATATCCAGTACACCATTGCTCCCTGATCAGTGGTGTCCCATTGGCTCAAGCAGCTTGCATCTTTAAGGGCCTCAACACCCAATTCTTCTAGAATATACCACTTGCCAAGTGTCATGCCTACAGTCCCTAGACCCTCAAGAACCCCCAAGGTCCTCCAACCCCTCAAAAAAATTAACAACATAGAAAAATCAGAGAGTGTATAGTCATCTAAGGTCATACTGTGTAATGTACATATCCCAACTGAGTGATCCAAAATATTTCTGAGTGATCAGAAATAAACTCTAAATTAGCACTGCAAATGATAATGCTGTCAAACATTCCAGGACTAATGAAACTATATTACCTTAGTCAACTCAGCATCTATTTCCTGAACACTTGCAAATATCTAATCCACTGAGTTAGGATGAATGGAGAATATAAAAATTCTTACAAGTCTCCTACATTCTCAAAATGAGAATATGATAGTGGCAGCAGCATGGAAACAATTCAGCAAATTCATTTAAGGCAAGAAAAAAATGAACTAAATAACAGAGAATCAACACTGTGGATGAAGGAGAAGTATGAAGACTTACTTGGAGAATTTGGGAGAATGAGATGAGGACAGATGAAATGGTCCTTCTACATTGAACTGGGATATAGGCAAAGGCAAAGAAAAGACTAAATGTTCTTAAAACACAATGAGAGTGACACGTATGAAAAGGGGAAGCACAGACTGACCATAAGGCAAAATAGGACATGAAGTCAACAAGGCATAACAAAGTTCATAAATATACAACAATGACATGACACAAAAGGAGTTTTATTATTTCATGTTCTGCTATTATATATGTGTATGTTGAATCCTAAGAATAACAGAACCAAAACAGTACTTGAAAAAATAACTAACGAGAGTTAGAAAAATAGTATACAGAAGCAAGTGACCAGAGAAATAAAAATGGCTTAGGAATGCATTATAAGGATGTATATTCTGGTAGCTATCATTTATTCAACACAAAACCCTGTAATTGTATCATTTCATTACAGTTCAAGGCAACACCACAATTTCAAGACACCAGTACTAGCTTCATTTTCCGGTCAAGGAAAAGACTTAGAAAAGTAGCCTATACAGGAAGCTAGTAATGGCAATATCAAGTTCCCATTTATGTGTGACTCCTGATTTAATTTCATGATATTCAGGTGAAAAGGTCTGGACAGGGGCCGGAGAGAGAGCACAGTGGCGTTTGCCTGGTGTTTGCCTGACTAAGGTGGTTGGTTCGAATCCCTGTGTCCCATATGGTCCCCCGTGCCTGCAGGAGCTATTTCTGAGCAGATAGCCAGGAGTAATCCCTGAGCACCGCTGGGTGTGGCCCAGAAAAAAAAAAAAAAAAGAAAAAGGAAAAAAAAGGGTCTGGACAAGGGCAGCAGCAGGAGACATGAGAGCTATTTCAGAGGCATAATAATGGGAACACAAGCCAGCCTGGTTTTTGAAATGAGAGAGACACACTAAATGTGACTAAAAGATTTGATGTAGATCGCAGCAGGTGAAAATGAAACTACAAAGACAGTACAAACTAAATCCCACACAGACTGAAGCAAAGGCGAGCTATGACTCTGAGGATCTTGTAGGTGACCTTGACTTATTCATTAGCACTTCACTCTAGGAGAAATAAACCAGTCATAAACTAAAGTTCTTCTCACTAACAATCAACCTCCAAGACCAACCGAGTGAGAACCGGGACCTTTCGACCTCAACTACCCGCAACAGCCTGTCAACCCTAATGACTATCATTTGGGTCATTTACTTTCCATTGTATCTTCTTTTTGGTCCTCCTTTTAGCCAATATACTCATTCACCACATCTTTACCACCAAGCATGAATATGCAAAGCCAGATGGCAAAATGTAAGCTGATGAAATTTGCCTTATTAGTGGTTTTAATTTTCCAGGCCAGAATTATAGTTTATAATTAATGAGCAATATGAGATCAGTGAATTCTACTATCTATGTGTTTTCTAAAAAAATCTAACAAGGACTCAAAATTGACTATATAATTAGATCTACCAGAGGTGGTTTCTATGTTCCAAGTTAAAAAGTTTAAGTATGGGGCTGTATAAATAGAATAACAGGTAGGTCACTTGCCTTGCATGGGGCAAACCCAGGTTGAAGCCTTGGTGTTCCATATGGTCCCCCAAGCCTACAAGGAATGATCCCTGAGTGAAAATCCAGGAATAACCCCTGAGCATGGGTATGTGCGGATCCTAAACCAAAAATAAATAAATTAAGACTTAATGTGTACAGCCACTAATATTGTTTATATCAAACAGGTAAGAGTTGCTGTATTTTTGTTGTCATTGTTTTTTGGACATACCGAGCTGTGCTCAGGGCTTAATCCTAACTGCACTTAGTAATCACTCCTGATAGGCTCAAAGAACCATATGGGGTCCATTCACCTATTCTTCTTCCACTGATGTTCCTCAGAATGGAACATTTTTTTCCAAAACATCTGCCTGTGTGATAAATAACAACCCACCCCTGCTTCTATAATGACTCTCTAAAGTTGACTACATCTTGGGAATCATGCTGAGAATTCGCCAATGACTCCTCATATAATTTGCTGATAGGAATAGTCAAAACATCTGCAAAGCCATCCATTTTCATCAGATCAAACCTTCTAATCTTCTCCAAAATTTCTATTAGGCAAACTGATGTCCTTTTTTATTACTGATTGATCCCTTCCTGAATAACAAATTCCAAAATCCTTCCATTTCCTTACTAACTTTTCTATAATTCTGGCTATTTTCTGATAAGTGTTATAGGGACATTAATTTACATGTATTATACAACTAGAGTTTTGTCCTTCAGAAATAAATATTTTGCAGAAAACTTCAATGAATTATCTCTTACAGCTTTTTAGAAGGCATCACTGTCTGCATATTTTACCATCTTCGCTCTCTTAAGAGCTTTCAATAATTATACTAATAAAATACATATCACTTCTTACTGCTTTCTTGGATATTACTTGAGGTTATTATTCATAAAATAAGAGCAGTAAGTATGAGTCAACCAGAGACTGAAGCTTGTACCCAATCAATACTGCCATCTATCGGTGGAAGGTGGGGAACCATATCATTTTTTAATCTGGTATAGATAAAAACAACCTATATAGAGGAAAGCATAGGCAAAACTCGCCATGACATTGAAACTAAAGGCATCTTCAAAGATAAAACACCACTGTCCAAGCAAATGGAAGCAAAGATAAACAAATGGGACAACATCAAATTAAGAATCATCTTCACCTCAAAGGAAATAATAACCATGATTGATATAAAGACAGCCCATGAATAGGTTGGCCAAAATTATTTACCCAACAATCATCTAATAAGATACATAAGGTACTGGTAGAACTTGACAAGGAAAAAAATACATCCCCATAAAAAACGGGTAGAAGATATTAGTGTAATATTCCTCAAAGAAATGGCCAAAAGGCACATGGAAAAAAATGTTTTGAAACACTAATCATCAAGGAGCTGCAAATCAAAACAACAATGAGATATCATCTCATACCACAGAGACTTAGTGCACACCAAAAAGAACAAGAACAACCAGTGCCAGTACAGTTGTGGGGAGAAAGGGACTCTCATTCACTGCTGGTGGGAATGTAGACTGGTCCAGCCTTTCTGGAAAACAATATTTCATTCCTAAAGAATCTAGGAATTGAACTTCCATTTGTTCCAGAAATTCCACGTCTTGGAATACACTCCAAGAGCCCAAACACAAAATGAAGAAAAGACATTTATACTCCTATGTTCCTTGCAGCTTATCCACTATATCCAAAACCTAGAAACACCTAGTACTCAGAATAGCTGAGTAGAAAAAGAAACTATGGAACAAATACACAATGGAATATTACTCAGCCATAAGAAAAGAGTCATCTTTTGCTAAAATTCACTGCAACAAGGAGGGACCTGGAAAGTAGCATGTTGAGTGAAGTTTGTCACAGGGGAAAAGGCCAATAGAGAATAGTCTATCTCATATGAGGGATATAAAGAAATTTAATAATGGAATAACAAATACCCAAAGTATCCATATGGTTCCCAAGCCTGAGCATAGAGCCAGGAGTAACCCCTGAGCACTGCCAGGTGTAACCCAAAAAACAAAAACAACAACAACAAAACAAATACCCAAAGTATTTGTTCTCAAAGAACAAATGAGAACTGGTACTCACTAGAAGACATTACCACTTAAGGGGCTAGGAAATAGAACAGGGAAGAGACAAAGACTACGATGGAAGGAAGCATGCAACCAGGAAAAGAAGAAGATGCAGAAAGATGGTAAAGCATTATGTATAAAATCCTATCAGTAACAGTATTGTAAACCACAGTGCAAAAAAAAAAGAGTGCTTCTTCTAGAAGCACACAGGTATGTAGGAGGCAAATGGGGGGACAACTGTTGAAAGGAAGTGAACACTGATGATGGGATAAGTATTGAAATATTATATGGCTGAAACCCATGATGAGTAACTTCATAATTTCAGTGTGGTTATATAAAAATAAATGAATAACATTTTAGGCTATAATCATAAAATAAATGTTCATGTCTATTGTTTCTTTACAATGATGTTATAACCAGCTTAGTAAGATTTGGTATTAGATAAATATTTGTCTTTTTTTAGGGGGGTCACACCCAGAGGTGCTCAGGGGTTACTCCTGGCTCTAGTTCTCAGGAATTGCTCGTGGCAGGCACGGGGGAGGGGAGGCATATGGGATGACGGGTTTTGAACCACCGTCCGTCCTGAATCGATTGCATGCAAGGCAAATGCCCTACTGCTGTGCTATCTCTGTGGCCCCTTATCTTTTTAAAATATATGCTAGAAGAACAAATATTCTCATATAACTTAAAACTGACATTTAAGAGGCATTATTGAAAAATTATTTATTAACAGACATGTAAAATCAATCCATTCATAAAATATGCTCAATATTGAAATATTTAAGTTAAAGATTTCAAATGTAATAATACTGGGTCTCATATTACCTTTTCATCTCCTACAATATCACTACACTATGAACTACAGTTCACAAAATGATATTCTACCTGTTGTTCAGAGCTAGAAATGTAGTGCTACATTTAAATACATAAATATTTATATATTATACTTTATAGATGCTTACATTATCCTGTGGTATTTATATTTTCATTTATACTGCTATTATTATAAAAGGGTGTAGTCAATATCTCATAAAAATTAACTTTTTCCTTATCTCATGAAAATTAACTTTTTCACTATGATGGGAAATATAGTATAGTGGGAAACATCTGCAGTGGCCAAGAAAATACTCTATGAAAAGGTGCATTTTTTCCCCCTATAGTAGCCTCAGAATCAGAAGCAAAAGAGCAGGGGAGGTTCTTTCATCAACTTATAAAATAGGCTCACCTAATACAGTACTAGAGCTTGGTTGTCTAAGCTCTAGTTTTAGTTCATCTTATTTTTCTTAATAATACAATTAAAAAGTCCCACAAGAAAAACCAATTACAGAGTCTAACAGTGCTGAGAAAACCTACTAGAAATTTATGTTGGTCCCTGGTGTTATTTCTTTTTTTTTTTTTATTAAGCCACCCCCCCCCGTGTTATTTCTATTCCCTGTTCTTTCATTCTTTAATTTGTTGTTCACATGAGGCTTGCAAATGACTTTTCTCAAAGTTCCTGTTGCCAGGAAACATAAGAACAAGATGGAGAACAAAAGGGAAGAAAAGAATAGATTTATCTTCTTTCCCCATCCACAATGATATGTTCAAGTAAACATCCCTGAACAATCATGTTCACTCAGACCTGAGTCCAAATGTGTACTGTAAACATGATAAAGGACAGAGTATAATTCTCTCAGTATCATGACTCTGCATCTAATTAACACACACCTAAAAAGAGGTCACAGGAAACTAAAGCCAGTGGGAAAAGCTTGGCTACATTGTAATATTTCCTAAATTAGGTGTTCAAAACGTTAAATGGGAACATTTCCTTTCATTACATCTTTAGTTTCAGGACAAAGCAATAGTGTACTTACTGGGAGAGGAAACTTGCCTTGCACTCAGCCTACGTAGGCTCCATCCCCACCATCCATATTGTCCCATGAACCCTGCCAGTAGTCATACCTCAGTGCAAAGCCAGGAGTAATCATGCCAGGTGTGGCCCCCAAACAAACAAACAAACAAACAAACACAAATACTTCTTGCCTTTAGTTATAAAACAACTTTAATATTCTGGATTATAAAGCTCACCTTTATACCAAATATCAGAATGAGACAAAATGACCAGAATGACAGAGAAGGCTGACTGGCTTTTGAAGTCAGTTTAACAGAACACTCAAGAAACCGCTGTGAGGGCCCGGAGAGATAGCACAGCGGCACTTGCCTTGCAAGCAGCCGATCCAGGACCAAAGGCGGTTGGTTCGAATCCCGGTGTCCCACATGGTACCCCGTGCCTGCCAGGAGCTATTTCTGAGCAGACAGCCAGGAGTAACCCCTGAGCACCGACGGGTGTGGCGAAACCCCTGTTAATTAGGGACCAGAGAGATAAGATAGGGAACTTGCTTTGTATGTAGCTGAACAGGGTTCAATCCCTGGCATCCCATATGGTCCTCAGAATCCCACCAGGAGTAGTCAATTCCTGATTGCAGAGCCAAAAGTAAGCTCTAAGACACCTCCCCTGGCTAGGTGTGACCCCCCCCCAAAAAAAAACATAACAAACAAACAAAAAGAAAGAGATCCCTGTGTTTAAGCTTTGAGGATATAGTCCTTCCTGAATATCATAAAGAAAGTTATATGACAACACCTAAAAGGTCTAGTCTCCTAAATCACTCTCCTTTTGGTGGAATCTGGATTAAGGTCTGTAAGTAGTGTAATAGCAACACAATGGTATCCCAAGTAGTACATTTAATAGAAGAAAACTAGAGAACAATTGGAGTCAGACTATCATTTTAGAGACTGCCAGTTAACCCTTCACTTTAAACTTTAGGAATATGAGGCTTCAAAAAGTTAAGAAATTTACCTCCTAAACCTGCGCAAGTTCTAAAAGAGACGGAGCTAGGAATAAAGCCAGTCTGCTACCTCTGTCTAGTGTCTTGAACATTCTTGGTACTGCTTTATAGAAAAGCTTTCTTCACCTCCTTATGTGATCCTAGAAAAATATGGTCACATAATCTATACATCCCTAACAGCCAACATGTCAGTGGTTATCAACTGAGATTCTGATGCCAATATATCACCTAAAACAATTTTATCCCAAAGATCTCTTGAAATCTGGAGACCAACTAATTCTAACCATATTTCACATCTTTTTTTTTTTTTTTGTGGTTTTTGGGTCACACCCGGCAGTGCTCAGGGGCCACTCCTGGCTCCATGCTCAGAAATTACTCCCAGCAGGCACGGGGGACCATATGGGACGCCGGGATTCGAACCGATGACCTTCTGCATGAAAGGCAAACGCCTTACCTCCATGCTATCTCTCCAGCCACAATATTTCACATCTTATATCCTAAAGTGTACTCCTCTTCTTTACATTTTGTGATCCCCACTCTGTCTGGGATTTCATCTCCCTGACATTATTCTCTTTTACTCTCCCTACTCTTCTTGGCTTTCACTATTTCTTCTTGAACCTCTTACTCCATGATTTGGATCAACCCTTAACAACACACTGCCTACTTTACAAGCATTCCTAGCTAGGCCTTAACTGAAACCAAAATGTCATACTTACCCCTTGGATACTATTCATTTTCATCTGCACTTCACTTTAGGACTAAGAACTGGGTGATTAGTTTTCACACTCCCTATCAAGAACAATATCCTGTACATTTAGGTAGACTTCAGCTCCTTTAAAACACGTGTATTCTCACTGCTCCCTCTGTTCCTAGAAACTACTAATATCCTAGTAACTCCTCAGTCACCTGAGTTATCACTTTTATCCTCCCTATGCCTAACCGTGGCCTAATACAGTGTTTCCTAAAGTAAGCAAAGTTTCTCCCTGAGAAGTGCTGGCATGATACAGGTGTGTGGTAGCAGTCTCAGGTGCAGTTGGGGAATACTTTCTTCTTGTTGTTTTTTTGGGTTTTTTTTTTGGTTTGTTTTTTTTTTTTTTGGTTTTTGGGCCACACCCGGCGGTGCTCAGCGGTTACTCCTGGCTGTCTGCTCAGAAATAGCTCCTGGCAGGCACGGGGGACCATGTGGGACACCGGGATTCGAACCAACCACCTTTGGTCCTGGATCGGCTGCTTGCAAGGCAAGCGCCGCTGTGCTATCTCTCCAGGCCCTCTTGTTGTTTTCTTTAATTTTATTAAGGCACCATGATTTACAAAACTGTTAATAATAGGGTTTCATGCATAAAACTTTCCAGAAACACATCCTCTACTTCCCTCCACTTCCTTCCACCAACTGTATCATTATCTCTCCCTGGCCCTCCTGGGAAGCTTTCTAACAAAGAGCAATTATGTTTCTCTTGCCTTGGGGCATTTGCTGTTCCACTACTATATATATTTTTAAACACTTTTGGAGCCATACTCAGCGATATTTGGGGGTTACTCCTGGCTCTCAGTAATTATTCCTGGTGGTGCTCAGGGTGCTATAGAGGATCCCAGGGATTGAACTCAGGTTGACCACATGCAAGGCAGGTGGACCTATCTGCTGTGCTATCACTCTAGTCCATTTCTTTATGAAATACGTATGAGAAATAACATTTTGTATCTGTCGTTCTCTTTCTAACTTCACTTTGCTTAATACTCTCCAAATCCATCCTCATGGCTACAATTTGCATGATACCTTTTTTTTTTCTTTTTTTTTTTGGTTTTTCAGCCACAGCTGGTGACGCTCTGGGGTTACTCCTGGCTATGTGCTCAGAAACCAAAAAAAAAAAAAAGAAAAGAAAAGAAAAAGAACCTTAATCCAGTATCAGTTTAAAAAAAATTTTTAAACGTTTAATAACTTTATACAAATACATTTACTCAAATCAATTTCTAATAAAGCGAGAACTTAAGAAACAGGCTATATTAGATAACTGTTCCATTTATTTTTGTTTGTTTTACTTATGGGGTTTGTGGGTTATAGTTTATGACACACAAAGCCATACTCAAGGCTTATTCTCAGCTCAGGGCTCAGCAGAACTATGCAATGCCAGGGATCAATGCAACTTCATGCTAACTATATATTCCAGTACACTGAGCTATATATATACTATCCCCAATTATCCCACTCCTAAGGGTGCTTCTGTTATAAATTTATTATCAAAGTATGGCTTGAAGGAGACAAAATTTTGATATCATTTTCAAAATGAATTTCAGAATTTTCATATTAGCTTTCCCTTGATATATCTACAGTTTCCAAAAGCAAATTGAAAATGAACCAAACTGGCTCATTTTGTCACAAATGGGAAAAATAAAGCAAAAACTGCTAAAACATTTCTCCAATGTTTATTTTGCTCATACAAAATAAAGATTATATTCAAGAGTCTACAAAGTCATCCCTCAGAATAATAACCAAATGCTCAAAGAAAAATCATGCTATAATGAGCAAACTTAGTAATGGCCCTACTGGACGCCACACAGCACTGGCATAAAACATGGAAGAATTACAATCACAAGTGCACTAACATGTAAAATGCTTTACAGTCAGGTGAAATCAGTAAGCACAGGGTAGCCATATCAAGCTGCTTATGAATGGAACATATTCTTAGAAGAGAGAACTTGAAAACTCCTTATTCTGGGGCTTGAGATTAAAAAAGAGGGGTTCAAGTGCTTGCCTTGTACACAAATGACCCTAATTCAACCAACAGCACTTCAGATGTCCTCCGCAGCATTACCAGAAATGATCTCTGAGCACAGAGCCAGGTGTAAGAACTGAGCACCACCGAGTTTGGCCCTAAGGGGAAACTCCCTCCCAATAAAAATAAATAAAATTTGTGGTCTGTCTTACACCAAAAATCCAATAGAGATCAAATTTTCATTTAACTAATATTTTGTAAATTATCATGTAAATTGAAAAAGACATATAGGGATCAAAACTAATGGAATAATTATGTTAACAATGAAAGAGGAAATAGGCAAGAAAAACTTTTACCTTTATACCCAAACACCCACTGCTTTATTCATCAAAAAGGATGGTACACAACAAAAATCCTGTGTAGTATTAATCTAGTATTGAAAATAATAGCTTAAGATGTAGATATAATCAAGTCACGACTGCCAAGCTTTTGTTTTCTCAGCATGTGATTTAAAGAAATAGGAGAAGCCCTAGACCCGTTGCTGCCCAGATGTACTCTAGCTGTCCTAGCTGTCAAGCAGCTTCATCCAAATGAGGAATGAAATGAATGCTCTCCTATTCCACACAGATCACATCAGAAGAGAACAGCTTTGTGGCTTCAGGTGGTAAATGTTGGTGAAGTGGTTACTTATCTTGATTTTCCTGATCCTCTCATTGAGAGCCAAAAATATTTATTCTGAATAGTAAGAATAAGTGCTAGAAGCTAGATAGTCCTTGGGACGACTGAACAGCAAAGTATTCACTATCTTAGTCTATCAAACTTAATCTATATAACTGCCTTAGGTTATACTGCTCCTCATAGGACAGTGCTTCTCAAAGAGTGGGCCCCCCCATAAAGGGGGGCGTGTTTGACCTCAGCAAACACTGTCATATATTGGGGGCCGAGAGATAGCATGGAGGTAAAGCGTTTGCCTTGTATGCAAAAGGATGGTGGTTCAAATCCCGGCATCCCATATGGTCTCCCCGAGCCTGCCAGGAGCGATTTCTGAGCGTAGAGCCAGGAATAACCCCTGAGCACTGCCAGGTATGAACCAAAAACCAAAAAAAAGATAAAATCAAAACACTGTCATATCAAGCTAAGCCCCATGTTTATGTCTCTGTATGTCTCTGGAGCTGAGTTGCTGTGTCCTGCTTCAAACCCCACTTTGAAAAGCTTTGCTTTGCAAAACATGCTCATTGTAGCCATTAATCCAGACATCACCTCTGATTAAAAAAAAACAGCTCAAATTATTTTTATATATTTTTGTTTTTCAGGTTAAATATTTTTTTAATAAAGATACTATTTACAGTAGTGGGGGGACACGAAAAATGTTTTCTTCTTCCTAGGAGGGCATGACAGAAAATAATTGAAAAGCACTGCCACAGGACAGTAACTGAGTACATTCTACAAAACATCACTCTGATAATAATCACATTAAAAAAAAAAAAAGATTCACCAACTCTCCCACATTCTCTGAAGGATCAAGGCAAAAGTTTTGTTTGTTGTGAATGTTTTTTACCACTAATTCCACAAGAAATGAATGTGGGCTCCTTTCTACAACTAGAATGGTCAACAAATCAGAAAAAGAGAGGTTAAGAAAGAGAGTTTGGAATGTAAAATAAAAACTACACTTATGCATCACCTCCTTGTTCAGAGGCAAGTTGCTCTAATGCATTAATTCAATTATCCCATAGATCCCCAAAGCAAATTAGAGACAAGTCTTCCAGTTAATTAACTGTGGCACAATTATCACAGAACTTGATAATTACAACATCAATTGCCTTGAAGGCATCTGGAGTACCAAGAGCTATCTCCTGACCTAAGTTATTTCATCAAAGCACTCTCCTTAGTGTGTAGAACAAATCCAGAGAAGCCCCGCTTTCTCAAAATCTCACACTGAACATATAATACAACATCGTTCCCTAGTTTTCACAAGGAAGCACTAGTAACATATGGCTTTAGAGATGAGTATATTCGAAGTCATCTTCCAAGAACTGTAAGACTGAGAACCTAACATGAAAACACCATCCCACCAAGAGGCAGCCCAGTAAAGACTACTCAGCAAGAAGACCCCAGGAAGTGTACCCTTCACTCTAACCTCATATGTGAGGTTTCCAGAGGGGGATAAAAGGCTCAATGAAAAGTAGGGGTGAAGTGTAGAGTAACTGTAATGTGGTAAGATACATTTTGGAGATGTGAAATTATGCCCTAAAATGAACATAGTCTTGTAAACCAATGTTATCTCAATTCTAAAATTAATGAATAATAAATTAAGCAAAATATGGATGTTACAAATAAACAAAGAGACCGAAAAGTGGCTTTGTCCTCCCACTGATTTTCCTATTGATAAAATTACATTACTGAGGGGCCGGAGCAGTGGTGCAGCAGTAAGGCGTTTGCCTTGCACATGGCTGACCTAGGACAGACCGTGGTTCAATCCCCAGCATCCCAATGGTCCCCCAAGCCAGGAGCGATTTCTGAGTGCCCAGCCAGGAGTAACCCGAGCGTCACAGGGTGTGGCCCAAAATCAAAACAAAGATTACATTATTGAACTAAAGATATCTATGTAAACATCTGAGGATGGGGACTGATAAACATTTGAAACATTACTGGACTGAGAGACAGTCCTTGGCACATAAATACTTGGTGATAAAGCACTGAGTCAAGGCCCAAAAGTGTTTACTCATACTGATTAACTTTTTGTCCACCAGCATGTAAATGTCAAGGTTGCTTTAATATAAATATTAACAGGATTAAAGTTTAGCACCTGAAGATGCAGTAGTTATATTCACCTTCAGCTATGTGGCTGACTTGGACATGTTAGCAAGTCACATAATAGTGAATCTTGAAAAGTGACTTTTTTCTCACTGACCCATCTGATAGTGAGGGAAAAACAGGAGTCACTCTTCCTAAGCCTTTTTTTGAGGGGAAGAGGGTAACATGAGAGCAGTGGGGGAGCAATTTGAGTCACCCTGACATGCTCAGGGATCGATTCTGGAGCTGTTGGGGAATACCAATGTGGTTCTGAGAGATGCAATCTGGGTGGTCAATATGCAGGGCAAGCCTGAACAATCTCTCTAGCCCCCACTTTCTCACACTTAAACGTATGCAAAGTCAAGTAGGTTGCATCTTTTTTTATGCTAAAGTTTGAGAAACTTTTTTAAACAATCTCTAAAAGATCAACAGGTTGGAACCAAAAGGAATCCTGAGGTTATTTTCTAACAAGCCTACAGCAATTTCTCTCTATAGTAACTGTTGAATAGTCTAAGCAGCAATCTCCACAAGTGCTTCTTAAACTTCAATATGTTTGTGGATCACCTAACAAGTTGACTCAAAACTCAAACTTCTAAGGCACACTGCCGAGACTCTGGCTCAGCAAGCTAAGATGCATCACTGGAATGATTTTTTTTCCTGTTGGTTTTAAAGCTACAGTAAGCAGTGCTCAGGAGTTACTCCTGGCAGGGCTCTGGAACCGCATGGGGTGACACAGACTGAACCTGAGTCAGCCATATGCAAGGCAAATACCCTACTTGCTGTATTATGGAATGATCATTTTAAAGAAGCACTATAAGGTGCTTATATAGGGAGTTCAAACCCACACTCTGAGACACACTGGACATTCCCAAGAATCTAAAAGGAATTACTTTAATCCTTGTATTAGAAAATGCTTTTGGGGGCTGGAGAGATAGCATGGAGGTGAGGCCTTTGCCTTTCATGCCGAAGGACGGTGGTTCGAATCCCGGCATCCCAAATGGCCCCCTATGCCTGCCAGGGGCGATTTCTGAGCACAGAGCCAGGAGGAACCCCTGAGTGCTGCCGGGTGTGACCCAAAAACAAAAACAAAAACAAAAAAAAAGATTTTATTTTCTTAGTTTAGCTAAGAAATCAGTTAACAGCATAATCAGTTAAATTTCAAAGCATCATAAAAAAATATGGATGCCCTTGCTTCTAAGGGAGATTAACAGGTTAACAGGCAAGAATGAAGGCATGTATACCACTCCTAGGAATATACCCTAGGACCATAAAAATACAATACAAAAACCCCTTCCTTACACCTATATTCATTGCAGCACTATTTACCATAGCAAGACTCTGGAAACAACCAAGATGCCCTTCAACAAACGAATGGCTAAAGGAACTGTGGTACATATACACAATGGAATATTATGCAGCCATCAGGAGAGATGAAGTCATGAAATTTTCCTATATATGGATATACATGGAATCTATCATGCTGAGTGAAATAAGTCAGAGGGAGAGAGAGAGATGCAGAATAGTCTCGCTCATCTATGGGTTTTAAGAAAATTAAGTCATCTTTGAAACAATCCTCAGAGACAATGAGAGGAGGGCTGGAACTTCCAGCTCACTTCATGAAGCTCACCACAGAGTGGTGAGTGCAGTTACAGAAATAACTACATTGCGAACTACCCTAACAATGAAAATGTTTGAAGGAAATAGAAAGCTGGGGTGGGTGGGGAGGAGGGAGATTTGGGACACTGGTGATAGGAATGTTGCACTGGTGATGGGGGGCGTTCTTTACATGACTGAAACCCAACCACAATCATGTTTGTAATCAAGGTGTTTAAATAAAATATTACTTAAAAAAAAAAGAAGAAGAATGGAGGCATGCATGTTCCAGCCAAACACAGTGAAAGATAAATAGTTCCCAACCCACTTTTACTGGAATGATGACTCTGAGGTGATGGCAACATTAGAAATGTGTACAAATTAATCATTCACACAAACAGAAAAAAAAAAAACCCAGCCTGAACAGGAGTCCTGGGAAGTCTTTTAACCTATAGTAAGACTTAAGCAGCATCAAACAGTTCAATTTAAAATAAATAAAAGTTTGTCACTTTCCTTTCTGCTTTTGCTTATCTAAAGTTTAAAGTTTGTGACCTTTCTTTCTGTGTTTGCTTATCTAAAGCTTTTACATTTTCTCCATATAGGAGTAAGATGGCTGAGCAATTTTCAATGAAAAGATGTGAGGTTTTTCACTGAGAATTAAAATATGAAGGTGCATGCATCATCCTTCTTTTTAAATGCTGCCATGAGTAATCTGGCCTAACCCCTTTCTGACCTTTTGAGAATGTAGACTTCACAACTCATTGACCTGATTTCAGTCGCAAAAAGCTTGTCCCTTGTGCACATTTCGAGCTCATTGACATTTGAGAAAGGAAATTGCTTAGTCATTCCCTCTAGATCACTTATGGTACTCCAAGCAAGACACTTCTCTCAACTCTTCAATTCCCAGCCTTAGAAAATGCTGCAGATGCCCCCAGCTTGCAAGGGTCTCTGAAACTTCAAGATGAAGACAATTCAAGAGAGCAATTCTATTTCCATCTGCATAGTCCCTGTTTTACACTGTTTTAGCACAAAGGGTAAGACACTTGCTTTGCAAGCAACCAACCCAGGTTCAATCCCTTTACCATGTATAGTCTCCACAGCTTACCAAGAATGATCCCTAAGTGCAAAACTAGGAGTAAATCCTAAATACTGCTTGGGTGTGACCAAAAACAACAAACATTGTGAAAAAATCCACTCATTGCTATATAATGGCTCTATGACTGTTAATGGTAAGAAATTGAATTTGAGGGGCCGGGTAGGTGGCGCTGGAGGTAAGGTGTCTGCCTTGCAAGCGCTAGCCAAGGAAGGACTGCGGTTCGATTCCCCGGTGTCCCATATGGTCCCCCAAGCCAGGGGCAATTTCTGAGCACATAGCCAGGAGTAACCCCTGAGCGTCAAATGGGTGTGGCCCAAAAACCAAAAAAAAAAAAAAAAAAGAAATTGAATTTGAAATCCATGGAAGTTCCCTGGAAGAGCTGGATTTGACTGAGCTTCCTTAGGGGTAACAGATTAAATCCAGCACACTGATGAACAACTCTTAAAATTCACAGTTGCAAAATGTAATAAGCTAACCTAGGCCACAAGAAAGAAAGCAATCTAGAGTTGACCTTCTCCTTTCTGAAGAAGTAATATATTAAAAAGTTCTTAAGTATTTTCCAGCTATGTGACAGTGATAACCAATGTAGCTGATTTTTTTTCAGTTATTATATCACTAATATTAAAAAAAAAAAAGGCTCTCTTGGGGCCGGAGAGATAGCATGGAGGTGAGGCCTTTGCCTTTCATGCAGAAGGTCATCGGTTCGAACCCCAGCTTCCCCTATGGTCCCCTGTGCCTGCCAGGAGCAATTTCTGAGCATGGAGCCAGGAATAACCCCTGAGCACTGCCAGGTGTGACCCCCCCCCCAAAAAAAAGAAAAGAAATAGAGTGATTTGTGAATAGAAGCAGAAATTGGGAATAACGAAGCTAGAAGAAAGGAACACACAGGATTGCATGCAGCCCCCAAAAGTTGAGAGGCAGGGAACAGATTCCACTTTCAGAACCTCCAAAAGGAACCATTTTGCTTATACTTTTATTTTAGACTTCTGAACTCCTGAAGAAAGAGAGAAACCAATTTAGTTGTTTCATCTTGCTGCTGCTCTGTTTTATTTTATTTTGTGATGGCCTCCTATGTAGTGCTGGGGTTCACCAGGAAATCTGACCTAGGACACTATGCATGCCAAAACACTATGTTCCAGCCCTTCCAGCCACCACCACAAAAATATCTATTGTTTTAACTCCAAAGTTCGTGATCATCTACATGGCAGCTTAGGGAGTAAGCATAACCACTTTCTGATGGAAGTGTGCATGTGTTGGGGGGAATCAAGTATGAAGCTTCAATGTTTCCTAATTTCTCTTTTTTCAGTAACGACTTTATTTAAGCACTGTTGCAAAATTGTTCATGATTGAGTTTTAGTCATAACATGTACACCACCCTTTACCAGTGCACATTTTACAACCTATGTACCCAATTTCCCTCGAATTTTTCTGCCTGCCTCTGGAACAGTCCTTTTACTTCTTTCTCTTTTCCCTCTCTTTCTCTCCCTCTCTCTCCCTCTCCCACTCTGTTTCTCTCTTTCCCTCCTTTTTGTTTGCTCTTTGACACTTTGGTTTGCACTATTGTTAATGAGTAGGGTACCATGCATATAACTTTTTCCCCTTTCAGCACCCAGTTCTTGTAATCAGTTTCGACTATCTTTGTCATACTGGACCCAGCTCTTTGAGGGAAGCTTCTTACCAAGGATTAGTCCTCCTGGCCCTCATCTCTACTCTCTCTGCATATTATTACTATTTATCTTTTATTATTCTTGTATCCCACAAATAAATGAGAGTATTTTATATCTATCCCTCTTCTCTGACTCATTTCACTCAACACACCATAATACTCTCCATATTCATCCACGTATAAGCAAATTTCAAGACTTTATTTTTCCTAACAGCTGCACAGTATTCTAGTGTGCAAATTTCCCATGGTTTCTTTAGCCACTCATCTGTTCTTGAGCACTTGTATATATTGTATGGAAGATATATTGTATACAGTATATTGTATGCAATCAGTAAACAGAATATACCAATTCTGATATTGTAAATAATGCTGCGACAAAGAAATGTAGAGAACTTTTCTGCATGATTTTGGGTTCGTAGATTATATCTAGAAGTGCTGGGTTATATGGAAGCTCAATTCCTACTTTTTTTTGAAGAATATATGTGGGTGTACCTATTTGAAACCCTGAAACCCACCCATTTCTGGGAGGGGTCTTGGAAACCGGATAGTAGGTGTAACCTTACCTGCTAGACCCTCCCATTCCTGGGAGGGGTCTGGGAAATGTTATATAAGGCTTGGACCAAGGGAATTCGGCCCTTTTGGCTTTTTGCCTTTTGGCCCTGCTGGGCTCTCTGAGGGAAATGGCTGAAAGAGGATAAGACGCAGGGCAAGCCTAGGATGGCTGTATGCTTGAAAGGTTATGAGATAGGCCACACACATGTGGTGGCTAGGGCCTAAATAAAGATGATTCTTCCTGACGCCTGACTGTGAGTGAGTGATTTCACCTGGGCCTGGGACTCGCCGGCTGCATGGAGGTTGCAGAGCCACGTGGACTGGAATGGCACGGAGAGAAATCCACCGCCATCCAAACCCATCGTTAATTATTTAATGCAACAAATATAGATTCTATATTGTTTTCTAAAATGGCTGGACTAGTCAACATTCCCACCAGCAGTGAGAGACCCTTTCTCTCTGCATCCATACCAGCACTGGTTGTTCTTGTTCTTTGTTAATGTGTGCCAGTCTCTGTGGTATGAGATGATATCTCATTGTTGTTTTGATTTGCATCTCCCAGATGATTAGTGATATTGAGCATTTTTTCATGTGCCTTTGTCCTTCTATATTTTTTCTCTTTAAAGAAAAGTCTATTTCTTCTCCCCAATTTTGTATTCATCTAGATGTTTTCTGGCTAAATTCTATCACTACCTTGTTGATTATTGGGTGAATAGTTGCACATGGCTGAGTTCAATTCCCAGTACCATATTTGATTTACTGATCCTGAAACAGATTCAGGAGTAAGCCCTAACCACACTGCTAGGTATGGCAAAAATAAGGAGCTTTATCATATGTGGGATATAAAGAAACATAGAAACATAAGAAAACAACAGACATCAGAAACAAAGATTATGTCCAAAGAATGAGCTTACTAGAAAAAAGATGATTTAAAAGATGGAAAAAAGAAAAACATAATAAAAAGACAAACATAAAAATCAGAAATAAAATGAGGCTGGAGCAGTGGCACAGGGCATAAGGGCATGCTAGCCTAGGATGGACTGCAGTTCAATCCCCCAGCCTCCCATATTGTTCCCCAAGCCAAGGGTGATATCTGAGTACATAGCCAGGAGTAACCTCTGAGCGTCACTGGCTGTGGCCCAAAAACCAAAAACAACAACAACAACAACCAGAAACAAAAAACAACAACAAAAATCAAACCAAAAAAACAGAAACCAGCAACTTCAAAAAAGCACTACAGCAATAAAGACAACAACCAAACAATAGCCACGAGCACGAAATAAAAAGAAAAAAAAGAAGCAAAAAAGAAAAATTATGCTTTTTTTTGTATAGGCACAGTAAATATTGGGGAGATTAGAAAGGGAATTCCTTTGGCCTAAAAGATACAGGTTTTCTCTGCCCTTGAAGCATACTGCCATGGAAATAACTACAGGCTCTGTACATGCTCTTTTACACATCCCCAGGTCTTTTTATGGTGCCAGAAAACTTTCCACTCAGTTGTGGATGATAAAATCCGGCCTCTGTAACTAGAGGTCTTGGTCATAGAATGAAGCCTAAGATGGAGTCTTTCTTTATGGTTTTAGAAGTTCTATTCTATCACTGTTGTTTTAATCAGTCTTCTGTAATTGGTGGTCTTGGTTTTTTTGCACCGATCCTAGAATGAAGCCTAGGATAGTCTTTCATTATGTTTCCAGAAATTGTGCTCAGTCGCAGTTCTCACAGTCAGACCTCTGGAATTAGAGATATTAGTTATTGTACAGATCATAAGCTGAAGCCTAGGCTAGAGTCTTTCTTATTGATCCCAGGATAAGTTCTGCCCAGTCATGGTTGTCAAAGTCTGTCTTTTTTTTAATATAATTTTTATTTGAATCGTAGTGGGTTACATATCGTTCACAGTAATATTTTAGGTACATATTAACATTGAATCAGGGGAATTACCATCACTGAATTGTCCTCCCTCCACCTCTGTTCCCATCCTGCCTCCCAAGTCTGTCTTCTATAGATCACTAACCAAGATCACTATTTTGGTTTTTGCACAGATCAAAGGACGATGTGTCTTCTGATTTAATTTTACCATTAGGTGATAAGATAGGACAGCCTGTCTTAGATCAAATTATTGCCCATTTCCTTGTTGTCAGGATGAATACTTGTGAGCGACCGAGCACCCACATGTTTAATGGAACTCTGAATGGATTTTTCACCGCTGCCTGATTCAAGCCAAAAGTTTGCATAGCCCTGAGCCAAAAGAACCCTGCAAATAAATTTAGCTCACCACAGAGAATCTAGCTTAACTAGATTCCTTAAATCCTTCCATGGAACCTGTTTTTTGTAACTGCTCTCAAGCATAGTTATAGATAGGTTTTTGTAAGGTTTAAATTGTAATCCTTATTTGCTTGCACAAAAGAAAGATCTATTAACTATTTGTTTAAGGATTTGCTTCCCCTCCCCCCATCCTGCCAGGTTTCTCCTTATCCTTCCCGCCATCAAAATGTGTCTGCTCCCATTGGTTAAAAATCGTTGTACCTGTACAAATCTGATTGGTTTAAGTTTCAATCCTATGTTTTTGCCCCTCCCACTGAAGCAGGGTATAAAAACTCTGCTTGTTCTCTCAATAAACCTCTTGACAGGAATTCAGCTTGAGCTTTTTATTATTAACTTCTACGGATTAATTTTCTAGGTGTTCACAAAAGAGCTTAACACTTGCGAATTATTTGTATTCGCCTTCTACCTTCTGTCCTGGTTGAGAGAAAACTGCTGGCCGGAGATCTCTCCCATTAAAGGGCAGAAGCGAAGGCGGGTACAAATACTGACAATTCTTTTTTTTTTTTCAGCCACACCCGTTTGATGCTCAGGGGTTACTCCTGTCTAAGCGCTCAGAAATTGCCCCTGGCTTGGGGGGATCATATGGGACGCCGGGGGATCGAACCATGGTCCTTCCTTGGCTAGCGCTTGCAAGGCAGACACCTTACCTCTAGCACCACCTCACCAGCCTGCCCCTCTTATCAGGCTTTTTGTTTGTTTGTTTGTTTTGTTTTTTGTTTGGGTCACACCAGGCAGCACTCAGGGGTTACTCCTGGCTCCAAGGTCAGAAATTGCTCCTGGTAGTTGGGGGACCATATGGGATGCTGGGATTCGAACCACTGTCCTTCTGCATGCAAGGCAAACGTCTTACCTATCTCTCCGACCCAACAATTCTTATTCTCTTCTTGTGCTATTCTCTACAGCTAGTACCCATAAGACCCAGCAAGCACGAACCCTAAATTTTAACAAAAACGACACTATTTTTTTCATATAATTTTGAATATTTATTTTGAATGTTATATTCATTTTACACACATATGTAGAGTATCTATTGTACACAAAGGATTGAGGCATCTTTGGAACACATACATTAAGGCCATTTTGTAAATAAGTCTTAGTGGCCTTATTAGCCCTTCCATCTCCACCTTCACCATGGTGAATCTTCTATCTATAAGAGCCATAGCAACCACACAGCTGACAGCAAATTACATTCTTTGATATCAGGACCATAGCAATAATTGTTTTCAAATTTTATTTAAAATTTTTATTTTTCAATAACCTACTTTCTTTTTACTTAACTTAAGATCCTAAACTCTGAGACTTGAATCATCAGAAAATCCATCAAGGTCACAATGTCTGGATCTTTCCAGGCAGCTCTCCATCTCCATTCCCAGTTACTTAGCAAAAAGCTCCTATTAATTTAGTGATTTTTCAGCGGTGTTTGCCTTGCAAGCAGCCGATCCAGGACCAAAGGTGGTTGGTTCGAATCCCGGTGTCCCATATGGTCCCTCGTGCCTGCTAGGAGCTATTTCTGAGCAGACAGCCAGGAGTAACCCCTGAGCACTGCCGGGTGGATCCAAAAAACCAAAAAAAAAAAAAAAAAATTTTAGTGATTTTCACAAGGCCACCATCTTAGCAGCATATGATCATTTACGTAATTCTGTTCCTAAGAATGGCTCTATTAAAATGTTAACATTCTGAGTTACCATATGAAAACATTACCATTCAGTATTGCCGGGGGAGTATATTAGGAAAATGTTTTCATTTGTTAATGGTATTATTTTATTGATTCATTTTCATGAATCTATAAACTTTTTTTTTTTGCTGTTCATCCTCATTTTACTTTAATTTTTAAATGGTATTTGAGCCACATTTGGTGGTGCTCAGGAATTATTTCTGTACCCAGGAATCATTCTTTTTTTTAATTATCTTTATTTAAACACCGTGATTTCAAGTATAATTGTAGTTGTATGATTACAGTCATGTAAAGAACACCCCCCTTCACCAGTGCAGGATTCCCACCACCAATTTCCCAGATCTACCTACTCCTCAGCCCACCCACACCTGTACTGGAGACAGGCTTTCTTTTTCCCTCATTTGTTACATTGTTATGATAGTTTTCAGTGTAGTTATTTCTCTAACTGCACTTATCATTCTATGTGGTGAGCTTCATGTCATTAGCTGCACCTCCATGGGAGGATGGGGGGAAGTAAGGGTTGGGACTGAGGCAGTAAAATATTAGAAATGAGCTTCATAGGGCAGTATCAAGGTCCCAATACAAGATGGATATTATGGATATATAGAATATATGCACACAATACTATCAATATGAAAACAAAGAGAAAAAATTTCCACTGACTGTCCCAATTTAAACCAATGCTAGAATAGCCTGCCCTCCTCACAGAGCACATTCCCATTAGTGTAGGGAGAGATGGGGGAAAGCCTGTTGACCCCTGTAGAGTCCACCTAGACCGGTGCCCAGGGAAAGACTGAAGTCCAGGGGAAAAAAAAACCCTATACCTGGCAAGAGCTGGTCTCCAAAATCAAGGACGAAATCGGAAACCAGATGTCTGCCCGCCCTCCTCCCCATGCACCTCCCCCCTGGAGTACGGAGGGAGGGGGGAACCTGAGGACCACTAAGAGTCCACCTGAACCTACTTCTGGCCATCTGAGCTGGCACCCAGGGAAGGCCTGGAGTCAGGGGAAAAAGACAAGGACGGCTGGGGGCCTGCCAAGCCTCCCAGCACTCCTCAGGCTAGGAATAAGGGTCCTGGTAAGCTCAGTTTTTCTGATCTGTTAGTGCAGTGTGAAAATTTCTAATTTCATTTGACAAATCTTCTTGATGCTTAATTTTGCTCCAGTCAAGTTTATGGATGCTTTTTTTTTTTTTTTTTTTGAGCTCCCTGAACATTTTCCATAATTCTACTCTAAACTTCTTGAGAGGATACCTATTTGTTTCCTACTTTTTAGATTATTAGAGGAGCCATCTTGATTTCTGTAAATATGGGGGTGTACTGCAAAATTACTCCATTGGCAAGGCTGTAGATTGCTTCTTAAAATGTGCAGAAATGGAATTCAGGGGTTACAAGATAAGCGCGGCCGCGAAGCTTCGCGTTTCGGGTGTGGGTCCTGAAGAGGTTATAGTCCTTGGATGTAGGCAGGCTCAGCAGAGAAAAGGTAGAGAGCAAGGCTGCTGTGGTTTATAAGTCTCTGGGTACCCAATCACGGCAGGAATTGGCCCCACGTGCGTTGGGTGGGAAATCTATAAACTTAATGAATAGCTTAGACTCCTTCATACAATAATAAACTAGTTTAAAGAAATGAGGGCTGGAAGTACTAGTCCACAATATGAAAATTACCACAAAGAATGGTGAGTGCAGTTAGAGAAATAACTACACTAATAACTATCATGACAATGGTAGTGAGAGAAGTAGAATGCCTGTTTCAAAAACAGGCAGGGGTGGGGAAGGAGGGAAATGGGGGCATTGGTGGTGAGAAGGTTACATTGGTGAAGGGGGTATTCTTTTTTTATAACTGAAACCCAACTACAAACCATATTTGTAATCATGGTGCTTAAATATAGTTTTTTTTTTTTTTTTTTGGTTTTTGGGCCACACCCAGTAACGCTCAGGGGTTACTCCTGGCTATGCGCTCAGAAGTCGCTCCTGGCTTGGGGGACCATATGGGACGCCGGGGGATCGAACCGCGGTCCGTCTCCTAGGCTAGCGCAGGTAAGGCAGGCACCTTACCTCCAGCGCCACCGCCCGGCCCCTAAATATAGTTATTTTTTAATTAAGTATTTTCTCTTTACTAACTAAAGAATGGTTAAGTCTTCTCTAAAATAAATCTGGGGAAGGGTCTGGAGTTGGACAGTGGATAAGGCTTTATAGTTGGTTATTCAGGAAATACACTGTTATCATCACTGAGAGCAATAATGTTATATGAATCGCCCTTAAATTTTTTACAGACCAGAGCAATAGCACAGTAGATAGAGATTGCTCACAGCCAACCTGGCTTTGATCCCTGGCATCCCCTATGATCCTTGATCAGCACCAGGAATGACCCCTGAGTGCAGAGCCAAGAATAATTCCTGAGCACTACTGGGTGTGGCCAAAAAACCCAATAAATAAATTAATTAGCTATTTAAATTTAGCAGATTGAGGGCCTCAGAGATGGCTCTATGTGCTGATGAACAGTTTTTGCATACTGGAAATCTAGGTTCAATATTTGCTATTGCATGGACCCCTGATCCCTACCCTGACTGATCCCTAAGTTACAAGTCGGGAATAGTCCTGAGTTCTTCCAAATGTGGCCCAAACTCTCACATCTCTACCAAAAAGCAAAAACAATAACAAAAACAAAACAAAACAAAAAAACAAATGGAAACGAAGACCTAAACTTTTGTTTGTTTAGTTTTAGTTTTGGGGCCACACCTGGTGATGCTCAGGGGTTACTTCTGGCTATGTGCTCAGAAATCACTCCTGACTTGAGGGACCTTATGGGACCCGGGGGATAGAACCACAGACATCCTAAGTCAGTCGCATACAAGACAAACACCCTACCGCTGCACCACCACTCCAGACCTAAACTTCTTAAATTTCAATAAATTATAATGATTATAAAAGTAAAGTACTATTCTGGCTTCTAAATTGAACAGAAATAAAAATAAAGAAAAATAATCAAAACAGCAGAACATAAAAGAAAAAATAATTTAATTAAATAAAAGATCAATGAGTCAATGTACTGATGTTATTGTGAAGTCACCAGATTATGTGCATTTGCTTCAATCTACATAACAAATTCTTCGACAACATAAGATTTTTATTTTGTGGGGGGAGGGGTCACACCCTGCAGTGCTCAGGGGTTACTCCCGGCTGTCTGCTCAGAAATAGCTCCTGGCAGGCACGGGGGACCATATGGGACACCGGGATTCAAACCAACCACCTTTAGTCCTGGATCTTGTGCTATCTCTCCGGGCCCGACAACATAAGATTTATTTTAAAATTAAAGGACTGTTGCAGATTTAAACTATCTTTTGCATTACATGTGAGTACAGA
This sequence comes from Suncus etruscus, assembly GCF_024139225.1. NCBI lineage: Eukaryota > Metazoa > Chordata > Mammalia > Eulipotyphla > Soricidae > Suncus > Suncus etruscus. The sequence continues at coordinate 3,236,953 of NC_064859.1, forward strand.
CAAAAGTTCCATATTCAAAATTAAAAACACCTGGAACTAACAATAAGAAGGTCTAATTAGCAAGCCACTTTGAAATGGAATGTACCTTTACAGCTGCCCACATGCTCCTTGGTTGTTCTTATTCTAACAGACTTACAGGCTAAATCAGTAGCAGTTCTCTCCCAGCTAAATAGCCCTAAAATTGGTCCTTCTGATCACCCACTTGTTCCTTTCATTCTCTTTTGTACCAAGCTGGAAAAATAACTCTATACTACATTATGTCCCCATATTTCCATTTTTGTGACTCTGAAGAAAGACAGTTTTGCAGTTTGAGACTGTCACTGCATACAGACTGGCTATCTGGAAAACACATTAAGCTTAAAGCATTCTTTGTGTGTGTGTGGAGGGGGGGGGAGTCACACCCGGCAGTGCTCAGGGGTTCCTCCTGGCTCTATGCTCAGAAATCATCCCTGGCAGGCTCGGGGGACCATATGGGACGCCATGATTCGAACCGATGACCTTCTGTATGAAAGGCAAACGCCTTACCTCCATGCTATCTCTCCGGCCCTGATTAAAGCATTCTTAAGGATAATGAGGTAGCAAGAAGATAGATGTACCACAATACAACTGAGAAGACTGAAGGTAAAAAAAAAAAAAAAAGAAAAACTAAAATACTTAGGTGATGAATATAATGAATCTCCATGAGATGGTACACAATATCAACCTCAGTAAAAGGTTTGTGTATTATTTATTTGTTTGTTTGAATTTTGGGACAATACCTAACTAAGCTCCGGGATAAATCCTGACTCCATGGTCAGGAATAACTCCTCGAGGTGTTCAGAGGACCAACGTGATGGTAAAAGGGCTGAGGGCCCATGGCAGGGCAAGAGCCTTGACCCTTGTATTATCTCTCTGGCCCCAAAAGTTTGTATTTTTGTAAAATTCTGCATGAAACTAGTAAAAGGATGAATATATTCTTCAAAATTATATAGCTTTAGAAAGTACTATCATGTTTTTTGACAGCCAATTATCCTGCCTGATCCTTCTGAGGTATTAGAGTAGGAGGTAAAGATCAATCACCTCAAAATAATTGTAGTAGCTGTTACATAACCCCCTACCTACCCCTACTATTTTATAAAAGTTTATGAAAGGCATTCTGTATAAGAATTAAGGCTTTGGTCATGCACGTGGCCAACCCCCCATTAAAACCCCAATTCTAGCACTACATGGTCCCTCAAACACCACGGGAACTGGCTGGTAAGAACTGCTTGATATGGCCCAAAAGTTTAAAAATAAAATTAAAAAAAACCTTCCTGCCTTTCTGAAAAAAATATTTAATTATTACATGAAGGTGTAGAATGAGAGAAAGATGGTTAGCATGGGTAGAATTAGGAAATTAGATCATCTCGTTCATAAATTTTGAGGTAAATCAGAGCTAAAAAGAGGTACCACCTATTCACACTTGAGAACTTCTAATTTCCTAATTCCATATTACCTTTGGACTGTCTGTAACACTAGCTAATCAAAATGGGTGAAACTGATACCAGTAAGCCCAAATTAAATTCCTACTCCATTCCATAGGCATTTTTAACTACCCATTTTTATGTAAACAAGGTTTTAGAATCTGTCTCACTAAGATAAGCAAAGTGATTTACCAAGGGTCCACCCACCACTCAATCACAAAACCAAGCTGGAATTCATCCTTTTAATAATCAGAGATTATTATCTAAGTAGTCAAGGACTCCACTCTTGACTGGCAACAGGTTCCAGCCCTGTTGCCCCTGAATTGTGACTTCTACCTAAGTCCCCTGAATTGAGGAAGTCACCAACGTCCAGCTCTAAAACACAAAATTGCATGACCAATTAATATGACCACACAACTATTTCACCCCTTCGACCTCAGTTGGTTTTGATATCTTGCTTCAAATACTTCCATAATAACCCTCTCTGCAAATGTGATTATTATTCACCTGCATCACCACTGAAATAGCATCTTTAAGGGATTGTTAATTTTTAAGAGATCATTAATCTTTAAGAGATTATTAATCTTTAAGAAATTGTTAATCTTCAAGAGATTATTAAGCAGAAAGAGATAGCTGAAAAATAAAACAGATCAGATCTTAGGTATTTCAACATGTGGAGGACTGTATCAGTGATATTGAAGATACAATACAAGTCATTATGAAGAATGAAGTGATAAAAGAGAACTAAACAAATGAAAAAGAACATGATAGATAATAGTAAGAGGAATAATCTTCAAAGCATAGGAATATCAGGAGAGGAAAAGAAAAAGGGTAAGAATGGCTAGTGAAAGAAATAATAGCCAAGCACTTTCCTAATCTCTAGAAAGAGGCACTTTTATAGATTCAAGAAACGTAAAGTGTACCAAACAAAATGGACCAAATAAAACACATTAAGATACAATTACAGATACTCCTCGCTTAACGACATACCTGTTTAATGACCGCTCGCACTTATGACCATCTCTTCACTGCTATTTTATTTTATTTTAAATATCCTTTTTCCATCTTGTACACTCTACAGTACAACAGTACTGTGGGTTTTGATGCTTTAATGTACTGACTTTACTAACTTTATGTTCTGTAATACATTGCAGTAGTGTATGTAAATTACACAACCTATGCAAATTAAAACAAGTGGAAGTTTTCAGTTTGATCTTTCTCATTATTTTACTTATTCAGAATACAGCATTGTCAAGTACTATGCACATACTGTACTACTGTATACAGTACATGCAGTTCCTCACTTAACGACCAATTCACTTAATGACCAAGTCTTTGAAATGGAACTTGGTCATTAAGCGAGGAGTATCTGTAATCAAAAAGGTAAAATCAAAACACAGAGACAGACTACTTACCAGCAAGGGAGAATAAAACCTTCAAATACAAGGGAAACAACATAAGAATCACAAAGAACCTTCCATATGATATCTTACAAGCCAGGAAGGATAAAATGACATATTCAAAGTACTGAATGATAAAAACTTCCAGGCCAGAATTCACTATCCTGCAAAGCTACTACTTAGAAGTGAGGAAAATATAAGAACCTTTTCAGACAAACAAAGGCAAGACTTGTTACAACAAAATCAATCCTTCAATTACTGAAAAGCTGCCTATAAAAAAATAAAATGGAGGTGAAGCAATAGTATCTTTGGTAGAGCAATTGTCTTGCAGCACAACCAAGTTCGATCCCTCAAATCTTATATGGTACCCTGAGCACTTCTAGAAGTGATTCCTGAGTTTAAAGCCTGTAGTAACCCCTGAGCATCACCAGGTATGGCCCAAAAATTAAAAATAATAATAATGACAAATAGGGACCAGAGCAATAGTATAGTTTGTGGGTAGCATGTTTACCCGCATGCATCCAACCTTGGCTCAGTACCCAGTACTCCACATGTCCCCTTAGTCTACCATGAATGATCCCTGGGCACAGAGCCATAAGCACTAAGCACTACCAGGTAGCACCCCCGAAGAAAAATAAAATAAAAAACACACAGATTTGAAAAAAAAACTTGATTCCAAATACATTACACAGAAACAGGATTACAACCCTAGATATAATTAATCTATGTAATTTAGCATGATTATTTTAAGAATAAGAATGCAAAGAACAAAACCATGCATACCCAAAGAATACCAGCTAAAAGACATCTGCAGACACATCCTAGTCACAATGACAAATCCTATAGAGAGGTATATAATAATGAAAGCAGCAAGATCATAAAGGGAAATTATGTTCAAAGGAGCAGCCTTAATATTTACAGCAGATCTGTCACAAGAAACCCATAAAGCCAGAAGGCAGTGGTGAGATATAATGACAAAACTCAATGAAATGAATACTTTGCCAAGTATACTTCACCCAACCAGACTCACATTCAGGTTTGAAGGAAGGATATATAGCTTCATAGATAAACAACAGCTCAGAAACTTTAGACTCAAAATCAGTCTTAAAAAAAAACTGAACGGTCTGCTTTAAGACAAGACAGACCAACAGACACACCAAACTCCTACATAAAGATGACACTAAATCCCATGACAATTACCTCTCTCAATATCAATGGACTAAACGCACCAGTTAAGAGACTCAAAAAGCTGAATCAACATTTCGCTGCCTACAAGAAATACATCCAACAGTCAGAAGAAACAGACACAAAATCAAAGGTTGGAAGACAATCACCAAGCAAGCAACTCCTTTAAATAGACTGAAGTGGCCATATTAATATCAGATGAAACAAATTTTACACATAAAATGTTATAAGGGACAAAGATATATATTTCATAATAGTCAAGGGATATGTACTAAAGGAAGAAATCACACTCCTAAACATATACACACCCAATGAGGGACCAGAAAAATATTTAATACAATTGTTGACAAATCTGAAAGAAGACATCAATAGCAACACATATGTAGTGGGAGACCTCAAAACCACCCTGTCATCCCTTGATAGTTCAACCAGGCTGAAATCCAATAAGAATATATTAGCTATCTCTGAAAGGAGAAATGGAAGAAATATATATATGGCACTCCAAACCCAGAAAACCGGACACACACTCTTCTCCAGGATAGACCACATGCTGAGCCATAAAATAAAATATCAAGAGGATAGAAATTGTATGTACTGCCTTCTCAGATTATAATGCACTGAAATTAGAAGTGAATTACAAAACAGACACAGAGGAAAAACTTTAACACCTGGAAATTAAACACTCACTACTTAACAACCAGTGGGTCAGAGATGAAATCAAAGAGGATATCAAGAGATTATTGAAAACAAATGCAGGGGCCGGGCGGTGGCGCTAAAGGTAAGGTGCCTGCCTTGCCTGTGCTAGCCTTGGACGGACCGCGGTTCGATCCCCCGGTGTCCCATATGGTCCCCCAAGCCAGGAGCAACTTCTGAGCACATAGCCAGGAGTAACCCCTGAGTGTTACTGGGTGTGGCCCAAAAACCAAAAAAAAAAAAAAAAAAAAGAAAACAAATGCAAAGACACAAATTATCAGAATTTGTAAGACAGAGTAAAAGTGGTACTAAAATGACAATTTAAAGCTTTGCAAGCATTCATCAGGAAGAAAGAAGGGACCTACATAAATAGCTTAATGACACAACCTATAAAATTATAAATATAGGGCCCGGAGAGATAGCACAGTGGCGTTTGCCTTGCAAGCAGCCGATCCAGGACCAAAGGTGGTTGGTTCAAATCCCGGTGTCCCATATGGTCCCCCGTGCCTGCCAGGAGCTATTTCTGAGCAGACAGCCAGGAGTAACCCCTGAGCACCGCCGGGTGTGGCCCAAAAACCTAAAAAAAAAAAATTATAAATATAAGTAGGTAGAAGGAAATAACAAAGCTTAGAGCAGAAATTAATGAATTGGAAATCCAAAAAACAATCCAAAAGATCAATAAATGCAAAAGTTGATTCTTTGAAACAATAAACAATATAAATAAATCAACTAGCAAAACTTACAAAGAAAGAGAAAGACACTTCGTAAACTGAAGTAGAAATTAAAAGGGGAAGATCATTACAGATAAAACAGAAATTCAAAGGGTAATCAGAGACTACTTTGAGAAACTATGCCACAAAACAAGAGAACTTGGAAGAAATGGATAATTTATTGGACTATTATAATCTTCCACAGATAAATCAAGATGATCAAGCATATCTTAACATACCCAACACTACTGAGATTAAAATGGTAATCAAGGGGTCAGAGAGATAGCATGGAGGTAGGGCGTTTGTCTTGCATGCAGAATGACAGTGGTTCGAATCCCAGCATCCTTTATGGTCCTCCAAGCCTGCCAGGAGCAACTGCTGAGCATAGAGCCAGGAGTAACCCCTGAGCGCTGCTGGGTGTGACCCCCCCCAAAAAAAAAGGTAATCAAAAGTTTTCCTAAAAACAGGGGCCAGAGCAATAGCACACAGCTGTCTTGCACACAGCTGACCCAGGATGGACCTCAGTTTGATCCCCCAGCGTCCCATATGGTCCCCCAAGCCAGGAGTGATTTCTGAGTGCATAGCTAGGAGTAACCCTGAGCATCACTGGGTGTGACCCTAAAGCCAAAAAAAAAAAAAAAAAAGCCCAGGCCCAGATAGATTCATTAACAAATTCTTTCAAACCTTTCAAGAGGACATACTGACAATCCTTTTCAGACTCCTCCAGGATATTGAAGAAGCAGAAATACTCCCAAATAGTTTTTACAAAGTTAGCAACACCTTGATATCAAAAGCAGACAGAGATGCTTTATATATATATATATATAATTTATATATATATATATAATTTATATATATATAATTTATATATATATATATATAAAACTACGGGGCTGGAGTGATAGCACAGCGGTAAGGCATTTGCCTTGCATGCGGCAAACACAGGACGGACCCTGGTTCAAATCCCAGCATCCCATACGGTCCCCCGAGCCTGCCAGGAGCCATTTCTGACCACAGAGCCAGGAGTAACCCCTGAGTGCTGCCTGGTGTGACCTCCCCCCACTACAATATTCCTGATGAACACAGATGCATAGATCCTCAAATAATCCTAGCAAATAGGATCCACCACCTCATCAAGAAGGTCATATACACCATGACCAAGTAGGTTTCATTCAAGAGATGCAAGGATGGATTAACATACGCAAATCAACCAATGTAATACATCATATCAACAAAAGAAAAATAAAAACTTGTGGACCGGAGAGATAGCATGGAGGTAAGGCGTTTTCCTCTCATGCAGAAGGACGGTGGTTCAAATCCTGGCATCCCATATGGTCCCCTGTGCCTGCCATGGGTGATTTCTGAGCATAGAGCCAGGAGTAACCCCTGAGCACTGCCGGGTGTGACCCAAAAACCAAAAAAACAAAAACAAAATCAAAAAAACAACCATGTGATCATATCAAGAGTATGCATTTTTTTTGTTTTTTTTGGGGGGGGAGGGCCACACCTGTTTGATGCTCAGGGGTTAGCTCAGAAATTGACCCCCTGGCTTGGGAGGACCATATGGGACGCCGGGGGATCGAACCTGCGGTCCTTCCTTGGCTCACGCTTGCAAGGCAGACACCTTACCTCTAGCGCCACCTCACCGGCCCCAAGAGAATGCATTTGATAAGGTCCAACACCCATTCATGATAAAAACTCTCAACAAGATGGGAAGAGAAGGAACTTTTCTCAATAAAGTCAAGAATATTTACCACAAGCCTATGGTAAATATATGTAATGGAGATCAACTAAAAGTCTTTCTTCTAAAATCTGGTACAAGACAAGGCTACCTCCTCTTGCCACTCTTATTCATCATAGTACTGGAAGTATTTGTCATAGCAATTAGGTAAGAAAAAGATATCAAGGGCATCCAGATAGAAATGGAAAAAATCAAGCTCTCACTGTTTGCAGATGACATAATACTATACTTAAAAAACCCTAAAGATCCAACCAAAAAGCTTCTGGAAACAATAGATTCATATAGCACAGTGGCAGGCTACAAAAACATGCAAAAATCAATGGCCTTCTTATATACAAATAATGATAGAGTAGAAATGGACATTAAAAAATCCCGTTCATAATAGTGCCACACAAACTCAAATACCTTGAAGTCAATTTAACTAAAGAGATGAAGGACCTATACAAAGAAAACTACAAAACACTGCTTCAATAAATAAAAGAAGACACAAGAAAATTGAGCTATTTACCATGTTCATAGACTGGGAGAATTAACACCATTAAAATGGCAACACTCCCCAAAGTATTATACAGATTTAATACCATCCCTCTAAGAATACCCATGACATTCTTCAATGAAGTGGATCAAACTCCTGAAATTCATTTGGAACAATAAGCGCCCAAGAGTATCTAAACGCAACCCTGAGGAAAATGAAGATGGGAGGCATCACTTTCCCCAACTTTAAATTGTATTACAAAACAATTATCATTAAAACAGCAAGGTGTTAGAATAAAGACAGACCCTCAGATCAATGGAATAGACTTGAGTATTCAGAGAATGTTCCCCAGACATACAACCAATTAATCTTTGATAAAGGGTCAAGAAACACAAAATGAAGCAAGGAAAGTCTCTTAAACAAGTGGTTCTGGGACAACTGGTCAGCCACATGCAAAAAAGCATCTAACACCATGCACAAAATTCAAGTCAAAATGGATTACAGACTGTGATATCAGACCCAAAACCATAAGGAAAACTTAGGTAAAACACTCCATGGCATTGAGACTAACAGTGTCTGCAGGGAGGAAACACCACTTTCCAAACAAGTGAAAGCAGATATAAATAAATGGAACTACATTAAATTGAGCTCTTGAATCTCACAGGAAATAGTGTCTAGGACACAGAAGCCACCCACAGAATGGGAGAAACTAATCACCTAATACCTATCAGATAAGGGGCTAGTATCTAAGATATACAAGGTACTGACAGAACTTAAGAAAAAAAATCTAACCCCATCAAAAAAAATGGGAAAAAGAAACGAACAGATACTTCCTCAAAGAATAATACAGATGGCCAAAAGACATATGAAAAAAAAACTACATATCACTAATCATCAGGGAGAAGCAAATCTTAACTATAATGAAGTATCATCTCACACCACAGAAATCGGCACACATCACAAAGCACAAGAACAATCAGTGCAGGTAGGAATGTGACGAGAAAGTAATTCTTATTCACTGCTTGTAGGAATGCCATCTAGTCCAGCCTTTATGGAAAACAGTACAGATATTCCTAAAAAAAAATTGAAATTGAGCTTCCATATGATCCAGCAATATCACTCCCAGGGATATACCCTAGAAACACAAAAAACACAATACAAAAATGCCCTCCGTATGCCGATGTTTATTGCAGCACTATTTACAATAGCCAGATTCTGGAAACAACCCAGAGTCCTGACAAAATATTAGTGGCTAAAGAAACTGTGTTATATATATACAATGGAATATTATGCAGCTGTCAGGAAAAATGAAGTTGTGAAATTTTCCTATACATGGATTATACATGGAAATTATTATGCGGAGTGAAATGAGTCAGAGGGAGAGAGATAAGCACAGAATAGTTTCATTCATCTGTGGAATTTAAAAACAATAAAATACAATATAGAAATAACACCCGGAGACAATAGAGATGAGGAATGAAAGGACCAGCCACGATATGAAGCTTATCACAAAGAGTGGTGAGCACAACTAGAGAAATAACTACGCTAACAACTATCATGATAATGATAGTGAGTGAGAGAAATAGAATGCCTGTCTTGAAGATAGGAAAGGTGGGGAGGAGGGAAATGGGGAGCATTGGTGATGGAAAGGTTAAACTGGTGAAGGGGATTGTGCATTTTATGACTGAAACTCAGCTACAAACATTTTTGTAACCGTGGTGCTGAAATAAGGATATTATTAGAAATAATAAGAATAAAAATGGGACCCATGTGTCTATGGGACCTGCCGACGGTGGCAGTCTCCCTTCCTAGGCATGGAAGAGCAAGTCCTTGTGATTGGCAAAGCTGTACCATTCCGTTGGTAGCAGATTCTGACTTGCATAAGGGACATCTCAAGATGCCAAGGGGTGCTGGGCTGTGACCCAAAAACAAAAACAAAAACAAAAAATTAGCAATAACTTTATTACCATTTAATTGTACCAAGAAAAAGGTTTTTTTTGGCTTTTGGGTCACACCCAGTGATGGTTAGGGGTTACTCCTGGCTATGCACTCAGAAATCGCTCCTGGCTCGGGGGCCATATGGGATGCTGGGGATGGAACCCAGGTTCATCCTGGGTCGGCAGCATGCAAGGCAAACGCCCTACCACTGTGCTATCATTTCGGCCCATGTACCAAGAAATATTAAGTAAATTATTCATACCTGCGAAGGGCCAGGCTTCAGAGATCAGGAAATTGATTACAAGGGTGGACGGAATATTACACTAGGTGGGATTGGTGTAGGAATATTAAATGCCAGAAATTAACTGTACTATGAACAACTCTGTAAACCACAGTATCTAAAATGAAGAAATTTAACTAAAATAAAATAAAATCATTATCCTACCTAAGCTATTAAATGTAGATATATGTTATATATATATCCATCCAAATGAAGATTACACTCTTCAAGAATACATAAAAGACAATAATAAAGTTTGTGTGGAGGGGCCAGAGTGAGAGCAAAGAGGTAGGATGTTTGCCTCACACACAGCTAACCAAGATCTGATATCCATCATCCCGAGCCAGCTAGTGGTAATTTCTTTTTTTTTTTTTTTTTTTTGGTTTTTGGGTCACACCTGGCAGTGCTCAGGGGTTATTCCTGGCTCCAGGCTCAGAAATTGCTCCTGGCAGGCACAGGGGACCATATGGTGTGCCGGGATTCGAACCGATGACCTCCTGCATGAAAGGCAAACGCCTTACCTCCATGCTATCTCTCCGGCCCCTAGTGGTAATTTCTGAGCAGAGTTCAGAGCACTGCTGGGTGGGCCAAAAAAAAAAAAAAAGTGTGTAAGGAATCAGAAGAGATCATAAATATCCAAAGCTATACTGAAAAATAAGAAAGTAGGAGATATCTTATTACCTAATTTGAAACCATAAGGCTAAAGTTAAAAAAATAAAAAGCCTGCATTGTACTAGAAAAATGATGGGCTCTCTGAAATGGGTAAGGACATTTATATAGACAGTAAATTTTGATACAGGAGCTAAGAGCATGAACTGGAATAAAGATAGCTTCTTCAACAAATGTTGCTCAGAAAACTGGATAACTACAAGTAAGAAATTAAAGCTGGATCCATATCTCATGCTTTACACAAAATCAATTCAAAGTGGATCAAAGACCTTGAGATCCAACCAGAAACTATAAAGTACAGTGAGTAAAATATAGGAAGAAGGCTCCAAGATGTAGACATCAATTATCTTTGCCATTGGCAAAGGCAAAAAAAAAATCAAAATAGGGGCCGGACCGGTGGCACTAGAAGTAAGGCATTTGCCTTGCAAGTGTTAGCCTACGACAGACCTTGGTTCGATCCCCCGGCATCCCATATGGTCCCCCCAAGCCAGGAGTAATCTCTAAGTGTCACCGGGTGTGGCCCCCCAAAAAATCAAAATAAACAAATGGGACTACATTAAATCAAGGAGTTTCAGCATGGCAAAAGAAACATGAACCAGGCTGAAGCCAAGCTTGCTGCCTCCATCATCACTCTTTCCCCCAATGGTCTGCCTCATCACTGACCCTCTACAGTTCCTGAGGGGACACCGATCTAGTCACACTTCAGGTATGCTGTTTGTTGGGCTAATATCACCAGGGCTTTTTCTAGAGAGAGTGCGGCCTAGCAGCTGTAACCATGACCACAAACGTTTTTGCCATGTTCCAACAGGTCTTCTTCTAGGAGGCCCTGCAGCTAAGTATATGCTCCTAAAATTCGTAATATTGTAGCTTTCAATTTCTGGGCAACTTCATTTATTTGATGCTGTCATCCCTAAAGAAACATCACAATTTAACAGACTGAATATGTAACAAGAATGTACTAAACCTTCTGCCACTGTATTAATGACATCATTGGAGAGACAATTTTCACAAATGAGCTTGCTACTGAACTTTTTCTTTTTTCTTTATTTTTTTCTCTTCTCTTCCATTTTATTTTTTATTTTTACTTTTTCTGTTTTTTCTCTTCCCTTCTATTTTATTTTTACTTTTTCTTTTTTTCTCTTTTCCATTTTATTTTCAATAACTTTTCTTTCACTTATCTGGAAATAAATGTATTATCAACTATGTCAACTATATGATGTTGTAAAGGAAAAATTTCCCCTGAGTTCCCTGACTGCCCTGATCACCTCCCCCCTTCACAATTGTGGGAACTTGTAGACCCAGTTACAGTTCAACTTTCTTTCTGTTCTGACATGGTTCTAACCTGGTCATGTTAACCCTGTAAGCTTACACCTGCACCTTGCAAAAATGTGATTGAGCAAATGCCAGATATCATGAACTTCCTAAAGCAAATCAATCTACTGTAACTTTCTATTGTTTGAAATGCTATATACAGCTTGTAAGCTCATGGCTCGGGGCTGGCAGTTTCTGGCTTATGCTGGATTCTAGCTCAGCCCCTGCATATGCTTGTAAGAAAATAAACCCCCTGCTTTTGCATGAGACTGTGGTCTTGGTGTCTTTGAACGGCGCATCGTTCTCCTGGACTTAATGTATTTTCTTTAAATAAATAAAAGAAACATCGACTAAAACATAGTGCGTAGGGGGAAAGGGGAGGGAATGTAGTAAGGGCGGTGACAAAAGTTAACATTGGTGTTGAAATATATCTAAAACTCAACTATCAATAATTTTGTAAATCATGATTCTTAAATTATTAAATGTATTTTAAATAAGAATCTGGAATGATCCTGAAGTAGGAGCCCACTGATTTAATAACAAGAAAATGTATTTGTGTCTTCAAAGAAAAGACCCATCCAATTTTAACAATGACAGAATTCTATGGAAAAACAGGCAGTTAGCCCTTCAACCCCTAGTCCCTCCAGAGGTATAAAGCTTCATTTTAGGACTTCTGATAATGTGCAGAATTACCGCTACTGAAGGTTTTCAGCCTTGGAAGAAGGCCACAGAAACAAGGCCAACACAAAAGGTGCTATTTTCATCAATCAATGAAAGGATCTGAAAGCCAAAATTTGATTATTTTGTCTCCACTTGAGACTTGCTTGAACTCTGTGTTCCTGGAAATTAAATTCACACTCAGGTTGACTACATAGGGTTATTCTTTCCTTTCCATTTAGCAACCTTTAGAAGTGTTTCTCATCCGAAGAAACTTCACAGGAAGCCCCAATAAAAGGGAACTGCAATTAAAGGTGAAAATGAGCATAGGCAGGGATGCTCAGGAAGCAGAGAATAAATATCATATATCCTCTAAAAGAGGTTTATCAGAGGACAGAACTGTCCTCAAATATTCTCTCTGAAAATCAGAGTTACTCAATACTCAACACAAGGCACTCTCTCAATCATTTTATTTACAAGTAATAAATACCTTAGAATTTGTTCTAGATAATGCACAATATTCTGAAATTCAAAAAAAAAAAGTGAAGGGGCTGGAAAGATAGCATGGAGGTAAGGCGTTTGCCTTGTATGTGGAAGGTCAGTGGTTCAAATCCCGGCACAACATATGGTCCCGAGCCTGCCAGGGACGATTTCTGAGCATAGAGCCAGGAGTAACCCCTGAGCGCTGCCAGGTGTGACCCAAAAAAAAAAAACAAGAAAAAAATTTCTGAAATTACTTCTTTCAACAGTACTTTATACTTTCTATAATTGCTTCTCAGCCTTTTGGCTAAGATCAAGTGTATACTTTCTATAGAGGTCATCTGAGGTGAGTTAGTTAGTACTATTATTTATTGCTATTATTCAACATTTCTACCCTAAAAATCAAGATAATTGCTTATGGCTCTGAGTAAAAAATACAGGATCATATGAATTTTTTAAGATTTTTATTTTGAACAAAGTGGATTACAAATTTTTCACAGTAATTTTTAGGTACATAGTGACATTGAATCAGGGGCACTCCCACCACCAATGTTGTCCTCCCTCCACCCCTGTTCCCAGCATGCATCCCACATCCCCCTCCTTTACCACTCAGGTTGCTAGTATAAGTGGTCCCCTCTGTGTCTAGCATGTCTGATCATTTTTTTATTTCTACTTAATGTTCATATGACTATCTGGTCTTGGTACTCTCCATTATTTCCCCCTCAATTTGTAAGGTGAAATAAGTGGTTCTGTTTGAAGAAAAGAAAAAAATAAAATGGGGCAAAAATCAAAACAAGCAAAAAATGGGAGGAGTTCTTCTAGAGGCTATAAATATCAGTTTAAGAGAAGAAAGAGCAAAGGGGAGAAACCTAACAATACTAAAAAAAATCAAACAAAAAACTCGAAAAACACCACAGCAATAAAGATACCAACCACACAATAACCATGGTCCTGAAATAAAAAATAAAAAAAACGGGGCCGGGTAGGTGGCGCTGGAGGTAAAGTGTCTGCCTTGCGAGCGCTAGCCAAGGAAGGACTGCGGTTCGATCCCCCGGCGTCCCATATGGTCCCCCCAAGCCAGGGGCGATTTCTGAGCACATAGCCAGGAGTAACCCCTGAGCGTCAAACGGGTGTGGCCCAAAAACAAAAAAAAATTAAAAATAAAAATAAAAAAAACAATAAAAACAAAAAACAAAGCACACACAAAAAGAGAAACCCCACAGAAAAAAAGAAAAAACAAGCAACAAACAACAATAGCAAAACCAAAAGAGAAAAAAGTTAATTTGTGCTTCTCTCTCTCTTTTTTTTTTCTTGCATAGGCATAGTAAATATTGGGGAAATTAGAAAGGGAAATTCCCTTGGCCTAAGAGATACAGGGTTTCTCCGCCCTTGAAGTATACTGTCATGGGAATAACTACAGGCTCCATACATGGTCTTTTACCCTCCCCTTGGTCCTTTTGTGGTGTCTGGAAACTTTCTGCTCCATCGTGGATGATAAAATCCTGCCTCTGTAGCTAGAGATCTTGGTATTTGCACAAGTCAAAGGATGGAGCCTACGATGGAGATTTTCTTTATGGTTCTAGGAGTTCTGTTCCATCATTGTTGTTTTAATCAGTCTTCTGTAGTTGGTTTTTGCCCAGATCCTAGGATGAAACATAGAATAGAGTTTTTCCTTATGTGTCCAGAAGATCTGCTCGGTTGCAGTTGTCTCATTCAGACCTCTGGAATTAGAGATCTTAGTTGTTGTACAGATCATAGGCCAAGGCCTAGACTAGGGTCTTTTTTTATTGGTCCCAGGATAAGTTCTGCCCAATTATAGTTATCACAGTCAGTCTTCTGTAGATATTGAAGTTGGCTTTGTACCAATCAAAGAATGACGTGTCTTCTGAATTCATCTTATTATTAGGAGGTGAGGTAAGACAACCTGTTCTTGGTCCAAGTTGTTGCCATTTCCTCATAATGAGGATGTCATATCAAAACCGGCGCATATTGGTGTCAGAACAGTAATAAGAATGTCCCAGAGGGAATTTGGTTCTTGGAGCTGTTGCGGAGAACTGTGTCAGTTCTATGTCTGAGATCTAGGGCTCAGGATTAGACGGTCCCTGTCTAATCACATGGAGTCTAAATTAGGACCACATGACATATGTTCAAGGTGGGAGGTACTCCTGTATTGTAAAGTGTATGAGCTCCTATCCATAGTAGATAAGAGCTTGTTTCGATACATAAAATTTCCCCTTTTAGAGTATGCCTTTGAAAGAAGAAATGGTGGTATATTATATTGCTGGTGCATTTAGGGGTGAGTGTGCCCTGGTTTTGACCTGAGCTATTATCCTCGGCAAGACTTTTTCTTGTAGGTTTTGGTATCAAGCAGAACCAAAACAGGTAGAGTTAAGGAAGAAGAGAAAACAAAAACGAGACACTATATATAGACACTATTATATATGTGTATGTGTGTGTGTATATATATACATATATATACATTTATATACATATATATTCTTCACCTTCATATTCTTCACCTGTAATCCTATAAGACATTATTATAGGCCTTTGCAGTAAAAGGCTGATTACATACCTGCTCGCTCACTTGGAGTTTCTACCCTATTAGGCCATTGTATTTGTTCCTGGGGTATTAAATGTATATATGCTGTATATTCTAAGTACCTCAGAAGAGTGCTACATTCTGTTTATCCTTCATCTTCTGGCTTACTTCATTTAACATAATATTTTGTAGCTCCATCCATGTTGCTGCAAAGTCTACGATTTTATCATTTCTAACTGCTATGTAGTATTCCATTGTGTATAAACACCACATTTTCATGATCCACTCATCTGTTGTTGGACATCAAGGCTGGTTCAAAATCTTGGCTATTGTGCTGAGTGCTGCGATAAATAATGGACTGCATATATACTTTGGAATGAATGTTCTTCTGACTTGGGGATAAATACCCAGGAGAGCAATTACTGGGTCATATGGCAGCTCAATTCTGAGTTTACTGAGCACTCTCCACACTGTTTTCCATAGGGGTTGGACCAGGCAACATTCTCACCAGAGTGAATGAGAGTTCCTTTCTTGCTACATCCTCACCAACAGAGACTGTTCCCATTATTATTATTATTATTATTTTTGGTTTTTGGGCCACACCTGGGTTGCTCAGGGGTTACTCCTCGCTGTCTGCTCAGAAATAGCTCCTGGCAGGCACGGGGGACCATATGGGACACCGGGATTCAAACCAACCACCTTTGGTCCTGGATCAGCTGCTTGCAAGGCAAACGCCTCTCTCCGGGCCCTGTTCCCATAATTTTTAATGTGAGCCATCCTCACTGGTGTAAGGTGGTACCTCATTATTGTCTTGATTTGAATTTCCCTAATTATGAGTGAAGGTGAGCGAGTTTTCATGTGTCTGTTGACCATCTTTCGTTCTTCCTCAGAGAAGTGTCTGTTCATTTCTTCTCCCCATTTTTTCTATGGCTTTATCAGATATTTTGGAGCTCATATTTCTGAGTGCTTTGTATATCCTAGATATCAGCCCTTTATCTGATGTGTTGAGTACAAAATTTTCTTCCATTCCGTTAACTGTTTTCTAGTATTAAGTAGGGTTTTTTTCGCCATGCAGAAACTTTTTAGTTTGATGTAGTTCCATTTATTTAGATTTGATGCTAAAGTTCTTGCCATTTGTTGCAAGTCAGCCCCTGAAGAGGTTGACTGATGGAGGGATGGAGGATGAGGTCTTTCCCCTCTAGCTCGGCGTCTGCCACCCCGTCCAGCCGACAGTTCTGAGGTGAAACGGCCGGTAAACAGCTCGAAGACAGTCAGGCTTGTGGAAATATTAGCTTTATTCGGTGGACAAGACTGAAGTCCAAAGACTCAGCATAAGTTCCAGCCCAAAAGCCTCTCGCCTTCCACAAACTCTTGTTTTTATCCCCCAGAATCAGGTACCACCCAATCGTGGGATCAGATACCAACCAATGGTGGAAGCAGAATCTGGTACTACCCTAAGGTGGGGGCAGAATGCCAGGTCACACCCTAGGGTAGGGCACAATCACCAATCAGGTTAGGGTCAGTAACATAATAATCCCCTAAAATATTTACATACAAAATAGCCATTGGCATTCTATCCTCAAAGACTTTTTGATATATAGGTTTTCGAGTGTTCTGCCTATTTTTTCCTCAATAAACTTTATGGATTCATGTCTGATTTCAAGGTCTTTAATCCATTTTGAGTTGACTTCTGTGTAAGGTATGAGGTCTGGAACAATTTTTAATTTCTGTTGTTCCAACACCATTTGTTGAAGAGACTGTCTTTGTTCCATTTCAAGTTCTTGGCTCTGGATTTCCAACCTAACAGCGCAAAACTCCAACCTCTCAGTCTTCATCACATTCTCCCCATGTAACTGAGTCTTTGCATAGCCTTCTTAGGACTCTAGCCAGGTAAAATTAAGGGCCCACCCTATTTCACTAAAATCCCCTTGTTATGTAATCTGCAACAACCTGATTTCTAAATAAGTTGACATTCTGATCACCTTCTGGTTTGGGGTGTTTAGGGCTACTACAACTATAAACAAGGGGGAAGGAGTATAGTTCAACTCATCACTTTGCTAAAATCAACATATTGTTTTTAGATCTTATACAGCAATCGCATTCCCACCACTGAGTTTCCCAGATGGACAGGTGGAAGGATCTTGGCCTGGACCTACTGGTGACAAACTCTTGCCATGCTCAAATCAGCTGAGCATCCATGCATGTTACTCCTACCAAAATGTTCTGCTTTGACTTCTGAGACCTGGACACTAGACATAATGGAATTTGAAGCAAAAAACACTAAGTAAATCCCCATCTTTATATCAGGTGCCAGATGGCCAAGACTTTATACCCACCAACTGTTGACACACACAACTGTCACAAATTGATTGGTTCTGACACAAAGAAATCTGGGGTCCCTTGAAAGTTGTGTACTGGGTGAATGGGTAACAGAGGTCAAGCTGGGTTCAAGCTCTGTTTCATTTATTCAAATCACAAGATGGAATACTTATACTCAATTTCTTGACAGATCATAAGGGTAATTTACCCAAAAAGGCATAGGGGCAAATTGTTCAAGGCATATTTCTAATGCAGGAGAGTCTCACTTTTGAGGTTGCTTCTTGCTATCAGTAGTTTCTCAGTGGCAAGGTCAGTTGAGAATTGTTTTGGTTTTATGTACACTGAATTGGGGTCTGAAATGTTAACTCTTACTATGACTGTACATAGGCTAAGAGCAAAGTTAGACTAAATAAAAATCCTTGAGTCTAAGCAAATGTTCCTCATAGGGTGTGTTTATATATCTGAGTAATTTTTAAAATGTCAGCTAAATTATGTCTCAAATAATATTTATGCTCCATCCCTTTATTTCCCAAATGCCTTATGGACAGGCAACCAAGGGTTTTTCAGGGCCGATGAGTACAGGTTATTTTTTCAAGTATCTTTTCTTACAGGTTTTACTTTTTTCAAACGTCCTCTCTGCAAGTACAGATGACTTTCCTGTAATAGCAGACAGGTTAAAAAACAAAAAAAAACAAAAAAAAAACCTCCCTTTGGCAATTATAAAGGGCCTTTATAAACTTGGTGCCTTCCTAGGTTTTAGGATTTGTTAACATGGGGAACGTAGCACACAACTATAAAACAAAGAGTTAGTTTATATTTAACTTAATAGAGGGATTTGTGGGGCCGGCGAAGTGGCGATAGAGGCAAGGTGTCTGCCTTGCAAGCACAAGGCAAGGAATGACCGCCATTCGATCCCCCAGCGTCCCATCTGGTCCCCCCAAGCCAGGGGCAATTTCTGAGCGTTTAGCCAGGAGTAACCCCTGAGCATCAAATGGGTGTGGCCCGGAAAAAAAAGAAAAACAAAACAAAAAACAATAGAGGGATTTGTTTAAAAACTATAAATTTTCCAAGACTTGTCCACAACCTTCTCCACTAACTATCTCTTACAAACAAAAGACTAAAAAACTGCTTATGGCCCAGGCGCCATAACATTCATTCTCTCCCCAGAAGTAGAAACTGTCACCCCTCCCAAGGCAAAATGCTAATTTTAACTGGTCAGACAGGCCCACATCTGGGAGGGGTCTATGGAAGGGAACAAAAGGGTTGCCTCAGGGGTGTAAAGAGATGGAGAAGAAGCTAGAATCTGGTCAGAAGGCCCACTGAGAAGTCTTCCCTCAATGTGGATGGCTGGCCAAGATTTTTGATAGTAAGAGGTGTTATTTCTTATGTTTAATAACAAACATTTAGTTGTTCTCTATATGAATCTCCCTTCTGCTGTATTAAATATGTATATAGTTGAACCTTTTACTTCTAAACATAAGGATTTTTTTTGGGGGGGGGTCACACCTGACAGCACTTTTGGCTCTACGCTCAGAAATCACTACTGGCAGGTTTGGGGAACCACATGGGATGCTGGGGTTCAAACCACCATCCTTCTGCATGCAAGGCAAATGCCCTACCTCCATGCTATTTCTCTGGCCCCCAAAATAAGGATTTTAAAAGGAAAATAGAGCCTTGATGGGACCGGAGAGATAGCATGGAGGTAAGGTGTTTGCCTTCCATGCAGAAGGACAGTGGTTCGAATCCTGGCATCCCATATAGTCCCCCGAGCCTACTAGGAGCGATTTCTGAGTGTAGAGCCAGGAGTAAACCTTGAGCGCTGCGGTGTGATCCAAACCCTACCCCACCCCCCCAAAAAAAAATAGAGCCTTGATTAGTTGCTCTTTCCCTGGAAAACTCAGCACCAAAATATACCCCAAAACAATTTTATTTCTCTTTGTCTTCTAAATGCCCTTGCAGTTTTAAACAAAAAGGAATGTTCTGCCTTTTGGGCATCTATAAAAGACTTTGGGCATTTGCTAACTCATTCTTGCCTTAGAACTTACATCCAAAATTTTGTCTAGGAAATAGCATTGGGCTATTGAGAAAACCTTCACCAGATAGATTTGCATCTCTTTCAGATAAGCTTGTTTTTCCTAAAAAGAAAGAAAGAAAGAAAGAAAGAAAGAAAGAAAGGAAAGAAAGAAAGAAAGAAAGAAAGAAAGAAAGAAAGAAAGAAAGAAAGAAAGAAAGAAAGAAAGAAAGAAAGAAAGAAAGAAAGAAAGAAAGAAAGAAAGAAAGAAAGAAAGAAAGAAAGAAAGAAAGAAAGAAAGAAAGAAAGAAAGAAAGAAAGAAAGAAAGAAAGAAAGAAAGAAAGAAAGAAAGAAAGAAAGAAAGAAAGAAAGAAACTATTTCTTAGTCACACCTTAGAATGTTAGTTATCTGGGGCCAGAGAGATAGCATGGAGATAGGGTGTTTGCCTTGAATGCAGAAGGACAGTGGTTCAAATCCCAGCATCCCATATGGTCCCCTGAGCCTGCCAGGGGCAATTTCTGAGCATAGAGCCAGGAGTAACCAGTGAGTGCTGCCGGGTGTGACCCCTCCCAAAAAAAAGTTATCTGTATTAGCCCCTAAAAAAAAAAAAAAAAAAAAAAAAACCTGTTCCCTCAGAAAATAGGAAAAACTGACTCCATGCAAATTCCCCTAATCAGTACTGACATCCAGGGACTAGCTGGTCAGGAACTGCTTTAAGATGTTAAAATTTATCTTCCCTTTTTAACTCTAAATTCTTTTTTTTTTTTTTTTTTGGTTTTTCGGGCCACACCCACTTGATGCTCAGGGGTTACTCCTGGCTACGAGCTCAGAAATTGCCCCTGGCTTGGGGGGACCATATGGGATGCTGGGGGATCGAACTGCGGTCCTTCCTTGGCTAGCGCTTACAAGGCAGACACCTTACCTCTAACACCACCTCACCGGCCCCTAACTCTAAATTCTTACTTAAAATGTATCTACTCATCAGGAGCCATGTTTTGTGTTTACATTTAGAAGAGAATCATGTTGTAATTTAACATAGGAGAGCATTCTTTTCATGTTACAGAAAAAAGTGTGGCTGGCTAATCCCTCATTTAAATTCCTTAGTCTTCACATTAAATTTAGAATGCAGTTTCTCCCACATGCGTTGTGTGGTCTCTCTTTTCTTCATAGTTCACCATTTGGTCACTCACTCTCCTCAAGGGAACTCAAAGAAGTGCTCTACCGCAACCAGACCCAAAAGCTAGCTCGTGGCATTATTGGTTCTAAATACGACATGCCTTCTATCAGACTTGCATCCTCTCAGTGACCATAATCATTTTTCCAGTTACCAACTCATCTCTAGTTCAGCTGAATTCCTGAGGCTCTGAGTTTCAGCCATTATCTATACTGAGCACCAGATATCCACTGCACCAAGCATTGCCTGGCCATGAAATGGAGTGCAAGAACTAATCACCATCTTTCAAATTGTTTTCCTATGCATTGGATACACATGATGAGAAAAATATCACAGATACACAGGATACTGTTGTACATGATAGGCACCCAGCTCACACAAGTTTTTCTTTTATAGATTTTTCTTTCTGTTTCACATCACTTGAAACAACTATCTGAGACCCTGCAAGGACTCAAACAGTAATATCATGGCAGTAGTATCATGGCAGCTCCACACTCTACTCCCCTCCTCATATCTGAAATCTTTGGACTCATTTTCTCAAAAACAGACAGTCCTGGATCCCTGATCCTGCTCAGGAACCCCTTTGAGATAAAGGCTTCTCTACCAATCTCTCTACAGAAATGACCATGCTCAGATCCCATAAACATCCATGAACCAGTCTGTAATGAGTACTGGGGGAGGGGCAGTTCCACAAGAAACTGTCTAAAGCAGAAAGTCATAAATCCTAAGGTTTGAAACACTAAATACTCATCCCATCATCTCTTAACTATCTATTACTCTCTACTATAAATGCTGTTTAAAAGTCATTTGTAGACAACTCTGCAAATGGGTTGTAGGTTTAAGATTGAGGGGCAACCCTACAGATGTTCCCAAAGGAAACAGACAAGCTTAAGGAAAGTTCAGGGAAAGTTAAGGAAAGTTCAGGGAAATTAGATATCCTTGCTGCTTCTGGACTAGCTTTAACTATGGTTCTAGCATTTAATCCCTCCATCACTGGAGATAAGTGATGACAAATTCAAAACAAGTTCAAAGATTGTATCAATCAGTTTCTTCACTGCCCGTTACTATGGTATCCAGGCTTGATTCCCAGACTCTCCAATCATTCTAAAAGCAACCAAACACCACTGAAGTAAATGTTATTCTTTATAAACTGGTCATTTTGATATAGAAATAAAACTAACATCCAGACCAGATTTATTATGCCAAATGTGCACATACTGTCCCACAAAAGAAACATTTGGCAGGAAGGGGTACATTCCATAAGCTATTCCATTCAGGCAAAGAGAAAACATATTAAAAAGACATATCCAAATACTAGTCCAGTTTCACTGAAAAAAGAATGTTTTCTCCCCAAAATTGTGCTCATGATCAACAAGGGTATGAAAAGATGCTTGACATATTAGTCAGTAAAACAAAAAACAAAATCACAATGAAATGCCATTCAACATCACTTAATGACTATAATAAAATAAAATATGGGTATGGCCTAACATGCACAAAGCCATAACTCAATTCCTGGCCGTCCACTACATATAACTCTGTATGGTCCAGGTAGATCTCAGTACTGATGAGTTTTGCATCTTTGTTCAAGGAAGCGGACCGCACCTGTTTCTGCTTACGACAATCCTCAGTAAAATGTATATGAGGAGTTTGGTCTAAAGTATTTTTCAGAAATGATTAAATGATTGTACTTTTTTTTGGGGGGGGGAAGGACACCCAGCAGCGTTCAGGGATTACTCCTGGCTCCAAGCTCAGAAATCGCTCCTGGCAAGCTCGGGGGACTATATGGGATGCCAGGATTCGAACTACTGTCCTTCTGCATGCAAGGCAAACACCCTACCTCCATGCTACCTCTCTGGCCCCTATGATTCTACATTTTTAAAAGAAAAGTATTTTGGGGGCCGGGCGGTGGCGCTCGAGGTAAGGTGCCTGCCTTACCTGTGCTAGCCTAGGAGACGGACCGCGGTTCGATCCCCCGGCGTCCCATATGGTCCCCCAAGCCAGGAGCGACTTCTGAGCGCATAGCCAGGAGTAACCCCTGAGCGTCACCGGGTGTGGCCCAAAAACAAACAAACAAAAAAAAAAAAGAAAAGTATTTTGATTTCATACTATCCACTACTAAAAGCAGTATATGCAATGCAATTACTGAAATGGAATCTAATTGAATTCTCTCTATAGCCTAGCTGATGAGGGGAAGACTGAAAAAAAAAATCACTAGTTTACACAAAACTCAATTTTTTTTTTGTTTTTTTTTGGGGGGGGGCCACACCCGGTGACGCTCAGGGGTTACTCCTGGCTATGCGCTCAGAAGTCACTCCTGGCTTGGGGGACCATATGGGACACCGGGGGATCGAACCGCGGTCCGTCCAAGGCTAGCGCAGGCAAGGCTACCTTACCTTTACCTTACCTTAGCGCCACTGCCCGGCCCCTCAATTTTTTAAATAATATCTTTATTTAAGCTCCATGATTACAAACATGTTTGTAGTTGAGTTTCAGTCATAAAAAGAGTTTCCCCCCTTCACCAGTGCAACCTTCCCACCTTGCCCCCAAATCCCTCCTCTACTTCTCTCACTCATTACCATTGTTATAATAGTTGTTAGCAGGGGTCAGCATCCTGTGGCTCCAGAGCTGGATGTAGCTTTGCCAAGGGTCAGACAGGGGGTGGGGGGTGGCGGGGAGAGGTATCACTTAAATATTTTGATTGGCTATTAATTTGCACAAATATATTTTACATTGTTAAGTGAAAAAGTTCTTTTTTTCTTCAGATCTACAGCTAACTTAATGAGCCTGTATATAGCATTAAGAAAAGAAACAAGTATGCAGTGCTATATTTGTTTTAAATGTCGCAATTGCGGCTCCCAGGGTTTTCTTCCTTCAGCTCTGGGCTCCCAGGGTTTGTTTGTTTTTTTTTCCCCTTTGGAAACAAGTCCAAGTGGCTCTTAATGCCTAAAGGATGCAGACACCTGGTTGTTAGTGTAGTTATCTCTCTACCTGCACTCATCGCTCTTCATGGGAAGCTTCATGTCATGAACCGGTCCTTCTAGCCCTCATCTCTATTGTCTCTAGGTATTATTTCAATAATGTCTTTTATTTTTCTTAAATCCCATTAATGAGTGAGACTATTCTGTATCTATCTCTCTCCCTCTGACTTATTTCATTCTGCATAATAGTTTCCATGTCCATCCATGTATAGGAAAATTTCATGACTTCATGTCTCCTGATGATGGCTACATAGTATTCCATTGTGTACATGTGCCAATGTGTCTTTAGCCACTCATCTGCTTCAGATATCTAGGTTATTTCTAGATTCTGGCTATTGTAAATAGTGCTGCAATGATTATGGGTGTGTAGAGGCATTTTTGCATTGTGTTTTTGTGTTCCTAGGATAAATCCCTAGGAGTAGTATAACTGGATCATATGCTAGCTCAGTTTCCAGGTATATTTTTTTGTTTTTTGTTTTTTGTTTTTTCAGGCCACGCCCATTTGATGCTCAGGGGTCACTCTTGGCTAAGCGCTCAGAAATTGCCCCTGACTTGGGGGACCATATGGGACGCCGGGGGATTGAACCATGGTCCTTCCTTGGCTAGCGCTTGCAAGGCAGACACCTTACCTCTAGCGCCACCTCACCGGCCCCAATTTCCAGTTTTTTTGAGGAATCTCCATGTTTTCTGTAAAGGCTGGACTACATGGCATTCCCATCAGCAGTGAATAAGAGTTCCTTTCTCTCCACATCCTCTCAGCACTGATTGTTCTTGTTCTTTGTGATGTGTGCCAATCTCTGTGGCATGAGATGGTACCTCATTGTTGTTTTGATTTGCATCTCCGAAGTGGGTAATTTTTTCATGTGCCTTTTGGCCATTTGTATTTCTTCTTTAAGGAAATAAGTACCTGTTCATTTCTTCTCCCCATTTTGATGGGGTTAGATGTTTTAATCTTGTTAAATTCTGTCAGTACCTTGTATATCTTAGATATTAGTCCCTTATCTGGTGGGTATTGGATGAATAGTTTCTCCCATTCTATCCTGTTTCCTCCTTGAAGATGCCTTTAGTCTCAATGTCATGGAGTGCAAACATCTCAATTTTATATCTGAATTGTACCATATATAATTCTTAAGTTCACATTTCACCACAGAAAATTGTTGGGCTTTCCTAATATAAAGGCCTAATGAGTTTACAAAAAAAAATTGCAAGGTATCTAAGAATTTTTTTCCCATAATAGTGGGTCACTGGAAAATCCAGTAATGAAAATATATTTAAATATGTTTAAAAGTAATTTATGGACTGAAGAGAGAATACAGCATGTAAGCTGCTTACCTTGCACACAGTCAACTTGGGTTCCATGCCTGGCACCTCATAAAGTACTCCAAGCACTGCCGAGAGTGATCCCTGAGCATAGGCCCTAGGAGTCATTTCTGAGAACCACTGGATGTGGCATCAAAGAAAATTAGGATAAATTTAAAAAATAATTTGTCTATGTTAGGATACTTTCAACAAACTTTTATTCCAAATCTTGAATGTTTTCTATTTTGAGGTTTCATGAAACTATGCTTCTCAAGAGTATTCCTCTTACAACTTAGAAAAAAGTTCTGAATGACACATAACTTTGAAAGGAGTTATGAATCTCAAATGGCATTTATAAGGGGAATTTAGTTACACAGGTATGCTTAGATGGCTCAAGCCATTGGAGAACAATGAATCATTACTACCAGTATGTATGCAAAGCTTCATGACACTGCCAAGTTTTTAAGGAAGCCAGTAGAAACATTTTGCATAAGGTCCTTTACTTTTATTTTCTAGTTTTCCCATATTCATACTTTTTCTAAAAATGAAATGCAATTCTTAGAAGGGCCCAAGAGTGGGGAGGGGGCAAAATATGTTCCCCTATGCCAAGTGAGGCAAAGATTAAGGGGAAAAGTAGGGGCTGGAGCAGTGGTGGAAGCAGTAGGGCATTTGCCTTGCACACGCTAACCTAGGACAGTATCCCATATGGTCCCCCAAGCCAGGAGCACTTTCTGAGCACATAACAAGAAGTCACCCCCAAGCATCACCAGGTGTGGCCCAAAAAGCAAAAAAAAAAAGGAGTAATCTTCTCTTTTAAGACATTCACAATTCTGTGAGAAACAGAAGTGATATATACTAAATGTCCACAATTGCTATGCCCTCTATATGCATGCTATCTCCTACTTGACAAGCACTATATTTTCATCAAGTTTATGAGAACATTTCTCCCAATTAAGGAAAAATATATAATTCTTTAGAAATAGATTAAAATATATATATATATAAAACAATAGTCACTTCTATTGCCTTCTCAATAATCTGCACTTGAAAAAACTGTGACAATATGGAAACACAACTTCCAATAATGTAAATGTACTGTGTCTGGTATTTATTAGCTGTTCAGTAAGTTCATTGTTAAATGAAGCTTTAAAGTATTTGGAAGACAACGTTTGATATATTTCTGGCCACACACACAACACACACACACAACACACACACACACACACACACACCAGTACTATAGGGTGTGGCAAAAACAAAAAAACCCACATATATCTCATATATCTAAACATAGCCATATTTCTGTCTGCTACTGAAAATGCCCTGATAAAAACTGGAAAATTAAGTATCACAATCGGAATGACAACTGGAGTAATCCCAAATGTTAATTTCCAATAATTACTGCAATTCTTCAATAATTGATGTCAGTCATTGGTTCTCATAAAAATTCACAGGTGGCTAGCAAAAACAATTCCTACTTTGAAACTTTGTCTGCTTTGCTAATCACATTTCATCAATCTTATAAATACAATATCAAAATTTTTCCCTTTGGAGAGAAATCATATATTGATAATAAGCAATACGCTCATCAAACCTCAGAGGGGAAATACTAACCCACTGAACAGCCGCTACCAAAAGTGCAGGGAATTCTCACACTCACGGACATTTTTAATAGGCGCTACTTTTTTCAATTCATGGTCTTTTCTTCCCTGAGCAAGTGCACCTAAATCTGTTATTTTCATCCTATGTTTAAGGTGCACTTCAAATAATAAAAACATGAGTAGAGAAGGAGTTGGGCTTTTTTTTTTTTTAAAGAGATCTGAAAGCAAACTAGGATTTAAGTCCAGAGGACTGTTCATCAGTGTTTGAAAAAAGCAAGTTATAAACACAATCATCATCACAAAAAATCAGGCTCTTGAAAAATATATATTTATATATATTTAAATCCTAGGAGACTGGGGTGGGATCATCTGTCAAAATGAGTCCATTCCAATGAGCTTAGCCTCCTCGCTTAGGGTAAATAAACAAAATCTGTGGCCCTCGATGTGCCCAAGTATCCAAGTGGGAGAAGGGGATGGATGGATGGATGGATGGATGGATGGATGGATGGATGGATGGGTGGGTGGATGGGTGGGTGATGGGTGGGTGGGTGGTGGATGGGTGGGGGGATGAATGGGTGGGGGGATGGATGGGGGCATCCTGAAATTCTCACAGGGGTATCCAACCTTCCTGCATGCAACTCTTTCGGGGGGCGACAGTTCCTGCTTGCATGGATGGATGGATGGATGGATGAATGGATGGATGGATGGGTGGGTGGGTGGGTGGATGGGTGGGTGGGTAGATGGGTGGGTGGTGGGTGGGTGGGTGGATGGATGGATGGATGGGTGGGTGGGTGGATGGGTGGGTGATGGGTGGGTGGGTGGATGGGTGGGGGGATGAATGGGTGGGGGGATGGATGGGGGCATCCTGAAATTCTCACAGGGGTATCCAACCTTCCTGCATGCAACTCTTTCGGGGGGCGACAGTTCCTGCTTGCATGGATGGATGGATGGATGGATGGATGGATGGATGGATGGATGGATGGATGGATGGATGGGTGGATGGGTGGATGGGTGGGTGGGTAGATGGGTGGGTGGTGGGTGGGTGGGTGGGTGGATGGGTGGATGAATGGGTGGGGGATGGATGGGGGCATCCTGAAATTCTCACAGGGGTATCCAACCTTCCTGCATGCAACTCTTTCGGGGGGCGACAGTTCCTGCTTGCATGGATGGATGGATGGGTGGATGGATGGATGGGTGGATGGATGGATGGATGGATGGATGGATGGATGGATGGATGGATGGATGGATGGATGGATGGATGGAGGCACCCCGAAATTTCTACAGGGGCATCCAACCTTCCTGCAGGAAACTCTTTTGGGGGCGACAGTCCCTGTTTGGATGGATGGATGGATGGATGGATGGATGGATGGATGGATGGATGGATGGATGGAGACAGCCCGAATTCGGGCATCCCCGCTTCCCGCACGCTCGCCTCTCGGGGCGCGACGGCGTCCGCGTCCACTCGGCCCCGACCGCCCGGAGGCGCTGGGGACGGTGCCCGCAGCGAGGCCGCGCTGGCCGCCCCCGGCTCGGCTCACCCAGCAGCGAGCCCACGAAGATGACGGCCTGCGCGGCCGTGGTGAAGCGGCGGTAGAGCGGCGCGTCCCCGAAGCCCGCGGGCGCGGCGCGGTCGGCGGCCGACGCGTTGAGCAGGGGCAGGAGCGGAGGCGGCCGGCTGGCGTTGCGGGGGCCCCAGGCGGCCGGCTGCCCCATGGCGCGGCGGACGACGGACGGCGGGGCCCGAGGGGGACGCGGGGGGTCCGCGCGCCGCCCCGCCGAGTCCCGCCCGCAGCGGCCGAGTGTGTGTGCGTGTGCGTGTGTGTGTCTGTGTCTGTGTGTGTGTGCGTGTGTGTGTGTCAGCCCGGTCCTGCCGCCCCGTCGCCCCGCGCGGCCTCTGCAGCTCCCAGCGGGCCGCCAGGCTCGCCGCACGCCGTCGACCGAGGGGCCCCCGACCCCGAGCTCGAAGCCCGCGGAGACTCGCGGGCCGTAGACGCGCGCCCAGGACGGCGCGGGGCGGGGCGGGGCGGGGCGGGGCGGGGCGGGGCGTAAGGGCCACGGGAGCCGAGGCCACGCCCCGGGGGCGGCGCCACCCGCCGGCTCCTTGCGCCCCCTCGCGACGGCGCGTGCCCGGCGAGGCCCTCCCCCCCCCCCCCCCCCCGCAGGCAGGCAGCCTCGGCGAGCCGCCGAGCCCGGAGGACGCAGTGCCCGGATCTCCGGCTCCACTTCGCGGCCTCCTGGCTCCGTCTCCGCTTTCGGTCTCCGGCGCGGCGAATCCGGCCCGGAAGATCTCGGGCCGGAGCGACTTCTAGACGAGAAGGCGAGAGGAGGGACAAGCGGCCCCTGGAAGCAAACCTTCCCTTCTCAAGGACCTGGCACACGCCTGACTTACCTGGAGGGCCGCACCGACCCGACCGCGACGGACGGACCCAGAGCGCGACGTCCGTGTACGTCCGCGACGACTCTGTTTGGACGCAACATGCCTTCCGTACAGGACAGGAGAGCAGATCAGCGCCGCATGGCTCCGGGAGCACAGCAGGAGCGAGCCCAGGACCCGAAGCCTGAAAGCAAAAGCAAACCAGACGTCCACGATGTGCACACCTTCGGGTTCTCAAAATATCTGCGATGACATTGCCCTAAATCCAGATACTAGTCCGTTATGTTTCAGGAATGTAGCAATGAAAGCTCACGGGTATACGACATGAAGGTCACTAATAACCCAGCTCTCTGCATTTCTTGCAAATGCACCCCTGCCCCATGTTCTCCGCAGGCCCACACACTTGCTGGCTGTGCGACACTGTTTACCCGAGCTTCAGGGGCTGCGGGTGCACAAACAGGGTAATGCCGCAACTCTAATTCTTGACCTCATGTTTCCCAATCACGTCCTTTGCCACTGAACGACCCCTGACTCCAAAATGCCCAATTCTGTCTGTAAAGCAATTTAAACTTTGAGGTGTTTCGGGTTTTGTCCTACTTAGACTCAAATCCAAGGCATCGTACGACTGTGCAAGTGCTCCATCTCTGAGCTACATACTATATTACACATTTTGGAGATCTAAAAAGGGGGCTGTTATTGATTACATTATTTGATTTTAATTTGGCTGTTTGTTTTTTTGTTTTGGGGCCGTACCTGGCAGCACGCAGGGGTTACTCCTGACTGCGCTCAGAAATCACTCCTGGCAGGTTCGGGGAACAATATGGTATGCTGAGAACTAAACCCAGGTCAGCCACATGCAAGGCAAACACCTTGGTTACAATGTACTATCACTCCGGCCCCTGAATTTGAGGTGCTTTTTTTTTTTTTTGAACCACACTCAACTGTGCTCATGTATGCTATGTTGAGCAAAGCAAACATAAAGCAACCACAAATAAGGGGAGAGGATAGAGACCAGGGCTCTCCATGGAAGAAAGTCATAGTAAGAATGTGTGAGTGGATATTTGTTGTAGCTATTTAAGGAATATCTATTTTTCTTTCCAGAAAGATCTCACAAAGGGATATGTTTCATATATTCCCACCCCAGCGATTAACCCTGAAGACACATAAATTAATTATAGCTCTTTCATCGTATTTACTATATACAAGTGTACATAGATATGAGCAGGCCAGAATAAGAATCTGGCAGCAATCAGTTGCATAGCCACTACTGAAGGTATTGAACCATTAGACTACATGTTTGTGTTCTGGCTAATTTTTATCCAGACTTTCTAGATCTGCACTGGTGGGAGCAGACAATAAGACATGGAGTGAAAATATAATTTCTTTTTATTTTTAAAAAGCAACCTAGCCTTTTAGTTAATATGACAAGAAATTTCTCCAAACGTACCTTTCATATATAATGAGTAATGTAATAAGGTATTCTAGTCTTGAACAGGGAGGGTCAGAGAAATAGCTTAAACAGCTATCTCATGTGCTTTGCACACAGGAGCCCAGGTTCGGTGCCCAGCATCATATGGTATCTCAAGCACTAAGAGTAGCTCCTGAACAGGAGTAGCCACTGAATTAGGTCTTGGATCTGACCAAAAAAACAAATACCAATGCTTAGTATTCACAGACTTCCCAAAGTTTTAAATTTTGCTAGCACTCAGGTCCCACTTCCCTATAAAAAATAATACATACAGTGGGGCCAGAGAGATAGCATGGAGGAAAGGTGTTTGCCTTGCATGCAGAAAGTCAGTGGTTCAAATACCGCCATCCCATATGGTCCCCTGAGCCTGCCAGGAGCGATTTCTGAGCATAGAGCCAGGAGGAACCCCTGAGCGCTGCCGGGTGTGACACACACACACAAAAAAAAAACTAATAACACATACAGAGATAGGATTCCCAAGCCCCCTATCACCAGATTTTCCTATATTTAAGGAATTGAAAGGCTCTGCATAGTAAAGGCTCACTCAGTCTGTGGGTCTTCCTTTCCCCCAAACTGTGCTTCCTTCAGCCGTCACAGCATCTAAGAGTTAATTCTGCTCTCATGCCACTAGTTCATTTAAGGCACGGGCCTGGGGAGGCAGGCACGCAATAGTATAGAAAAGAACAGAGTCTCACTGCTTTCCCACTCATGTGTTCCTTAATATACCTAACTGGGATTTTCTGATGGATTCTCCTTCTTGTAATTATGGGAATATACACACAAAACTCAATATAAATCAGCTTGACTTGGCTACAGGTTACCTGACTATTTGCCTACTTATTATTGTTGGAGTATCTGTGAGATTTGAGGGCAGGGTTGTTCATTTGTTTGTTTTTGAGTCATGCCTTGCTGTGCTCAAGGTGTATTCCTGGCTCTGCGTTCAGGGATCACTCCTAGTGGGACTAAGAACCATATGGAGTGCTGGGTGTTGAACCCAGGTCATATGTGCAAGGTACACACCACCATTCCACATATCCCAGCATAGCCTTTCAACAATAGTGGGCGAAGAGCTGGGGAAATGGGAGTATTTTGTATTGATATGTCTAAGGAGCTACATACTTAGAAAAGGGGGGTCCTAAAGGCCCAGGCTCTCTATCTGGAATACACAGTTCTTCGGACAAATGACTATTTCTGTGCTTACATACAAGATATTGATAATGCAGGTTATTGCGTAGACTTCTGTCATATTCAACAATATCTCATTCTCTTTGTTCAGATACTTTGTTCAGATACTCAGCATTTATCTCATATGACTGCCATTAGCTGCATGCAAGGCAAAAGCCCTGGCTACTCCAGCCCCTACAAAGGCATTTTTATCAGGTTGGGCTCCAAGAGATTAGAGGTGTTATCTCTGAAGAGCCAAGAAAAGACTAGACTTTTTTTGGAATACACAATTTGTACTTTTTCCAATCTGCTGAATTACCTGTAAGACAACCAAATGCATTCTGGAAACCTTATTTGAAACCTAATTCAAATAAACCACTATAGGGGCCAGAGAGATAACATGGAGGTAGGGCGCTTGCTTTGCATGCAGAAGGTCGGTGGTTTGAATCCCAGCATCCCATATGATTCCCTGAGCCTTCCAGGAGTGATCGCTGCCGGGTGTGACCCAAAAAACAAACCAAACCAAAACAAAATCAAATAAACCACTATAAGCAAAATAAAAAAAGTAAAAACTACCCTTTCTTTTTCATATAAGTAGCATCTAACAAAAAGAATACATTCAAATTATAATGTTGAGATGCATATGCCTGTGATATAATCACACAGGGTAGATAATAAATATATAATAATACATATGCACATATATTTCCCCTCTGGTCTCTGACTTCTTCCCTCAGGCTCATGTTTGCCTTTTCTACTCTGGGAAATCACTTATCTTTTGTTACAAAGGTTGCTCTTTTGTGCTCAGGGATCCTCCTAGAAGCACTTGA
The DNA here is from genome assembly GCF_024139225.1 of Suncus etruscus. Lineage (NCBI taxonomy): Eukaryota > Metazoa > Chordata > Mammalia > Eulipotyphla > Soricidae > Suncus > Suncus etruscus. The sequence continues at coordinate 3,269,699 of NC_064859.1, forward strand.
GGCACCATATGTAGTGTCTGAATACGTGCAAGGCAAGTGCCTTAACCCCTGTATAGTCTTTTAGACAACCCAAACTTGCTTTTTAAAATGAGTATTAGGGGGCCTCAACAATAATACAATGGGTAGGGGACTTGCCTTTCAAGCTACTGATCCAGGTTTAATTCCCAGCATCCTGTATGAACACCTCCAGGAGTGATTCCTGACTGTAGAACTAAGAGTGGCCCCTGATCATTGCCGGGTGTGGCTCCCCAAAAAATAACTTCAAAAATAAATTTTATATAAATGGACCCTTATAGGACCGGAGAGATAGCATGGAGTTAAGGCGCTTGCCTTTCATGCAGAAGGACGGTGGTTCAAATCCCAGCATCTCACATGGTCCCCCATGCCTGCCAGGAGAGATTTCTGAGCGTAGAGCCAGGAGTAACCCCTGAGGGATACCGGGCGTGACCCAAAAAAAACAAAAACAAAAACAAAAATAAATAAATGGACCCTTATATTAAGTTTCTTTTTGTTTGTTTGTTTTGTTTTGTTTTTGGGTCAACCCGGCAACACTCAGGGGTTACTCCTGGCTTTACACTCAGAATTCGCTCCCAGCAGGCTCAGGGGGCCATATGGGAAATGCCAGGATTCGAACCATCATCCTTCAGCATGCAAGGCAAACGCCTTACCTCCATGCTATCTCTCTGGCCCCTGTGGATCATTTTCTATAAAATACTGTAGAGTGGATTTTAAGGCTTCCCTGTGCTGGCTCCAGCCTGGGAACTTTGACCGTCCCTGGCATCCATCCCCTCAGGGCTCGCTCCTTCTGTGGTGGGTCTCTTCTGCTTGGAAACTGTGGATAAAACTGACTGTGCTGGGGCCGGAGAGATAGCATGGAGGTAAGGCATTTACCTTTCATGCAGAAGGTCATCGGTTCGAATCCCGGCATCCCATATGGTCCCCCGTGCATGCCAGGAGCAATTTCTGAGCCTGGAGCCAGGAAAAACCCCTGAGCACTGCCGGGTGTGACCCAAAAACCACAAAAAAAAAAAAAACAAAAAAAAAAAAAAAAAAAAAAAAAAAATGACTGTGCTGGGCCCCTTAAGCACGCAGCCATTTTGAGGCTTCCCCATGCAGGCTCCAGCCTGGGAACTTTGATCGTCCCTGGCATCCATCCCCTCAGGGCTCGCTTCTTCTGAGGTGAGTCTTCTGGCCTCAAGGGGAGGAAGCAGAGGAGGGTAGACGCTCCACTTCGCTTAGTGGCTACACACTCCACCTAGCCAATGAATACCACCACAACACGTAGAAAAACTCACAATACAAGTGTGACAATGGGGAAACTATGCAGACCAACATCAGATATAGAGAATGAAGAATGGCCAACCACCTAGTCAGTCTTTCAGATATGGAGTTTAGAGAAGAAATATGGAGGATGCACAATACAAGTGTGACAATGGGGAAACTATGCAGACCAACATCAGATATAGAGAATGAAGAATGGCCAACCACCTAGTCAGTCTTTCAGATATGGAGTTTAGAGAAGAAATATGGAGGATGCTCACAGAACTCAAAGTATAGAACAGAACACTAATAAGAATCAAGAGATTATGAAGATATAAATCAGAAAACTCCAAACTGAAATAACAGATCAAATAACAGGTCTGAAAAACTCAGTAAATGAATCGACAGACAAAATGGATAAGCTCTCCCACAGGGTAACAGCAGCCGAGGATAGAATTAGTGTGCTGGAAGATGAGATGCATAACAACTTCATACAGAAGAAGAGATTGGAAAAAAGCCTTAAAGATAATGATCAGACAATGGAAAAATTACACAAAGAATATGAACAGATGAAAATGGAAGTCTTTGATAAGCTCAACAGAAACAACTTAAGAATCATTGGAGTCCCAGAGACCCAGGAAGAAAATCTCCAGAATCAACAGTCAAGAACATCACCACAGAGAAACTACTAGAGGTAAAGAATACATGTGACCAAATCCTGCATGCCCGAAAAGTACCAGCTAAAAGAGACCCCAGGAAAAACACCCCAAGACACATCCTAGTACAATGATGAAACCCACAGAGACAGAATACTGAAAGCAGCAAGATCAAAAAGGGAAATTGCATTCAAAGGAGCATCCTTGAAATTTACAGCAGACCTGTCACCCAGAAACACTCAAGGCCAGAAGGCAGTGGTGGGACATAGTGATAAAACTCAATGAAATAAATGCCTCGCCTAGAATACTGCACTCAGCCTGACTCACTTTCAGGTTTGAAGGAAGTATACATAGCTTCACAGATAAACAACAGCTAAGAAACTTTACAGACTCAAAACCAGCCTTAAAAGAAAAATTGAAAGATCTAATTTAAGACAAATCAGACCAACAAACACATCAAACTTCTACACAAAGATAGCACTAAATCCCATGAAAATTATCTCTCTCAATGTCAATGAACTAAATGCACCGGCTAAGAGACACAGAGTGGTGAAATGGATCAAAAAACTGAACCGAACCTTCTGCTGCCTACAAGAAACACACCTAAATAGTCAGAACAAACATAGACTCAAAATAAAAGTCTGGAGGAAATCATCAAAGCAAAAAAAAAAAAAAAAAAAAAAAGCTGGAGTAGCCATACTAATATCAGATGACACAAACTTTATACTCAGAAAAGTTGTAAGAGACAAAAGATGGACATTTTGTACTAATCAAGGGAAATGTACAGCAGGAAGAAATCACTCTCCTAAACATATATGCACCCAATGAAGGACCAGCAAAGTATTTAATACAATTGTTGAAAAATCTGAAAAAGGATATCAATAACACAATAATTGTAGGAGACCTCAACACGGGCCTGTCAACACTTGATAGGTCAACCAGATTGAAACCCAACAAAAATATACTACACCTAAAAAGAGAAATGGAAGAAAGAGGCCTAGCAGATATATATAGGACACTCCACCCCAAAAAACCTGGATACACATTCTTCTCCAATGTACATGGGTCATTCTCCAGGATAGACCACATGCTAGCACATAAAACATACCTCCATAAAATCAAGAGGATAGTAATTTTGCAGGCTACCTTTGCTGACCACAAGGCTCTGAAGTTAGATGTGAATTACACAGGGACACAGAAAAAATACTTTAACAACTGGAAATTAAACGGTCTACTACTGAACAACCAGTGGGTATGAGATGAAATCAAAGAGGAAATCAAAACATTCCTGGAAACAAATGACAATGAAAACACTAACTATCAGAACCTATGGGATACAGCAAAAGCGGTACTGAGAGGAAAATTTATACTTTGCACGCATACGTCAGGAAGGAAGAAGGAGCATACATGAATAGCTTAATGATGCAGCTTATAAAATTAGAAAATGATCAACAAAAGGAACCAAAATACGGAGACAGAAGGAAATAACAAAGCTAAGAGCAGAAATCAATGAAGTCAAAACCCAAAATACAATCCAAAAGATCAATGAAAGCAGAAGTTGGTTCTTTGAAAAAATAAACAAGATTGATAGACCATTGGCAAAACTCACAAAGAAAGAGAGAGAGAGAAATCTGATAACCCATATTCAAAATGTAAAGGGAGGATCACTACAGATACTACAGAGATTCAAAAAGTATTCAGAGACTACTTTGAGAAACTCTATGCCATAAATATGAGAACCTGTAAGAAATGGATAAATTCTTGAACTCATATAACATTCCATGGTTGAATAAAGAGGATGTAGCATATCTAAACACCCCCATCACTATTGATGAAATTAAAACCGTAATCAAAAGTTTGCCCCAAAACAAAAGCCCAGGCCCAGTTGGATTCACGAATGAATTCTTTCAAACCTTTCAAGAGGAACTACTACCAACCCTGGCCAAGCTCTTTCATGAAATTGAAAAAACAGAAACACTCCCAAATAGCTTTTATGAAGCCAACATCAGGTTAAGGATGGTTTAACACCCGTAAATCTATCAACATAATACACAACATCAACAACAAGAAAAATAAAAACACATGGTCATATCAATAGATGCAGAGAAAGCATATGATAAGATCCAACACCCATTCCTGAAAAAATCTCTCAGCAAGATGGAAATGAAAGGAATCTTTCTCAATATAGTGAAGGCCATCTACCACAAGCCAGTGGCAAATATTATCCTCAATGGAGAAAAACTAAAAGCCTTCCCTCTAAATTCTGGTATAAGACAAGGCTGTCCTTTGTCACCACTCCTCTTCAACATAGTACTAGAAGTACTTGCTATAGCGATAAGGCAAGAAAAAGATATCAAGGGAATCCAGATAGAAAAGGAAGATGCAGATGACATGATACTCTACTTAGAAAACCCTAAAGACTCTACCAAAAAGCTTCTAGAAATAATAGATTCATATAGCAATGTGGCAGGCTACAAAATTAACACACAAAAATCAATGGCCTTTTTATACACCAATAATGATAGGGAAGAAATGGACATTAAGAAAACAACCCCATTCACATTAGTGCCACACAAACTCAGTCAGGAATCAACCTGACTAAAGATGTGAAGGACCTATACAAAGAAAACTATAAACACTATAAATCACTAATCTTCAGAGAGATGCACATCAAAACAACTATGAGTTACCATCTCACACCACTGAGATTGCCACACATCACAAAGAAGGAAAACAAACAGTGCTGGTGGGGATGTGGAGAGAAAGGAACTCTTATTCACTGCTGGTGGGAATGCCATCTAGTCCAATCTTTATGGAAAGCGATATGGAGTTTTCTCCAAAAAGTGGAAATTGAGCTCTCATACGATTCAGCTATACTACTCCTAGGAATATACCCTAGGAACACAAAAATGCAGTACAAAAATCCCTTCCTTACACCTATATTCATTGCAGCACTTTTTACCATAGCAAGACACTGGAAACAATAAAAATGCCCTTCAATAGATGGATGGCTAAGGAAACAGTGGTACATATACACAGTAAATATTATGGAGCCATCAAGAGAGATGAAGTCATGAAATTTTCCTATACATGGATGTACACGGAATCTATTATGCTGAGTGAAATAAGTGAGAGTGAGAGTGAGAGAGAGAGAGAGAGAGAGAGAGAGAGAGAGAGAGAGAGAGAGAGAGAATGGTCTCACTTATCTATGGGTTTTAAGAAAAATGAAAGACACTCTTGCAATAATTTTCAGAGACACAAGAGAGGAGAGCTGGAAGATGCAGCTCATGACATGAAGGTCCAGTTCACTGTCCTTCAGACTGTTGGAGGGCCAGATTATAGTAAAAACAAAAATTATGAACAAATTTCTATGCACAGTGCATATATCTTATTTAGAAGTGAAGAAACAAAATGGGAATAAATACAATATGTGGCCCACGGGCCGTAGTTTGAAGACCCCTGATATAGAGTGATGAATGCTGTTAGAGAAATAACTACATGGAGAACTGTCCTAACAATGTGAATGAATGAAGGAATTAGGAAGCCTACCTTGAGTACAGGTGTGGGTGGGGTGGGGTGAGGGTATTTGGGACATTGATGGTACAATGCACTGGTGAAGAGGGGTGTTCTTTACATGACTGAAATCATACAAGTGCTATCATATTTGTAATCACGGTGTTTCAATAAAGATAAAGAAAGAAAAAAAATCAGTGCACTGTAAACAGAAAGAAAAAATACTGTAGAGTGAAAAGTCAAGGCTGAGAGGAAAAATGCAAATCAGATACCTGATAAAAGATTAACACCCTACAGAATACAGAAAGTATTCTAAAAAACAAGTACACAAATATTTAACATGGGGCAAAAAGATCTGAACAGATACAAGATCTATGAATGTTTGAAAGTTGCCCAACCTGGGGCTGGAGTGATAAGGACGGGATGGCACTTGAGTGCTGATTGGATTCCAGTCCCTGGCGTCCCATATGGTTCCCATATGGTTCCCGGGTCTGCTGGAAGTGATCCCTGAGTGCGGACCCAGGAGTCATCCATCTTTGAGCAGACGCTGCCTTGTGTGGCCTCGAAGGCCAAACAAAGTAGCGGAAAGAAGATACGCATCGTCTTCGGCGAATTAGGGAAATGCCAAATGAGAGTGCCACCTCCGAGGGCGTTTCAGCGTTGAGAGACTTCCCCTGTCATGGGCGGAGAGCGTTCTATGGCGACTCTTCGAGCTCCCCGGGCACGGGAGCGCAGAAGCGATTCCGTTGGGCCCGCTGAGCTCCCAGCCCCAGGCAGCCCCGCCCACAGCCCTGGCCCGCCTATCCGGGCGCGCCCTAGCGCAAGTCCCGCCCTCCCACGGGCCCGCCCTCGTGCGAGAGGCCCAATGAGGGCGCCCTGTCCCCCGTGAAGCCCCGCCCACACCCGGAACGAGGCCCGCCCGTCGGGCCCGCCTCGCGTAAGCCCCTCCCACCGCCCGCCGCGGCCTCGCGGCCCGCTCGCGGCCCCGCCCCTGGCCGGAGTCTGGGCCCGGCCGTCCCGGCCCTGCGCCCAGAGGCCCGCCCGCCGCGCCTGAGCCTGAGCCTGAGCCTGAGCCTGAGGCTGCGCCATGGCCGGGGGCCGCGGGGCTCCGGGGCGCGGGCGAGACGAGCCGCCGGAGAGCTACCCGCAGCGCCAGGAGCACGAGCTGCAGGCCCTGGAGGCCATCTACGGCGCCGACTTCCAGGACCTGCGGCCGGACGCGCGCCGCCCGGTAGGAGCCCCCGGCCCGGCCCGGCCGTCCGCGCTGCCCTGCGCCTCCGCTCCGGCGCCGCGCTTCCCCTGCGGAGCCCACCGCGCACCCCGCGCTGGGCCGCGCTCCTCCCGCGCCCGCCCCCGGACGGCCCGGGGGGAATTAGGGAAATGCCACCTCCGAGCAGCCACGCCCTGGAGCCCGGCGCTGGCCCAGCGCGTTGTCGCCGCTTGGCTGTCGGGCCCCGCCGTGCGCCGGCCGCTGCCTCCCCGGGAGCCCTCGCCTCGGGGCCCCACGCCGCCCGCCTCCCGCAGCATCCTCGCGGCAGTCCGCCTCCCCGCCCGCGGCAGGGAAAGGCGTGGCCCGCTGCGAGAGCGGCGAGGGGCTGACTCGAGCCCCGCGGCAAACCCACCCCGGCGTCCCTTCCCCGCGCCCAGGTTCCGCCGTGCCTGTGCGACCCACCGTCGCACCCTGACAGGACACCCTCTGCGCTGTCCCTCTTAACGCCTCTCCTCGAAAAACCGAGAAAAGCTTCGTAAGCCCTCCGCGAGGCCTTTCACGCTGAACTGGTGATTCGGTGGCTTGCAAACATAGACTTGCTACTGAACCTTGACAAAATCGGCTTCGCTTCAAGAGCCGTGCTGTTTACCTTCCGAACTGCAAGTCTGGCAAAGCCTACTTTGAGCTGCTGACAAAGCCGCTCTCCAACCCCACTCCACACCCCTCTTTTCCAAGACTTGCTCTAGCAAACTGTTGTCTAACTTCCAGTGAAAGGCACTACCTTCTCTGCCATGTCACTTCAGCCTTATCTGCATATCCAGGGTCCCCTCCTAGCATGGGCTTTTCTGCAGCCGTCAGAACTGTCACCTTATCATCTAGTGTCTGGCTCCCGTCATTAAAAAGTGTCTCTAGGCAGTGTGAACAGACAGAGCATGGACAAAATAGACAATCCCACCACCTCAACCTCCGGGGAGCTTACTTTTCTAGTGAGTTGTTTCAAGAACTAATTTAAACCTGAAATAGCACAGATGTAAACACTCCCTTTACATATGCTTCTAATGAAGAAGGTGTCCTGTTCCTAAACCAGGAAGTTGCCTGAGTAAACAACCAATAGAGGAATCAATCACCTAGTGTAAGCTGAACTCAAAGAAAAGCCCTTATTAAGAGCTCCATTGGAAACCAGTTTATTTTTTGTGTTAACTTAGTTATCTAGTCTGATGTTGGCAGGACAGTGGCAGGAAAAAAGAGCTGCTGTACGTGGGACTACCAGTCCCAGAATTTACAGCTGGCGACCTTTATCCTCATATAGGAGACTAAATGAAACCAAATGAAAACTAGACAAGGTAGGCAGAAGAATTAAAATAACGGTGTGTGGCGTGGCCTGTCCTGTACAGGAACAATAGCTTCAACACTCTTTAGGCTTTACAGGCCAATAATTGGTGGTTTTAGAGATGAACCATCTTAAAAGTGAATGAGATGGACAAGTGTTTATTATTACTTGTGCCTTGCGAGTCTTCAGGGAAAGAAAGGTTATGTAGGCCCACAATCATCTATCCTGGGATCAAGCCTGATAAGGTTTTTGAATTTATAAGTGTTTGCATTCTCTTTCCTGTGCCACACTCTATTTCTCAGCTAATACCTGGCTAGCAATCTGGAGCAATTTACCCAATCAAGCACAGCAACTCAGCATATGAATATTTAAAATTTTCAGAAGGAGAAGCTAATTAGGACTATCAATAGCCTCCTACTTTAGCTGCTCATTCATTCAAGTCAGAATCTAATGACCTGGGGCCACAGCAATAGCACTGCAGTAGGGCGTTTGCCTTGCTAGTGGCCAACCCCAGACTAACCTGGATCGATTCCCAGCATTCTATATGGTCCCCTGACCCTGGCAGGAGTAATTTCTGAGCACAGAGCCAGGAGTAACTCAAAAAAACAAAATAAAATAAAATAAAAATCTATTGGCCTAACATTTAGATTTTTGAAAAAAACTATTGTTAGAATGTCTTTTTGGGGAAGGAAAATGTGTTATTAATATTAATTTCAGTTTTAGTAAGGTTATCACTCGTAAATACTTCGGGTGGTACATGCTAATAGTTACCAAATTGTCTAAAAGACCACTCATTTCAGATAAAAATCACTTCAGAATTACAAATTAATTCTAGTGTTTTATGTATTTGATTAGGGGGAACATCTTAGATAGGGCAGGGATGGGCAGGGTGCTGAGACACTATTCAACCTGTGAATGCAGCTTTTTTTTTTGTTTTTTGGGGCACACCCGTTTGATGCTCGGGGGTTACTCCTGGCTAAACACTCAGAAATTGCCCCTGGCTTGGGGGGACCATATGGGACGCTGGGGGATCAAACCGCGGTCCTTCCTTGGCTAGCGCTTGCAAGGCAGACACCTTACCTCTAATGCCACCTCACCGGCCCCTGTGAATGCAGTTGTAATAGTTTCAGTACTCAGGCCAGTGGCTATGGAAACCACCGGACCACACCAGTGGTATGTGGGAGACCATTCGGTGTCAGGGATCAGACTTGGGGCCTTGTGCGTGCAAGACACGTACTTTACCTTTTGAGCTCTAACCATGGCCCTTGTAAGTTTATTAGTGATTTATTATTGACTTAATTATATTGGCAATTTTTCATATCAGCAAAGGGTTTTTCCATTTTTATTTGAGAGCTGTCGCTGACTACCCTCTCAGACAGTTTTGTCTCTAGACATTGCAGTATATGAGAGGACTTATTTTGCTACAGAGTGAGCATTTTATACATCAGATCTCTTCATCTTTGCCTATAGATAAACATTTTTTGGGGTCACACCTGGCACTCAGGTGTTACTCCTGGCTCTGCACTCAGAAATTGCCCCAGCAGGCTTGGGGGATCTTATGAGTTGCCAGGAATCGAACCGAGTCTGTCCTGGGTTGGCCTCATGCAAGGCAAGTGCCCCACCACTGTGCTATCGCTCCAGCCCCTATTTCTTTTCTTTTCTTTTTTTTTTTTTTTTTTTTTGGTTTTTGGGCCACACCCAGCGATGCTCAGGGGTTACTCCTGGCTATCTGCTCAGAAATAGCTCCTGACAGGCACGGGGGACCATATGGGACACTGGGATTCGAACCAACCACCTTTGGTCCTGGATTGGCTGCTTACAAGGCAAACACCGCTGTGCTATCTCTCCGGGCCCCAGCCCCTATTTCTTTAGATATAAATTATATATATATATATATATCAACCTGCAAACATAGATTTTTCATTTTTTGTGAACTGTTGGCTCTCATTCCTTTGTCAAAGATGTTTATATGTACAGAAAATTAGTCTTGGGGCTGGGAGTAATTAAGATTCTGTCCCTGCACAAAATAGCCTCCTGGGCACGACTGGATGTGACCTGGAATCCTAGCGCTGCCAGGATAATCAGGTAATGACCAAGTCCTCCAGCCCTGTTATTGAACCACTCACTGGCTAAACTGCTCGACTGTCATTGAACTTGACCTTGAATACCACTTGAGAATCTCATCCCCATGCTCCAAAAGAACAAATAGTCTCTGGAGTCATATGTCGCAAATATTTGCCTCTAATCATGTGCAATTTTTTGTTTATTTGTTTGTTTTTTGGATCACACCCAGCGCTCAGGGGTTACTCCTGACTCTATACTCAGAAATCGCTCCTGGCAGGCTTGGAGGACCATATGGGATGCCCGGATTTGAACCGAGGTCTATCCTGTGTTGGCCACGTGCAAAGCAAACGCCTTACTACTTTGCTATCACTCTGGCCCTAACCATGTGCATTTTTTAAAATAAAATATCTAAGAATAGTACCAATCATCATTATTATTATTATTCTTTTTTTTTTTTTTTGGTTTTTGGGCCACACCCGGTGGTGCTCAGGGGTTACTCCTGGCTGTCTGCTTAGAAATAGCTCCTGGCAGGCACAGGGGACCATATGGGACACCGGGATTCGAACCAACCACCTTTGGTCCTGGATCGGCTGCTTGCAAGGCAAACACCGCTGTGCTATCTCTTCGGGCCCCAATCGTTATTTTTAATGAAGCACAAGATAGTACTACTAGTACTACTATTTATTTTTAGCTAATCAAGCACAAGATAAATGCTTGTCCATTGAAGTTTCGTAAGTAATCATTTATTTCCCAGTATTTTATTTTATTTATTTATTAATTTAAAATTTTTAAATATATTTTTTATTTAAGTAACATGATTATAGTTGGGTTACAGTCACAAACAGAACACCCCTCTTCACCAGTGTAACATTCCCCTCTCCCAATGCCCCCCGACCCCCTTCCCCTCCCCTGCCTATATTCGAGACAAGCATTCTACTACAGTTATTTGTTTTTAAGTTCAGCAAATTTTTTTTCTTAAAGGATAAGGGTAAAAAAAAATAGTAAAGGTGTGACAGTGGCAATCGCCGTTGTTTGCATAGGCCCAGAAAAATATGGGGAAAACAGAAAAAAAATCCTTGGCCTGATTACAAGAAGGCCTCACCCCCAAAGTTTATTGGCATAAGACCCACTCTGGGTTCCAGGCATACCAGTATGTCCAATCCGAGTCATTCTCCGTGGTCCTGGTAAAACTTTTTCACACTTAGCTGTTGTTGGTATCAGGTTTCTATATTTAAAGATTCTGGATTCTGTGCATTTCTTTCATCGAAGTCAGGCTAATGTGGAGCATCCTCTAGTTTCAGCACACCATTAGATGCGGAACGATCTGCTCTACAAGCAGGCTGTTGCTGAGTCGTCTGGGTGTTGAGAACAGTGGTAGGTCTTCCCTGGTAGAGGTTTGGATCCTGGTAATGTTATAGACAATTGTGGTTGTTTCCATAGATGGTATCCATTGTTCAGGGGTGTATGGGCAATGCCCATTCTTCTGAGGCCCAAGCCAAATCATTATGCCAATATTCAGGGTATAAGGCCCAAATGCATTACCAAATTTGTGTTCTCATCTCTATTAGGTAAGAACTTTTTTGCAAAAAAAAAAAAAAAAAGAACTTGTTTGCATATGTATTATTTTCCCATTTTAATGTGCCTATGCAAAAGAGAAACAATGCCACAAGGTATTGTTGGTGCATCTGGGGGATGACGAATAAAGTCCAACATTCCCCGTAACTTGGTTCAAACATGAATTCTATACAGAGATACTCTTCTACTAGTATTGCTTATAAAACAGATCTCAAAGGGGGAAAAGCAAGCAAACAATCAAATAAAAAAAAACAGTGGGCAAAATTGTCACTATATAAGAGGATATTCGAAAAGAGTTATAGATGTTAAGGGACTACATCTGAGATATACAAAGATATACAAAGGAGATACACATGTCCCTTTTATGTTTTAGAAATAGTCGAGAGGGAGGGTGTTGTTTCCGAGACACCACTGTGGTCTGTGATTTGGCCAAGTGAAGAGCGCATGGAGCCATGTTATTTATTTATTGTTATTTATTTTTGCTTAAATTATTGATGATCATTCATTTTGTTTCAAGTCAAGATCTATATATGTGCCCACCACCATTATAGTTAAGTGACTTACTTTATGTATTAGATACCTGTCATTTTTGTCAAGTAAAAACTTCTCTGCTCTGGTGTGGTTTTTAATTTTGAGGGGTTGGCTTGGTCTCATCCTACAGTACTCAAGGCTTACTCCTGACTCTATGCTCAGGGATCACTTCTGGCAGTGTGTGTGGGACCACATACAGTTTCCTGGGCACCAAAAGGAGTGATTCCTGAGCATAGAGTCAGGAGTAAGCCTTGAGTACTGCAGGATCGAAGTGGAATAGACTGTACACTATACATGCTCTAGCTGCCTTACTCCTAAATCCAATTGCCCAGTTAGATTAACATCATCTGTCATTTTCTAATCATCTTCTTTTTTATTTTTTTATTTTTTGCTTTTTGGGCCACACCCGGTGACGTTCAGGGGTTACTCCTGGCTATGTGCTCAGAAACCACTCCTGGCTTGGGGGACCATGTGGGAGGGACACCGGGGGATCGAACCAAGGCCTGTCCTAGATCAGCCCATGCCAGTCAAATGCCCTAGTGCTGTGCTGTCACTCCGGTCCTATTTTCTAATCTTCTATTCTGAATTTGGAATGCTACCTTTACCTGAGACTGTACTGGCTTCACAGGGCAGATGCCTCGCCCAGCACCTAGTGAAAAGCTCTCCAAATATTTTTATTAGATTGATGGAGGTTCTGTGACTCTCAATAATGTTATTAGTGGTTTTCCATATACACAATTCCAACACAACACCATCACCAGTGTGCCCATCTCCCTCTTACTGTGCCTCCCCCTTTCAAACCTGCTCCCTGTCCCCAAAAGCACACACCGACTCAATTGTTTGCATCAGTTATACTGTTGTATTGCTCTGGGTTCTTTATTACTAATACTACTTTACTGTATATCTTTAGGTCCCACATATGAGTTATCTCGTTCTGTATTGATCCCATTCTTTCTGACTTCACTTACATGATGCCTTTTTTTAAAAGCTCTCAATGTTTTAATTGAGTAAATCCCAAAATAATTTGAGTCTATTGTTTGACAATTATATCCCTTTCATCTACTTACATACAATTAGCTCAGTGCTATAAGTACTGTAGCTTTCTTTTTTTTTTTTTGGTTTTTGGGCCACACCCAGCGGTGCTCAGGGGTCTCTCCTGGCTGTCTGCTCAGAAATAGCTCCTGGCAGGCACGGGGGACCCTATGGGACACCGGGATTCGAACCAACCACCTTTGGTCCTGGATCAGCTGCTTGCAAGGCAAATGCCGCTGTGCTATCTCTCCGGGCCCAAGTATTGTAGCTTTCTAACAAGTCTTGGTGTTTACTGTGGTTGACTAATCAAACATTTTCTTGATTAGATTCATGTTAGCTTTTCCTAATATTTTAGTTTTAACTTGCCGTGTTGAACAAAATCACGGTGACTATTTTATTACGTATTTGTATTCAAAAGTCTTTTGGGGGCAATAGCTAGAGGTGCTCAAAATTTATCCCTGACACTGTGCTCAGTGGTGCTTGGGACATCATACATCATGTGTGGCACCAGTGATCCAACCATGATCAGCAGTAAGCAAGATGAATACATTAATGTCTTACTATCTCTTAGATCCCTTAATTTTGTTTCTTAAAGAAATAGTGTTTAAAAAAAAAAGAAATAGTGTTTTTTCCTTTATCTCTGGTTGGGTTCTAAATAAGCATCAGCTCTTCCTGTTTTACAATTGAGTTTGCATTACTCTTTCCCCTTGTATATGCTTGCAAATTTATTTGGCTATTACATAGCAATTTGGAGCAGCATCCAACTTAATGATCCCAATAAGAAGCAAATGCTACTCATCTCACAGTGTAGCACTATATGGTCTTCTCCCTTTATCCATTATGATGCTTTCATATTATTTACCATTAATCTTCAAAAAAAGGCAACACTTGTAAATATTTATATAATTTGGGGCTATAGATGTTTTGCTTTGCACATGTCCAACCCAGGTTTTATCATCAGCACTACATCAAATTCCCTGCGCTCTGCCAGGAGTGATCCCTGAACAATCAGGAGTAAGTCCTGAGCACCACATGGTGCAACCCAAAACCAAAAAGGAAGAAAAATATATTTTGTAACTGACAAAGTTTCCCTTCTGTTACTCTTTCTTTCAGGTTCTCAACTTTTTTTGGGTTACCCTTACTTTATGTTTATCTGCCTGAAAATATTCCAGGAACTCATTTCCTTATGCAGGTTAAGTCAAGATTTTATCAGCTCTGAGTTCTAATGATCATTTGTCTTCTAAAGGCAAGAAGAAGGGCCTGTAGTATGTGTTGGTTATTAAACAGATGTTAGCCAAGTCCTTTTCAGCTCCAGGAATCCTCTCATACACTAATATGAGCTGATGCATAAAAGCTTCTTCACATGTTAGGCGGGGGCTCAGAATTTAATTTTGAGAAAAAAACTGGCAGATATTCTGTTTTTATATCTGAAAGCACTATTTTCTGAGTATTTCTGTGTGTGAATGTACATAGTGTGCATCTCTGTGTGTGTGTGTGCGTGTGTGTGTGTGTGTGTGTGTGTGTGTGTCAGGAACAAACCAAGGGTACAAACAGCAAGGCAGTGGCTTTGAGTGCAAGGCTACGTTTTTTTCCTCATGAGTATCTTTCTTTCCTCAATACATTGGTGAGGATTAAGTTCAGCCACATATGACAGGTAATAAACTGGACCTTTTTTTTGCTTTTCCTGTCCTCTAGTCCCATTGTCCTCAATGTGCCCCTCTTTTTCTAGGGTGTCTGAACTCCTACCCCTTATCTCCCTTCTTGCCAACTGGAAGGACACATAAAGATCTTGCACAGGAGAGTTATTTTTTTATTTATTTTTTTTTGGTTTTTGGTTTTTGGGCCACACCCGGCAGTGCTCAGGGGTTACTCCTGGCTGTCTGCTCAGATATAGCTCCTGGCAGGACACGGAGAGATAGCACAGCGGCGTTTGCCTTGCAAGCAGCCAATCCAGAACCTAAGGTGGTTGGTTCGAATCCCGGTGTCCCAGATGGTCCCCTGTGCCTGCCAGGAGCTATTTCTGAGCAGACAGCCAGGAGTAACCCCTGAGCACCGCCGGGTGTGACCCAAAAAAAACCAAACAAACAAACAAAAAAAAGAAATAGCTCCTGGCAGGCACGGGGGACCATATGGGACACCAGGATTTAAACCAACCACCTTTGGTCCTGCATCAGCTGCTTGCAAGGCAAACGCTGCTGTGCTATCTCTCTGGGCCCTTAATATTTTTTTTTTAATTTGGGGGCTGGAGCGGTGGCGCAGGGTATAAGGCATCTGCCTTGCATGCACTAGCCTAGGATGTACCATGCTTCAATCCCCCCTCCCGCCCACATCCCATATGGTCTCCCAAGCCAGGAGTGATTTCTGAGCGCATAGCCAGGAGTAATCCCTGAGCGTCACTGGGTGTGGCCGAAAAACAAAAACAAACAAAATATTTTGTGGTTGAATAGGACACTGGGACCTCTCCCAGCAATACCTCAGGTCTGATGGTTCAGAGGTTGCCACTTGATTATGATTCAGCTGCTCTGGCTTTGGTAAGGAGGACTAGACATGAGGTACTTGACATGAGGACATGAGGCCTATATCCAGTGGTGCTGCTGGTTAGAGAAGATGAGGTGTCAGGGATCAAAATCAAGGCCTTGTGCATACCAGGAATGTGATCCAGAACTTTGAGCTATCTTAATCTCTTCATTTTATTTTTATTTTAGTTTATTATTTATGTTGGGTTTTTTTGGGGGGTGGACCACACCCAGTGACACTCAGGGGTTATTCCTGGCTCTCTGCTCAGAAATTGCTCCTGGTTTGGGGACCATATGGGTACCAGGGATTAAACCCATGTCCATCCTGGGTCAGCCGAGTGCAAGGCAAGAGCCCTACCACAGTGCTATCGCTCCGGCCCCTTATTTATATTGGTTGTGAGGCTTACTCCTGGTTCTGTGTTCAGAGATCGTGCCTGGCAGAGTTTGAGGAAATATATATGCTGCTGAGAATCAAACCAAGAATAAACATGTGCAAGACAAGCACCCTACCTATCTGTCCCCCCTGATGTTTTTTGTTTGGTTGGGGCAGGGGCAGTAAGCCTGGCGGTGCTCAAGGTTTGCTCCTGGCTCTGGGCTCAGAAATCACTCTTGAAGGAATTTAGAGAATCATATGTGTTTCTGGGGATCAAACCCAGGTTGACTATGAGCAAGGCAAATGATGACCTACCCTCTGTACTATTTCACTTTTTTTTTTTTGTTTTGATTTTTGGGCCACACCTGGTGACGCTCAAGGGGTTACTCCTGGCTGTGCACTCAGAAATCATTCCTGGCTTGGGGGACCATTTGGGACAACAGGGAAATCGAACCACGGTCAATCCTAGGTCAGTGCAAGGCAAATGCCCTATTGCTGTGCCACCACTCCAGCCCCTTGTACGTTTTTTAAAATTTATTCTGGGATGTTTAAGGTTATGTTCCTAAATTCCTGAGGAGTTAAAACTGCTATTATGATCTTTTAAATCTTGCTTTGATGATGTGTATGTTTAACACAAAGGACTTTGGGGTCAGTTGCCTTTTTAGAACTTTCCTTCTTTCTTTTTTTGTAAAACTCTGCTTAACTGAGAGAGAAAATAAAAAATTTCAAGCCTTTTGCCACTCCCAGTGACCTCTCTGAAATTCTCCCAATTTTTACTGATCATCTCTGTGGTAGTCATTTGTCATTTAGATTAACATTTCTCCACTGGGGACCAAATGGCTCCCTGTAGGCCCCAGGATATTCCAAAGGGGCCACAGGTAGAAATCCTGTACATGGGGGAGGGGGATGCATAAGAAGATCAAAGAGTCAGCTGGTAAGATGAAGTGGCGCCACTAGAAGGAAACAAAGTCAGAGGGGCCGTGGTTGAAAGAAGATTGAGAAACACTGGTTTGCATAACTTCAGGTCTGCATTTTTTAAGTTTTTTCCTTCGTGTCTTCTCTGACCCTGCAATCTTTGGAGCGCATCTGCATAGTACACACGTGCCTCTAAAGTCGTTGGAAGAATACAGTATGCTATAATAACATAATAACAGGGAGACTGTGATTATTATCAGCATAATCTCCACTGTTTGGAGTACAGTTTGGAAACATGGTTTCTAAAGCCAAGTCCTAAAAACACCCTGCTGAAGGAGTCCCCTTTCTAAACCAGGTGGTTTTCTTATTGGTGTCAGATAGTTAAGGTTTCCCAGAAGTTTCATTCACGTGTGGCAGGTACTGTTGATCACACAGCACCCTGTTCAGCTAAGTGAAACTCGGAGCTCTCTGTTTTTACTTTCAGAACAAAGATTGTTGTTGTGTAGTTTTTGTTTGAACAGTAGTTCCTGCATTATTTTCTCCCCTTATACCACTATGGGGTTTATTGGGGAGGTTTTTTTGGTGATGGTTGGGGCTTGGGGCTACTCCTGGCTCTGTGTTCAGAGGTCTCTTTTCTGCAGTGCCCAGAGGATCATGCATTGCCCCACTATATTTTATTACTTTGTTTTCTTTACAGCATTTGTCATTATCAGAAAATGTCTTCTTAGGAGGCGAGAGAGGTAACAAGTGGATAGGACATTTGCCTTACACGCAGCCAACCTGGGTTCAATCCCTAGAATATGCCAGATATTTCTCTACAAACTTCCTAGAAAGTTCAAGAAAATAGGAAGAAATAAGTAGATTGGTTTGGGCAGATAATCCTTTTTCCCCCTTCATCCATTTGTAGTTCATACTACTTGTTTTTCTACTTGTATTATCTCAATAAATGCAAGTGTGAAGCAGCTTCTCTGCCTGTTGTTTTATATATAGGTTGCCCTGTGGGAATGTATAGATGTCAAAGAAATGCTGAAATCATCAAACATGTTCATTGGTGTTTGAGATGAAGCACTTTTTTTTTTTTTTTGGGCCACACCCGATGACGCTCAGGGGTTACTCCTGGCTATGTACTCAGAAATTGCTCCTGGATTGGGGGACCATATGGGATGCGGGGATCCATCCTAGTTCGTGCAAGGGAACTACCTCTTGTACCACTGCTCTGGTCATGAGATGCAAACGCTTTTTAAATATTTTTACCTCCCACCCACCTTCCCCACCTGCTTCTTGGGCAGGCATTTTACTTCTCTCTCTCTCTCTCCCCCCCTACTGTAGTTCATACCCTTAAAGGAAAGGTTTCACGCATAACAGATTTCCAGATCATACCCTTCACCAAGAGTGTCACTTCTCTCCACTATGATCCCCATGTTCCCTCCTATACTGTACTCTCCCAACTTCTGTGATAAGCTTTTTCTTTTTTTCTTTTTTTTTTTTTTTTGGTTTTTGGGCCACACCCATTTGACGCTCAGGGGTTACTCCTGGCTACGCGCTCAGAAATTGCCCCTGGCTTGGGAGAACCATATGGGACACCGGGAGATCAAACCCCGGTCCGTCCTATGCTAGCGCTTGCAAGGCAGACACCTTACCTCTAGCGCCACCTTCCAGGTCCCGATAAGCTTTTTCTTAATCGAAAATAACCAACTCTCCAGAGGAAAAACTTCCTTTTCCCTTTATCTCTTTTAGGTGAAAGAGCCCCCTGAAATCAATATAGTTCTGTACCCACAGGGTCTTACTGGTGAAGAAGTATATGTGAAAGTGGACCTGAGGGTAAAATGCCCACCAACCTACCCAGATGTGTGAGTACATTTATAAATAGCTATGATACAATTTTATTTGTTTTGTTTTTCGGTCACACCCAGCAGTGCTCAGGTGTTACTCCTTGCTCTACACTCAGAAATCGCTCCTGGCAGGCGTGGGGCTGGGATGCTGGGCTTCGAACCACCGTCCTGCATGCAAGGCAAATGCCTTACCTCCATGCTATCTATGATATAATTTCAATGATCTATTCAGACTGCCTCAAAACAGGTTGAAATGAAGAGTATTTTCTCGTCCTCTTCCTCCACCACCTCCTCTTTCCCACCTTGGTGCAATACCCAGTACTCAGTGCTCTTTTTTCTTTTTTATGGTTTTTGGGCCATGCCCAGTGACACTCAGGGGTTACTCCTGGCTATATGCTCAGAAATTGCTCCTGGTTTGGGGGACCATATGGGATGCCAGGGGATTGAACCACGGTTTGTCCTAGGCTAGTGCGTGCAAGGCAGATGCTTTTCCACTTACACCACCACTCCGGCCCCACTCAATACTCTTGATATGATGCTCAAGGGACCATATGTGGTGCCAGCAATTGAACCAGGGTTATCTTACCCTCTGTACTATCTATGTCTCCAAGATAATGTGGTACAGGAAAACTTGATTTCCCTGCAAAGTATTCCTTAATGTTACTTAATTTAGAGAGAATATCCTAGGTTAGTAGGTCCCTACATGGATTCTGTAAGACTTTATGGCGTGTTTTGCTTTTTCTCATATATGAATAAAGTACTTTGTCTCATTCCATTTATCTGAGTGGATGATGATACAGTTTATCATACTGAAGTATTGGAGAAAGCATGAATAGCAAAGTCTACATGCCCCGAATTAGTCAGAAATCTTGATAGGGAGAACTGAATCTTCTTGCCTTAAAAATAAAGAGAATCTGTTTATTCTTAATGACTTGTTACTGGTTTTTATATTGGTTAGGAATAAAAACCCAAGGACTGGTTCTTCTTATGTTCTATTAATTTTTGGGTCCATACTAGTGGTGTATAGGTCTACTTCCAGTGATATTTGGGATACATGTGGTATCAGGGATTGAACCGGGAGTGGTTATATGCACAGTAATGCTTTAACTCTTGTGGTATCTATCCAGCTCCTGATTCTGTACTCCCCTTAGGTAGAGAGTATTCACACTTAGTTGAGGTCTGTAGGGAAAAAGAGGAGTGTGATTTGGTATCTGGATGAGCGGTTTGCAGAGTACCTAAACATAAGTAGGTTTTTAGTGAGTGGGTGGACCTTTCTTTCTCAGGCACAGATGGAGTGCGTGGAAGATGTTGTGCTGAGGGAATATTAGCTGGATAACCGTGGCTCATCTTGTCTAGTTATTTTTGCCCTGCTTAATGTTAGAGCACCAAAACTCACATCGAGCAGTTAGACTTGTTATTGAGCTATCAGTGGATTTGTTGATATTGAGTTACAAGGTAGGGTCATGTATTACCATATGCAGAGCTGGTGTGGTTTTTTTAATTTTTGTTCGGAGGGTTGGGCCACACCTGTCAGTGTTCAGGTCTTACTCCTCGCTCTGAACCCAGAGGTTGCTGCTGCTAGTGTTTGGGAAAACTGTAAGTGTGTCAGGTATTGAACCCCTGGTTAGCTACAAAGCAAGCACCTAACCCTGTACTATCTTTGAAATGCTTTTATAGATAACAACTAATATTGGATCAATTTAATCAGATTGTAGAGCTGAAATCAGAGACAGTGGGATTGGGAGGTACTGGATGGGTCATAGCCAGTCTAAACACCTGATAAATCCCCACTGACTACCAACCTCACCACACAGCACCATGTCAACAGAGGAACTAAAATATAGTTGAAATGCTCTTGAGGATTTAGAAAGGTTCACTGATGAGGGGATGAAGCATTAGCACAGCTTGCCTTGCACGTAGCTGACCTCGGTTTGATCCCCAACATCCCATAGGGTCCCTTGAGCCTGCCAGGAGTAATTTCTGAGTGTGGAGCCAGTCGTAACCCCTGCGTACCACAAGATGTGGCCCAAAAACCAAAAAAAAAAAAATTTTTTTTAAAGGAAAGGTTCACAGATAAGGCCCAAATGAAACCCTCAGGCCCAGTGATTGGGACTTAGCAAAAAATTACTTTGTGGTGTAATTTCTTTTTCTGTGCTTTCTTTTTCTCTCATCCTTAGAGTCCCTGAAATAGATTTAAAGAATGCCAAAGGTCTGTCCAATGAAAGTGTTAATTCATTAAAATCCAGCCTGGAAGAAATAGCCAAAAAACATTGTGGAGAGGTAAGATTGATTCAGTTGGTGTTAAGACAGTCCAAATCTAATGCATGGTTGGGGAAAGAGAAAAGACAAGAAAGGCTCTTGCCCTATATACATTCAACTCAGGTTTGATTCTAGTCACTTTAAATGGTTCTCTGAGTCCCTACAGAGCACCACCAGGGTAGACAAAATTTTTACAAAAAGATTATACATATGCATACACATATCACATTTGCCAGCTGCCTTTCCTGTAACACAAAATTTTTTTCATTGTACCATAAATGTAATTTAAAAAAAAATGCAGGTCCAGGGAGAGCTGGAGAGGTAGTACCGTGGATGGGGCACTTGCCTTGTCCATGGCTGACCCACGTTTAATCCCAACATCCTACATGGTCCTCCAAGCACCACCAGGGGATAGAATTCTCTAAGGATTCCTGCACTCAGTGTCAGGTGTGATCCAAAACAATAATAATAATAATAATAATAATAATAATAATAATAATAATAATAATAATAATAAAGTACAGATTCAGGATCAAACTCAGTGCTTCATATATGCAAAGAAGTTATACTACCATTGAGCTGCATCCCTGAGCCCTTCAAATCTCATTCTAGCTAAACCATTGGTTTTTTTGTTGTTGTTTTAATTTTTTGTTTGTTGTTTTTGGGGTACTCCTATTTCCCTGCTTGAGGGTCACTGCACTGGTGTTCAAGGTACCATGCAGTAAAGGGGATTGAAGTAGGTCCTGAGCATGCAAAGCCTCTGTCTCTGATCCTTGTGCTTCCCTAGCCCCATCTTTTCCTTATATTGAATGTTTGTTTCTTACTGAAATGTATCTACAAAGGAGCACGTTGCTATTTGTGTTTAACTTACAGAATTTGCCGTTATGAACTACAAATTGTAGGATGGTCTAGTTGGTGGTGTTCATGCATTGTCCTTGGAACCTAGCTGTCCTCCTGCACACTTCAAATCTAAGCATCACAATCTGATCTGTTTTTTTGGAGTGGGGGCAGGTTTCTCCTATCTCTGCACTCAGAAATCATCCCTGGCAGGCTCAGGGGACCAATTGGGATGCTGGAAATTAACCCTCAGGATAACTGCATGCAAGGCAAATGCCCTATATCCATTGTGCTATTGCTTCCAGCTTCATGATCCAATCTTGACTGGAAACTTTTAAGTTTGAAAATGTTTTCAGAGGAGCGATTTTTGATCAGACATTTTGCCACCTCTAGCTTTTGTATGTTTAAATGTTTTTATTTCTGGGGCCAGAGTACTCGCACGGGGGTAAGGTGCTTGCCTTGTACATAGCTGACCTAAGATCCATCTCCAGCTTCCCATATGGTACCTTGAGCCCACTAGGAGTAACTCCTGAGCACTGCCGGATGTGGCCAACAACTAAACAAAACAAAATGTTTTTCTTTCGTCTTCATTAGCCACATCCTGCCCCTTCTATAACTGTGCAACCACATTGACTGTGAATACTAATCATTCCTGAATCCTCTGCATCAAAGATCTCTTAAGAAGGCAAGTCACCATGACTTTATAGGGCAAAATATTACTGTATTTTTCTTATATATAAGTTGTTACCTTTTCTTAGTAAATAATGCTGCAGTTAGTATAAAGGTGCAAACTTTTCAAGTTAGTGTTTTTATTTTCTCCAGATACATATTCAGATCTGGAATTGTTAGATCATGTAATAGTTTCTTTTTGTTTGTTTGTTTGTTTGTTTGTTTTTGGTCATACCTGGCCATACTCAGGAGTGACCACTTGCTCTGTACTCAGGGATCATTCCCTGGCTTGGGGAAACCAAAAGGGGTGCCAGGGATTGAACCTGGGTCTGTTGTATGCAAGGAAAATGCCCTTCCTGCTGTACTGTCTCTCCAAAACCGCATTTTTAATATTATTATTATTATACTTGAATCACATTCAGTGCTCAGGAAGAGTAATGAGAACACCGCACAGCAGTGCTTGGAGTCATGTGTTGTCTCAGACGTCACCCGTGCAATGCATGTGCTCTGTCTATTACTTAAACAGCATCTTACATCTCTATTTTTAATTTTTTATTGTCTTGTTTTGGGGTCACATGTGTTGCTCCTAGAAAATGCCCTCCCCATTATTCTATCACTCCAGCTCCTTTTAATTCTTTTTTTTAAATATTTTTATTTAGATAACATGATCATAGTTGGGTTACAGTCATAACCAGAACACCCCCCCCTTTACCAGTGTAATATTACCCCCTCCCCCCTTCCCATACCCTGCCTATATTCGAGACAGGCATTCTACTACAGTTATTTGTTTTTAAGTTCAGTAAGTTGTATTACCTTTCAGTCTCTAGACTGTTTTTCTTAGTAACAGCATGTATTCGTATCCCCAGCAAACAGTGTATAGTTCATTTTTTGGTACATTCTCATCCATAGGTGTTGTTTCTTGTGTTCTGGTAAAAAAAACTTATTCCAATTTGTGTGATTTTTATTTACATTTCCCTGAGATAAATGATGTTTATCTCTGTGTGCTGTTGGGCATCTAATGTCTTCTTTGGAAAACATATCCAGATCTCCATGTCTTTTAATCCAATTTAGTTGCATTTATTTGCAAAGAAGCAATCTTGATTCACCAACCCAGATACAATTTATGCCTCCTAAGAGTAGGGCAATGTGGTTTTCTTTTCTTTTTTTTTAACTTTTTTTTTTTTTTTTTGTTTTTGGGCCACACCTGGCGGGGCTCAGGGGGTTACTCCTGGCTGTCTGCTCAGAAATAGCTCCTGGCAGGCACGGGGGACCCTATGGGACACCGGGATTCGAACCAACCACTTTTGGTCCTGGATCAACTGCTTGCAAGGCAAGCGCCGCTGTGCTATCTCTCCGGGCCCGGCAATGTGGTTTTCTATGTTTACATAGAGGATGATCAAGAGGGAAGCTTGATTTCTTCTGATACTAATCGTGACTGCTTCCCTAAGTGAATGAAATTTCTCTAAATATTTATCAGCCTCTAATCCATTACGAGCAGGGAGATAATGAAACTGCTAAGTGTTTACCAAAGCACCCCCCCAGAAGGTTATTTTCAGTATGTTATGCTGGTAGATAAAAGCTCTACTATTAGCAAGAATTATTCTTTGTTCAACTTTAATTATGTAGACAAGTATTCTTGATGGAAATGTATGCAGCCTTAAATATTTTATCTTTTTTTTTTTTGGTACCTAAAATGACAGTAAGATGGATAGGACTACAAAAACAAGGATAACTTTTTATTTATCTAGGTAGAGATTAGTCTTGATACCTACACACACAAGATGAATCCTGTAAAAGCCGTTTGCTGCTATGATTGCATTGTCCTACTGACTCAGAACACATGGAATCACAGGAAATCACCGTCCTTGGCAGCAGGGCTCTGACTGCAGGCTTTTCTCCAGTCTCTCCTTTGAATGGTGACTTCCCTGACTTGACCATTTGTGATGATTTTTGCATCCATGTCTAGGTGATGATATTCGAACTGGCTTATCATGTGCAATCATTCCTCAGTGAACATAATAAGCCCCCTCCCAAGTCCTTTCATGAGGAGATGCTGGAACGGCAGGCTCAGGAAGAGCGACGGAGGCGACTGGAAGCCCAGAAGAAAGAAGAGCAGGAGGTAAGACCTTTAGTTGCCATGGGGACCTGTGTTGATTCTTGTTCCATACAGAGCCTGCCCTTTTGTGATATTGGTTTTGGGGGTGAAAGTGGTGAGAGTTGTTCAGTAGGTTTTTATTGAGGTCACACACATTAGAAGTCTCAGACATGTCTGTCAGTTTTTATTCTTTGATTCAAGAAAGTAGATTCTTGGAGCTGGAGAGATAGCACAGCGGTAGGGCGTTTGCCTTGCAAGCAGACGACTCAGGATCAACAGTGGTTCGAAGCCCTGCCCCCTGTCATTCCCTGTTATCCCTGTCCCCTGTGTCTGCCAGGAGCGAAAGAAAGAAAGAAAGAAAGAAAGAAAGAAAGAAAGAGAGAGAGAGAGAGAGAGAGAGAGAGAGAGAGAGAGAAAGAAAGAAAGAAAGAAAGAAGAAGGAAAGAAAGGAGGGAGGGAGAGAGAGAAAGAAGAAAGGAAGGAAGGAAGGAAGAAAGGAAAGAAAGAAAGAGAGGAAGGAAGGAAAGAAGAAAGAGAAAGAAAGAAAGAGAAGGAAGGAAGGAAGGAAGATGGAAAGGAAGAAATGTAGATTCTTGTGAGAAGAAGCCCTGAGAGTAAGGAATGCTCTAAATGTGACCCTTCATCAAGGCCAGGGAAGACAGGCCCTAGGCTGCCTTACCTCCATGCTATCTCTCCTGCCCCCCCCCCCCCCCATTTTGATCTTTAAGCCTGAGAATTCATGCTCCTAGTGGTTGACCTAGGCTCCACGTTTGAGCACTTACTTTGCTGCTGTGAGACCCAAGGTTGCATCCCCAGTCTTTTTTCCATATTCTCCCCAAAGAAAAAGTTATTATAAGAATATACATTCCTGGGGGCCAGAGCCATGGCACAAGTGGAAAGGCATCCTAAGACAGACCATGCCAATCCCCCAAGCCAAGAGCGATTTCTGAGCTCATAGCCAGGAATAACCCCTGAGTATCACCAGGTGTGGCCCCCCCAAAAAACAAAACAAAACAAAAATATACATTCCTGGGAGCTGGAGAGATAGCATAGCGGTAGGGCATTTGCCTTGCAAGTAGCCAATCCAGAACGGATGGTGGTTCGAATCCTGGCATCCCACATGGTCCCCCGTGCCTGCCAGGAGCGACTTCTGAGAGCAAAGCCAGGAGTAACCCCTGAGCACCACCGGGTGCAACCCAGACAGACAAAAAAGAATATACATTTCTGACTGATTTTTTAAAAATAGGTTCACGTGTGGGAGAGGAGAAGAAGCCACCGAGAAGTTCTGGGAGCTGTGCCTGCCTGCCAATTTGGAGTTGTGTCTTAGGATGCTACACTGGAGCCACCAGGGCCAACCTGACAGGGCTAGGCACAGCAAGGGGGTGTTGGGAGGCAAACTTAGAACCTTGTACACGCTATGCATATGCTCCAACCCTTTGAAATGTCTAGATTAAAGTTTACAATTTTTATTTCATTTTTTAAGGTATTAGGTATTGAACCCAGAGTTCCATGTAGACAAAGCAAGTGCTTTGTCACTGAGCTATATCTCTGAATCCTAAAGTATACTGTAACTTCTGTATACTGTGTTACATGTGAAGTTCTCATTTTGTCAATTCATGTGGTTATTTTTTAGTCTCTGATATATTCTGAATTATTATATCTCTTTAGTGTTTGTCTGAAAAGTCAAGACCTACCCTCTGTCCCTTTATCTCCCATTATTCTTTTTTTCTCATTCTTACCTATTTATTCTTATAAGTAAATTGTAGATTGCTATATCAAAGTCAAACAAATAAGCCCTCTAGGATTTTTATTGAAACTGCGCCAGAATCATCTGGAATTTCTCCAGTTTTTGTTTTTGTTTGTTTGAGGCCATCCTGGTGATGCTCAGGGATCACTCTTGGCAGGATTCAGGGGCCTATACAGAGTGCCAGGGATCAATTCCAAGTCATTTATGTGCAAGGCAAGTGCTTTATCTGCTTTACCTGCTGTGCCATCTCTCTCCAGTTCTTCCTTTTTGTTTGGGGTGTGGGAGGCTTCCAAGCAGTCACTACTCAGGAAATCCCATGAGATGGTCTAGTGCTAGGGTCTGAGGAATTGAGCTTGGGTCCTGCCTGTACCCCATCCACTATGCTGGTCTCCTTAGTCCTATTACTTTTTTTCTTTTTTTCTGTGGGGGGGGGGGCACACTCAGAGGTGCTCAGGGGTTACTCCCAGCTCTGTGCTCAGAAATCACCCCAGCATCCCTATATGGGATGCCGGAATTGAACCAGGGTTGGTCCCCGGTTGGCTGCGTGTAAGGCAAACACCCTACTGCTGTGCTATCGCTCTGGCCCAGCCCTATTACTTATTTTCTTCCTATATATTTTTATTATTTATTACCATTACTTCTAGGCCTTTGCTTTTCCTGCTTTTATTTGGTTCTTGTTCTTGATTTTATTTGCTTTTTTCTGCTTTATTTTTTCATCCTGATTTTGTATTCATAGTCTTTTGGTTCCCTTTTTTTTTTAAAGTACTTACAAATAAACTAGTTTTCCCTACCTAAATTAGAAGCATTTGAGCAATAGATATCAGTCAGATGAGTGGAAGCCAAGTGCTCCTTTGATATCAAGAACGCTGATTTGTAGAACACAGCTGGAGGCAGTGGCGTGGGGTAAGAGAAGCCAGCGTGGCCTGTGTCTGCTGCTTCAGTCCCACACATGGGCCCAAGTGCTGCTCTTTGCAAACCATTGCATTTCACAGAGGAGGGATGAGTAGCGCGGGAGAAGTGAGCGGTGATGTTCCGTCCCCTGGAAGCTGGAGGAGTGGGAGGAAGTGCACCTCCTGCTCAGTCTGGAAGTGCGTTTAAATGGGAACAGTGCCTGGAGTGTGTCAGAGCTCTGAGAAAAGTGACAGAACTGCTTTTGCCATTCTGCTTCTCCGTCTTGGAATTTCTTATGAAATCCAAAGCTCTCATAATCTTCCATAAAGCTCAGCTGTTTGAGTTCTTGAAATTCCAAAGATTTCTGTTATGTTTCAGCAACGTGAAATCCTTCATGAGATTCAGAGAAGGAAAGAAGAGATCAAAGAAGAGAAAAAAAGGAAAGAAATGGCCAAGCAGGTACTCTTTACAAGTTTGCCTTAATAAAATTGTCCACGTGTTGCCAAACATATTTAAAGTCCTTTTTATTGCTGTGGGCATTTTCCCTCCTGCATTACTGTCAGAACTGAAGCTTAAAATGAAATGTTATAAAAATCCCCCAATCTCATTCCTCATATAGATTCTTCATAGATATTGATAGATAGAGCTCTTAGATTCTCCCATATAAGAAGACAAAATTTAGAGTTGTGCAGTATCTGATGATTAGGTTTTTGTAACTATTATCAAATGAGTAAAGATTTTGAGAGCTTTGATGTTTAGTCAAAAATAAATTTTTCTGAGGGTGTGTGAGTGGTTAGGGCCATACTCGACTGTGCTTAGGACTTACTCCTGACAGTGCTCAGGGGACCAAATATGGTTCCAGGGATTGAACTAGGGTACTGTATTATCTCTCCAGCCCCTGAAACTACCCTTTCCATTCCCTTTGTCATTATTGTGAAGTCCAGGACTCACTGTGCTTGCTGAAGGCTGCCCTTTTCACCTGAGGTGCCCAGATATCCCACTTTAGTATTATGGCACCATTGATCCTCTGTCATTAGGCGAGCACTCAGCATGTGGGTCCTAGGAATCCAACTCCTGGCCCTAACATCTCTCCATCTGGTTCTGGGAATCTAACTCCTGGCTTCGTGCAAGGCAAGTGCTCTGCCACTGAGCCACATCCCTGGACCCCTGGAATCTTAATGCTTGGAAAATAAGACTATTTGTTCATCGTGATGAATGAATGGAGAATGAACATGAGTCTGTAGAAATTTTATTCAGTGATGGAATGAAAGACAAGAGAGCCATTTTTATTTGTTTGTTTTTGGGCCACACCCGGTGACACTCGGGTTACTCCTTGCTGTGCGCTCAGAAATTGCTTCTGGCTTGGGGGAACATATAGGACACCTGGGATCGAACCAAAGTCAGTCCAGGGTCAGCTGCATGCAAGGCAAACGCCCTACCGCTGTGCCACCGCTCCGGACCCAAGAGAACCTTTTTTATTTTTTATTTATTTTGCCTTTGTGTGTGTGTGTGTGTGTGGGTTTTGGGTCACACCCGGCAGTGCTCAGGGGATACTCCTGGCTCCATGCTCAGAAATTGCTCCTGGCAGGCACGGGGGACCATATGGGACGCCGGGATTCGAACTGAGGACCTCCTGCATGAAAGGCAAACACCTTACCTCCATGTTATCTCTCGGGCCCCAAGAGAGCCTTTTTTTTAATATTGTAATTTTATTTCTGAGTCCAGCTCAATCAAAAAGCAATAAAATAAAACAGCTATACATTTTCAAAGATGCAGAAAAAAATTTCTTATTCTCTTTCATGGATTGATGGCACATAAGGAAACTGATGAGGTGTCGCAGAAGATATTAGTATATAAACAAGCAGCATCTGACTGAAAGCTTGACCTTTCTACCACCCAGCTTTGTCACCTTGTCAGATGACACTCTGTGACACATTTTTCCCATTTCTTAATTTGGGACTGGTAAGACCTTTCTTACGTCTCGTGTGATCATCCCCATATCTGTATATGAATGGAAGGGACATTGGTTCCCCGAATCTCCAGCCTTCCCATCTATGTCCTGTTAGCTATCTCTCCTCTCTCCCCTCTCTCTCTTTTCTCTCCCTTTTTCTCCCTCTACCTCCCTCTCTACCTCTTTCCTCCTTTCTCTCCCCTCTCATCTCTCTCTCTTCTTCCTCTCTCCCTCTCCTTTTCTCTCTCCCTCCTTCTCTTCTTCATTTCTCTCCCTCTCTTCATCTCTCTCTCCTTCTCTCCCTCTCCCTGTCTTCCTTTCTCCTTCCCTCCTTTTCTTACCTTCATCTCTCCCTCCCTCGTCCCTCTCTCCTTCTCTCTCCCCCTCCTCTCTTTTTTCCTCCTCCTCCTCCTATTCATTTCCTCTTGCCCTTCTTCTTACTTTGCACCCATATATCTGGGTGGCCCAGTAGTAACAGCCTAATAATTTGGTACTCAGCCGCGGTAAGGCAGTGACACTTGGGCTTGTATGCTTGAGCAGACCCAAGCAACACCCAGTAGTGCTAGGGGATAGGGAAGGACCATGTAGTGACAGGACTGAACTCAGAGCCTCACACATGCACTCTAGACCCCAGGGGTTTGTGTCATAATGGTCCCTGTTCCAAGAATTGAAGCATTATTATTTACAAAATTTGTGTTCTCTTCTAACCATAACTAACCTTCAGTCCCTGAGCAACTATATATTTAATATTAGACTATTAATTTTTTTTTATAATTTTTATTTTGATCATAGTGGTTTACATGATGACAATAATATTTTAGTTAAATATTTACATAACATCAGGGGGGGATTACCATCACCAAATTGTCTTCCCTTCACCTCTGTTTTTGTCCTATCTCCCATATCCACTTCCCTCACCCCCAGGGCTGCTAGAATATGTGGTCCCCTATGTACCTATCCTACCACATAGTAGTCTTGCATCTGATTGGTCTAGGTGTCTTCCTAATTTCCCCCTCTAACTGGGAGGTAGGCCTAGTTAGTTAAGTTTGCGTGGTTTGGTCTGAAGAAGAGAAAAGTAGTAAACTGGGGTAAAAGTCTAATACTCCAAAAGTGGGCAGAGTCCTTCTAGAGGCTCTCATCATCGATTTGGGGGGCGATGGAGAAAAAAAGAAAATGAAACATTCCATCAGTACAAAAAAAAAAAAAAAAAAGTGTCCATTATCCAGTGAGGACTCCAACAATAATGGTAAGCACCACACATGCACAAAACAAAAACAAAAACAAAAAACAAACAAACAAAACAAAAACAAAAAAAAGCAAAAACTGCCATGTTCTTGATATAAGAAACATGACTTAGCCCATAAAGAAAGAAAAGAAAAAAGGAGAAAAAACTAGGAATATCTGGGGACAACAGCTTCAATAACCACACCTACACAGAGAAATCGACCAAAAAATAGTTATGTAAGTAAAAATAATAGTAATAATAATAAATGAAGGTACAAAATAATATATAATAAGTAAACAATGCTTTGTGCTTTTTTTTTTTCCTCCTGCCCTGGCACAGTAAATGTTGGGGTCATTCGAAAAGGAATTCACTTGGCCTAAGAGTTATGAATTTTTAAGTGGAGTTTAACTTTATTGCCTTTGTAAGCCCTCCACTTGTTATATTTGCCCTCTGTACTGAATAATGTCCCATAAATATCTTTTATTGGTGATTACATCTAAATTTGTTTTC
This sequence comes from Suncus etruscus, assembly GCF_024139225.1. Classification (NCBI taxonomy): domain Eukaryota; kingdom Metazoa; phylum Chordata; class Mammalia; order Eulipotyphla; family Soricidae; genus Suncus; species Suncus etruscus. The sequence goes on from NC_064859.1 coordinate 3,300,690, forward strand.
CTTTTCCTTTTCTAGGAACGTTTGGAAATTGCTAATTTGTCGAACCAAGATCACACATGTAGAAGAGAAACGGGGGCATACAAGCTCACTGTCGGTCTGCGCGGGGGCTCCCCTGACTTGGCAGGAAATGGTAAACCTCGGACCCACTCCTCAGGAAGGGCTCGGTAAGTTCCTGATATTTCTGATCTGGAAGAGTGAAAGGTGGTGAAAGAGGGCCCGGAGAGATAGCACAGCGGCGTTTGCCTTGCAAGCAACCGATCCAGGACCAAAGGTGGTTGGTTCGAATCCTGGTGTCCCATATGGTCCCCCGTGCCTGCCAGGAGCTATTTCTGAGCAGACAGCCAGGAGTAACCCCTGAGCACCACCAGGTGTGGCCCAAAAATCAAAAAAAAAAAAAAAAAAAAAAAAAGGTGGTGAAAGATTAAAATTATTTGTAAGGCTGGTGATTAATACAGCATGTAGGGTGTTTGTCTTGCATGCAGCTGACTCCAGTTTAATCCCTAACACCACGGATAGTTCCCTGAGCACTATCAGGTGTAACCAAAAAAAGACCTATATAAATGAGTTTTTCTTTTCTGTTCTGGGGTTACCTGGTGCTGCCTGGGAGCTCTTCCTGGCTCAATAATTGGAAGTCACTCCTGGAGGAGCTGAGGGACCACGTGATGGTGAGAATAGAACCCACAGCCTTACACATGCAAGTCAAGTACTATACCAATATGCCACATCCTGACCCCAAGACAATCCTTTCTCTACATCCTTTTTCTTCCTATTTGCTGGTCCTTACAGGTTAGACTATTAAAGGAAATAAATGTTTGATTTTGTTTTTTTCAATTAGGAAAAAAATGATGATCTCCTTCTTAGGCATTATATAAATTTGAAGTAACTGAAAGCAGTTAACTCAAGAGCCATGTTCCTTCATTTACTCTTTCAATTAGTAAGTGAGCACTTACTAAGTTTACCACATTATATTTAGTCCTGAGGATTCAATAAGCAAGATCAAGATGGACTTTGATTTCATGGACCTTGTTTTTGTTTGTTTGTTTGTTTGTTTTTTGGGCCACACCCATTTGATGCTCAGGGCTAAGTGCTCAGAAATTGCCCCTGGCTTGGGGAGACCATATGGGACGCCGGGGGATCAAACCACGGTCCTTCCTTGGCTAGCGCTTGCAAGGCACCTTACCTCTAGCTCCACCTCGCTGGCCCCATGGACCTTGTTTTCTAGTTGAAGGATATTGCCCATCATAAATGAGAAATTGCCAGAGAAATTGGTACACAATAGAGAATTAAAATGGACTGTGGGGAGCTGAGAACGTGACTTGCATGTGTGAACCCTACCTTCTTGAGGTGCAAAGTCAGAAAGCCACCCCTCTAGGTTGCACCCAAGGCTGTTACTGTCCCTCTTAAGTTATTCAAGTCTTTTCCACTTTGCGGAAAAACTGCACTGAAGTGTTTAAGTCATGGGCAGGAGGAACTGGATCGATAGTATACGTGGATAAGACACTCATCTTGCACATAGCCAACCTGGGTTTGATTCCTGACACCATCTATGGCTCCCAGCATTGTCAGGAGTGACCCCTGAGCTCAGAATCAGAAGTAGGCTGAGTACTGCTCATAGTCGAGGCAAAAATTACTATGACCACCCTCTGTTAGAGAAACAGAGCTGCTTTATTAAGGTGTTTACTTAATTTTTCAGTCTGTCATATCATTTTAGATCTTTGCTTTTATACCTTTTCCATAAACTTCAGTGTATTAAAGTTGCATGGTAATTTTAGAAGTAGAAATGTAGGGCCAGAGTGATAGTGCCTCCAGTAGGACATTTGCTTTACTCTCTAACAAACCGTATTTGATCCCTGGCTTCCCATATGGTCCCCAAGAGCCCACCAGGAGTGATTCCCATGTGCAGAGCTAGGAGTTACTCTGTGCACAGCAATGTGTTTGTCAGTCCCTGGTGTCTAGATTTATGGACACATCTATCTATGGTATAAGAAACTCATATTAGGTCTTGTCTGCAGCATCTATGGGTACTGCAGGGGGAATATGTACAGGACGGGAAACTTAACAGTGGAGTGCCTCCTGTGTGCGGGAGAATGTTAGTAATGGCCCAAGGAGGGCAGAGGAGAAGGCTCAGAAATCAATTAGACACAAGACATTGAAGAGCTCAGGGAGACAGGCATGTTTTTGGTTAGTGAGGCAGCATGGATGACTCTGCCACTAGACAAAAGGAAGAACCCAAGGAAGGTGGGGCTTCAGCTATTGTGTAGTAACATGGAGCAGAAGTGGAAAGAGCTGTGTGGAAGTCTGAAAAAGGAGGATGAGAGAAGGTGGGGCCACAGGATTGAGGGAGGGGACAGTGTGGAAATAGGGACAGTTGACAGGCTCCTGTAAGGTCAAGGAACCAATCAGAGGGCCAACTCAGACAGCCAGAACTAACTGACAGCAAGGGCAGTTTCTTCCAAACTGAAGTCTGGGAGAAAGAGCTAGATGACTGAACTATGTGGCTGTTCACCCACCAGTGGGTGAACATGGGAGGTATGGGCTCCACTTCCCGTTTCTCAGATGACAATAGAAAAGTGAAGCTCATGATTAGAATCAAAGGGCTCTTCTGAGTAGTAGGTGGGAGGCAGGTGGGGAGGGGGAGGAGAAGGTGGCTCATTGGTAGAGGGAAGTGGACAGTGGTGAGGGCGTCAGTGTTGAAACATTGTATGCCTGAAATCCAATCATGAATACCTTTGTAATTTCAAGGGACTCAATAAAAAAATAAATTAAAAAACAGAACAAAGGGCTGCTTCCTAGAGAACTGTCCATGGACCTCATCTACATATTTAAGTGCTTTTCCCTGAAGTTCCAACCTGATCATGATGATAATTATTGCCCTATAACTTTACTTTCTATTTATGAGATTTTTTTAAAAAAGAAATTAGAAAGAGGGAACAGAGAAAAGGAAGTTGAAAATTGAGAGTTTGGGAGGATCATCGAGGGGGATGGCAGGAGTATCTGCTGCAGACAAGACTTGGTGGGTTCTCAGCGTTTGGTGCCCAGCACTGGTGGTGCTCAAGCCTGCCATTTCAGTTCTCTTCAGATGTGAGCTGCTCGGGAGGGAAGAGTGATGGGATCATGTGGAACTGAGCAGAGGAGAGCATCTTCTGATGATGGGAAAGTTTTGTGTCTTTGCGGCCTAGACAAACACCAGTAGCCACTTCTGTTGTACATAAATGTGACTAATATCATTGAAAAGTGAAGTTTTGTGTTTGTGGGGTTTTACACATGTAAAACTTAATGTTTTACTTAATGTTTCACTTAATGTTGAGCTATATTCTGGCCTAGAAGAAGGAATTTTTGTTAGTTTTGTTTTGGGTTCACATGTAACAGTATTCAGGGACTACGATTGGCTCCAGCGTCACTTCTGGCAGTGCTTGATCCCAGGCCACCCACATATAATGCATGCAGTTTGTTGAACTGTCTATAAGGCTGTGAGGAAAAAACTTTTTTTTCAACTTAAATATGTTAGTGGCCAGTGGCTCCATATTGAAAAACACAGATCTAGAATTTCTTGGAGTCATGTGGAGAGGCCAGTGGAGAGCTGAATGGGGAGTTTCCATTAGTGCCTTGAACTCAGTTCCTAGTAAAGACAGATATCAGGAACTGGAGTAGCAGAACATTGAGGGAACATTGAACAACACATTTCTCTGTTCACCTGATGTTAATGGAAAAAGAATCATTGTCCAAATTTATTTTTAAGGCGAGACCGTCTGTATTCTATATGCAGTAGTGAAGATTCTCCTGGCTCTTGTGAAATCCTGTATTTCTCCATGGGTGGTCCGGATCCACTCATGGTACACAAAGGGAAGTGTATTGGTGAGTAAATCAGCCCTCTTCATTTGAACTGTTTTCATCATAAATGTTTACAATGAAGGAGAAGGTTGAATAGATGGTGCATGGACCAATGTCTTTTAAAGATGAATAAGCCAATAATCAGCCATTCTAGATCCTGTTCCTAAAGACCAGAGTGAGAAAACAACAGGGATTGACCTTCTGAAAGAATGTAGACTCTGTGACCAGAGCAATAACACAGGGGTTAGGACATGCCTTTGTGTGGCAGACCTGGGTTTGATCCCCGGCCTCACTTACGGTTGCCTGAGCCCACCAGAAGTGATTTCTGAGCTCAGAGCCAGGAGCAACCCCTGAGCACTGCCAGTGTGGCCCCAAAACAAAACAAAAAAATATAGAGACTTTTAGAAATATGGTTTACAGAGAAAGAATTTCATGTTTGTCATTGTAATTCATTGACGTTTTTGCAATAAACACGGTTGAAATACTCAGACTTGATAACATTTTTTTGTCTCATGCACTTTTATGAATTAAATAAGTGTAACAGGATGAGTTCTTATTCCTGTGGTTTCTGAATATCAAGTTCAATTTTCATAAGTTGAGATCTATTTGTGGGGTCAGAGAGATAATACAGATGCAGGGTACTTGTCTTGCATATGTCTCACCCTGGCACAATCCCTGCCCACATATGGTCTCCTTATTCCTTCGATATGCTCTCCTTGAGCTCTGAGCTAAGAGGAAGCTCTGAACACCACCAGGTGTGGCCAAGCAATGAAAAAAGGAGAGATCAATTTGTTTACCATCTTTTGCTTGGCATATTAGTATCTGACTAGGAAAATCACTTCACTTGGGTTGTAGAAATAATAATAAAGCACAGGCTTTACACATGCAAGGCTCAGAGTTTCATCTCTGGCAATTTATGTCCCTTTCCTCCCAAACTCTTTATAAGTAATCTTGACCCCTGAGTACTATGAGGGGGGACCTTCAACAAAAAGAAAAGATCCCTCAGTGTATTTGTTGTCAGTTTATTTTAGGGCCAGGACTCCTCTCAGGCTGGGGCTCAGGTCCTAATCTCAATGCCAGGAATGAAGTCTGGGGCTCTCATATTGCAAATCATGATCTCCATATCTTTGAACTATCTCCCCAGCCTGATGTACCTAATTTACCAGTTTGTCTACTGATGACTATTTAGAGTGAAGTTGGTTCAGCAATTTGGGTTTTGAATTGTTTTTATCAAAATCATTTTTTTAATGTCTGATTCCCTTTGCCCAAAGCATTCTTTATTTTTCATCAACCATACAGGTATAGCCACTAATTGATGTAGGGATCACTCACATACTGCTGAATTTGACAATGAAGTTTAATTTTCTATCTCCTGACTAGTCTGTTAGAGCTAACAAGATTATATTAATTGAGTTTGTGTTTTGCTGTTTTTTTCTTTTCCTTTATGGAGACACAGAAAGACAGGAGAGCTGCCAGGGAGAGGCAGGAGGTAGAGGGAGAGGAAATCAAATATCTGTGTAGTCTGTGAATTGGACACTTAACCTTGGCTGGCTGAGAACAGCCTGGAGCATAGAGGATGCTGCACATAATGCACAGAGCTTGTTCTATTCAAACAAAGCAATCATTTGGACAGGCTCAAGAACTAAGCAGAAATAAATGATTTGCTTTGAAACTGAGGCTGGCCTTGATTCAAGAGACATTTCAGAGCATGAACTAATAGCCTAAAGTGCAATTCTATTAACAATATAGGAGAAATCAGGAAGGCAAATGAATGTAATTGCTTATTACCCTAACTAGGTTTCTTATTCTCACCAGTACAAACAGACAGGTTTGCTTTAATAGTTTTTTGTTTCGTTTTCTTTTGTTTTCTTTTGGGGGGTCACACCCGGCAGTGCTTAGAGATTACTCCTGACTCTATGCTCAGAAATCGCTCCTGGCAGGCTTAGGGGACCATAGGGCATGCTGGGCATCTAACCCGGGTTCATCCAGAGACGGCAACATGCAAGGCAAATGTCCTACCACTCTGCCATTGCTCCAGCCCCCCCTCCAGTATATTTTCATTGTAAAATATAATTGTGAATATAATGCAGTATTAATAAAACTATAATTTATTTACTGAGATAGAGAATACTTTGTATTTATGATTCTCAACTGAGGGTGATTTTGTTTTTTGTTTGTTTTTAGTAATTTCTTATTTAAGCACAATGATTACAAACATGTTCATAAATGCGTTTTAGCCATAAAACGCATACCCTCCTTCACCAGTGCGACTTTTCTGCCACCATACTGGGAACTCTGATGGAGGGAGGTCAACACTGGTCAATATTTTTTAAGTTTTCATTGAGACCATTGTGAATTACAAGTCTTGCAGTTGGATTTCAGGCAGTGAATTATGTGACAGTGAATATGGCTATTCCCACCACCAGTGTTGACCTCCCTCCATCAGAGTTCCTAGTATGCATCTTATACCTCAACCCTTAGCCCCGGGTCTACCAATGTAACATGTTCATTTTTGTGGATAGCTTGTTACAGTTTGGGTCTCTTGACTATTGCTGATTTTGGCTTGGATATTTAGTTCTTTTTTTTTTTTTTTTTTTTTTTGGTTTTTCGGCCACACCTACTAATGGTCAGGAATTACTCCTGGCTATGTGAGCTGGCCCGTGGCTCTCAGTAATTCGTAGATGTGGAAAGCACTCTTACCTGAAAGAAAGAAGGGTGGGAGAAAAGGGACACTAAGACAAGGATGCTGATCAAGGTGTCAGTTTTATTTCAAGCAAGCAGGACTTTTATAGGGAGTGAACAATAGTGGGAGATTTCATAACGGGTGGTTACATGAACAACGCAATCTCTAGGTGTATCCATAAAAATCACAATGCTCTGCCAGCATACCTCCTGCAAGCACCTACCGTAGTTAAATATATAACAAGCCTTCCTGTGTGGTCAAATTCTTGCAGGGCAGTCTGCGTCGACTCCTGCCCATTTGGCAGGTACACATCTTGAGTTCAGATTAAGGCAATGCTGAGACAAAATGTCTGTCCGAGGCAAAATGGCTGTGCTTATGCTAAGCTATATTTCAAAGGATCTGGCTCCCAAAAGCTATGTCCTCAGAAATCACTCCTGGCTTGGGGGACCAGATGGGACACTGGGAGATTGAACTGCTGTCCGTCCTAGGCTAGCACCAGCAAGGCTAGTGCCTTGCTGTGCTTTAACACATCTGCCTTAATGCCTTACCACTTTGCGCCGCCACCCTGGCCCCTGGAAAATTTTTTTTCATTTTGGTTTTTGGGTCACACCTGGCATCGCTCAGGGGTTACTCCTGGCTTTACGCTCAGAAATCACTCCTGGCAGGCATAGGGGACCATATGGAATGCCAGGATTCAATCCACCGTTCTTCAGCATCTACGGCAAACACCCTACCGCTGTGCTATCTCTCCAGCCCTGGAAAATATTTTTTTTTTTTTTTTTTTTTTTTTTTTGGTTTTTGGGCCACACCCGGCGGTGCTTAGGGGTTACTCCTGGCTGTCTGCTCAGAAATAGCTCCTGGCAGGCACGGGGGACCATATGGGACACCGGGATTCGAACCAACCACCTTTGGTCCTGGATCGGCTGCTTGCAAGGCAAACGCCGCTGTGCTATCTCTCCGGGCCCTGGAAAATATTTTTTAAGAACAGTTTTGGTGTTAGAGAAATTTAGTTTTTTCAGGCACCAATAGATGCCATACTCCTCCCTTAGTAGATCTCTCTTTCTAGCTTTCTGTTTTAAATTTCACTCTGGTTCTTTATTTGGAATCACAGGCCAGCTTGGATTTACTGAGGACATTCACATTTTTTGTATATTCAAAAAAATCATCGATGTATACAAAGTTAACAGAAGTTATTCTTGTCATTACTCTCACTTGCATTGATTGGAATCGTCTTGATGGAGGCTCTTGTTCTCATTTCCTCTGTCAGATGATTGTGTGACGCACATAGGTAGGCATGAACATAAGATGTGAACTGGGTAAATGTAACACTGTGAACAACATCTATCAGGCAGAAACATTGGTACCCTTGGAGCAGGAGTCTCAAACTCGCGACCCACGGGCCATTTTGTGGCTCGTGGTCGGCCTTCAAAGATCGTAGTATTCGTGATTATTCGCTTACCGAATAATTGCAATAAAAATCGCATTAGTGGGGCCGGCGAGGTGGCGCTAGAGGTAAGGTGTCTGCCTTGCAAGCGCTAGCCAAGGAAGGACCGCGGTTCGACCCCCCGGCGTCCCATATGGTCCCCCCAGCCAGGGGAATTTCTGAGCGCTTAGCCAGGAGTAACCCCTGAGCATCAAACGGGTGTGGCCTGAAAAACCAAAAAAAAATCGCATTAAACATTCGTATACCCGAGCAATTCTGTTCGGGGTATGCAAATGCTTAATGCGATATTTTTCTTACTAATGCGATATTTTATTGCGAATATTCGGTAAGCAAAATCCCTTATGCGGCCCTGCCTCACCCCGACTTTGCCTCCTGCGACCTCCAGGTAAATTGAGTTTGAGACCCCTGCCTTGGAGGATTTCATTGTTGATCCTCATCTCTTTATGACTCTATCATAGAGCTTGGATATATTTTGATTATTAAATTTGGTCATGCAAACAATTATTACATGAAATCCTATTTTTCATAGCTGAGTACCTAGTACCCATTGTTGAGTAAATCATTATGTATCCCCTTTTTTTGTTATCCTTGCAGATCATATACAGTGAGGTTTAATTGTATTTTCTCTTAATGGGCAGATAATGATGACCAACTTGGAAAATTAGTTTACAATGCTTTGGAGACAGCCACTGGAGGCTTTGTTTTATTGTATGAGTGGGTGCTTCAGTGGCAGAAGCAAATGGGTCCTTTCTTAACGAGTCAAGAAAAAGAGAAAATTGATAAGTGCCGGAAGCAGGTAAGCCTCTAAGACAGCTCTCTGGGCAAAAAACTGGAATGAGCTGCAGGAGATTGAACAGCTCTGCTTTTGATTGCATTTGATAGGATGATACCTGAGGGCTTTTTAGTGCCTTTGTTTTATTTTTCTTTTATATAGGGGCCACCCTCAGTGGTGCTTAGGGGCCACCAGGGCTATTAGTGGGTGAGGGGTGCATTTGATACAGGGCTGAATCCAAAGCCTTGCTCAGGCTAGCCACTGCTCTGCCACATCCCAGTTCACTTACCAGTGTTTTCTTAGACCCATGCTATCTCTTTCAAACTTTAACATGGTTCAAAACCTTTGCCATTGCTTTATACATTTCTTTCCTCAGCCTTTAATATGATTTTATTAGGCATCCCTCAAACTCAGACAAAAAGTACTTCAAATTGTGTTTTTTTGTGTTGTTTGAAATACTGCTTCAAAGTCCAATTTTCTTGGAAATTGATTTGTAGTACAGCAAGTTGGGTACTTGCCTTGCACGTGACCAACACAGGTTTGATCCCCAGCATCCCATAGATCCTCCAGGCACAACAAGGAATAATTCTTAAGTGCAAATCCAGTAGTGACCCCTGAGCACCACTGAGTGTGGCCCCAAAACAGACAAACAATAAAATAGTTCAATCTGGGGGCACTAAAGAATTTTAAACTTAATATGTAATACTGATTTTAGGGAGAAAATCTAATATTGCATCCTACAATGTTATAAAGTATAGAAGCAATAAGACCGCAGGTAAGGCATTGGGTATAGAAAAACAAAGTGTGTTTACAATATGAAAGAAAAGCTAACTATACCGAAATTCTAATAATTAGCTCTGGGTGGTGACAAATAGAGATCATTTGGGGGGTGGGGGACAGATTTTTTTTTTTTTGTAATTAGTACTTATTAAACTCTTGACAGAGTCTTCATAATCAGAAAAATAACTTATTTTAAAATGGCTATTTTCAAGCAAATGAATCGACAAAACCAAATCCACACAGTCCTTGGATTCTGATTGCAGAACTGAGGTTCCCAAAGGGAGGGGTTGTTTGGGAACTAAGGGCCCCTTGGTGGATGTAGATTTAGTGAAGTCTGACGGAGGGTTGTTGGCACTTTTGTGTGGATATGGTGTATTAACATAAACTTAAAGAGGTGTAAACTTGAGGCTGGAGTGGTGGCAAAGGCAGCTAACCTATGACAGACCGCGGTTTAATCCCCTGGCTTCTCATATGGCCCCCCAAGCCAGGAGCAATTTCTGAGCGCATAGTAACACCTAAATGTCACTGGGTGTGGCCTAAAAACCAAAAAAAAAAAAAAAAAAGTTAAACAAAAAGGTGTAAACTTGCCCTTCAAAACACATAGTGTTTGTAAACCAGTATTAAATTCAAAATAAAATTTAAAAATAGAAATAAGGAACTATGGAGATATGAAACCAAGAGGATGGAGTTCTTGCTTCTCATGAGAACACCTGTGCTCTATTACTGAAACAACATGGTCCCTCCTAGCTGGTGAGGGCCTAAAGCAGAGCACTGCTTAGAAGACCTCAAAAAAAAAAAAAAAAAGAAACATAAAAGAAAAATAAGAGTAGCAGAGAGAGAGTATAGCAGAAAAGTCATGTCCTTTCATGCATCTGATCTGGGTTTGATCCCTGGTACCCCTTGCTCATTGTGGCCCCAAAACAAACAAAAAGAACACAAATATTAGAGAACCACAGAAGCAGTGAATTTCATACTCATGGGCCTTGAGTTTAGTTTCCAGCTCTACATATCCAAACATCCTGGGGTACATACCCTAATGGCCTCCTTCAGAACTATTTAGAAGATCCCTCCCAAAATAATAGCTGCTTTTCCAAGTGGCCATATTATAAAAAACAGCTTTTAAAGGCGAAATATTTCTTTATAATGTTTGCATATTCAGGTTTTGGCTTTTTGGGGGGCCATACCCAGCATTACTGGGATGAGGGAACGTTCCTGGCACAGTGCTTGGAAGCTACTTCTGTCTGTGCTTATTCTAGGGAAATAGCCAGGTATCAAATCTGGGGATCCCATTTGCAAAGCATGTCTTCCAGCCCTTTGAGCTCTCTTCCTGGCCCTTAAATACTAGATTTTATGATTAAAAGAAGTTGGATGGTGGGGAGATAACTCAAAGTGGGGAGCTCTGCCCAAGATTCTGCAGTTTTTTTAAAATACTTTCAAAGTGGAACACTAGTTAATCCCAATCTTACAGGTGTTGTATCAATTATTAATTATAAAGTCCTAGTGGTGCATGGATGGAGTGGATAGGTGGTGAGGCCTTTCTCAGTCCAGCCCGGCGCCTGCAACCCCTAGGCCTGGCGGGTCTGTCTGTAGGTTTGGGATAACGGCTAGGAAATGGTCCACAGCAGTCAGATGAAGTTTCAGGAGACATAAAGCCTTATTACAAGGCTCTAAACGCCATGTACATATTTTTTACATAATGAAAAACTATGTGAAATTTAAGCTAAGCACCCTGTCTGCACCCAACCTGAGATTCTTCCTACCTCCTGCAGCTTCCTGCTGAGTCTCTCTCCCCCTCCCCCAGGCCACTCTAATTACTAACTACAGACCCCTCCCAGGTTTGGGCGGGTGGTCTCACATTCCTGGTAAGAGAGGCAGGAAGTTTTTTGTTTTATCCTTTTCAGATCCAAGGGGCAGAAACAGAATTCAACTCCCTGGTAAAACTGAGTCATCCGAATGTGGTGCGCTACTTGGCAATGAATCTCAAAGAGCAAGACAGCTCCATTGTGGTGGACATTCTAGTGGAGCACGTTAACGGAGTCTCTTTGGCTGCCCACCAGCAACACGCAGGCCCTACTCCCATGCATCAGCTCCGCAGATATGCAACTCAGCTCTTGTCCGGCTTGGATTATTTGCACAGCAATTCCGTCGTGCACAAGGTTCTGAGCACGTCCAATGTCTTGGTGGACGCAGAGGGCACCATCAAGATCACGGACTACAGCATTTCTAAGCGCCTCGCGGACATTTGCAAGGAGGACGTTTTCGAGCAAACCCGCGTTCGGTTTAGTGACAGTGCCCTGCCTTACAAAACGGGGAAGAAAGGGGACGTTTGGCGCCTGGGCCTCCTGCTGCTATCCCTGAGCCAAGGCCAGGAATGTGGAGAATACCCCGTGGTCATCCCGAATGACTTACCGGCTGACTTTCAAGACTTTCTGAAGAAGTGAGTGTGGAGGATGTTCTCTCTTTAATTGCAGTTTATTCGTGTAATTCTGATAGTGCGTAAGTGTGCTGGACATCTGAAGCATGTGGAAGCTGGAAGAGAGTAACAGGATCAGAGTTCGTGATTCATTCTTCCGATCCTTTCTGTGCCATAAATGTGCTGGTTTCTTCTTCTGTTGATCATTCCTTAACTCCCCTGTTTTCCCAAATTCAACTTGAACTTGATAGGTTTTCAGAGCCAGAGAGATAATACAGTGGGTAGGTCTTTTGCCTTGCTTGTCCCCTGCATCCATTTAGTCTTCCGAACACACCAGAAGTGATACCTGAATGCTGAACTAGGAGTAGCTGCTGAGAGCACTGCTGAGTGTGGCCCAAATACAGAAGCAAAAACAAAAAAGGTTTTCAAACTACTGTTTTGGGAATAGCCTGGTATAATCTGGAAATTCAGAAGCACTTTCTCTGGGGAGAGATGCCCTGGATATTAATGGAAATGAGCTTCCCTTGCTGATCCCTGGTGGATTAAAGCAACAGTTCCCTGCTTGAAACGGCTGAAAACAATTCTGTTACTTAAGCTACCTCTCATCAGCAGTATCTCAGTCCAGCGGGATAATAGTTCCTTTCTTTGACCAAAGCTTTGGGGTTCGGGGCACACTCATCAGTGCTCAGGACTGACTACTCTTGGCTCTGTGTTCAAGGATCACTCCTGGCAGGTTCTTCTTGGGGTGCCAAGGATTGAACCCTCTCTGTCACTTGTAAAATAAGCACCTTACTCACTCTTCTATTGTTCCAACTTCCTAAGACATTTTAAAAATGACATTTTCTATTCCTTTAAAATGATTTTTATAGATCGCATTGTTTTTATCCCCACCACTGCCTCTTTATTATTATTTGTCATAGGATATAATTTCTGGATGTGCAGAATTCACATCACCACCCAAAAAGGTTTTCTGTGCCTGTGTAAATAAGGACATGTTTTATATTTTTTTTGACTGTAATATATTTTTGTGTGTGTTCTGGTTGGTTTTCTGGTTTTTTTTTTTTTTGGGGGGGGGGGGTCACACCCAGCAGCACTAAGGGGTTTCTTCTGGCTCTAGCTCTGAAATGACTCCTGGCAGGCTCCGGGGACCATATGTGATGCCGGGATTTGAACCAGCGTCCTTGTGCATGCAAGGCAAACGCCCTGCCTCCATGCTATCTCCATGGCCTCAGCTATAATATATGTTTATTCTCAACATATTATGTATCCTCTTTTGCTACTACAGAGCTAAAGTAAATCTTTAAACATAAGCCATTATCATTATATTGTGTATGTGGCGAGCAGTCACCACTATACAATCAAGTTACAGAAAATGGTGCGTAACCGCTGAAAATTCTGGAATCCATATTTTAGCACGATTCATGTTTGCATGGATTAACTTTTATAAGTAAAACTTTTTACATTTTATTTTTATAGAGAATTTATAATTTACTATAATTTTAATGACTTTTCAGGCACATCATTCAGCATTCCTCACCAATATCTCAAGGTTCCCTGATATAGGCCCAAACCTATTCTCTAGTAAACTCAGTTCAGTAGACTGGCTTTCTTTCTTTGTGTCTGTCTGTGTCTTCCTTCCTTCCTTCCTTCCTTCCTTCCTTCCTTCCTTCCTTCCTTCCTTCCTTCCTTCCTTCCTTCCTTCCTTCCTTCCTTTTTCAGGTTTTTGGGCCATACTGAGCAGCCCTCATGGGTTACTCCTGGCTCGGGGGACCATATGGGATGCCAGGGATCAAACCCAGGTTTGTCCTGGGTCAGCCAAGGGACTTGTTTTATTAAAGAGCCGTTTTAATCTATTTTGAGAGAATTATTGTTAAATGGTTTTTCTTGGGACTCAAGCCTTTGTTCAAGTCTTTTTTTTGTTTTTGTTTTTGTGTCACACCCAAAACCTGGCTCTACACTCAGAAATTGCTCCTGGCAGGCTGGGGGAACCATATGGGATGCCAGGATTTGAATCACCGTCCTTCTGCGTGCAAGGCAAAAATCCTACTTCCATGCTATCCCTCTGGCCCCCCCAAGCCTTTTGATTGATGTGATGTGTTCTCATTTTTGTTCTGCCTTTGTTGTCAATCCAAGCCAGATCCAGGTTTTCTCCATTTCTTGACTAAACAGGACTATGATCAACAGTCTGGGTTTTTTAGACACTTCTTGGTCCATCTCTCTGGGACATCTTGCTTCCCTTTCTGCTGCTCTATATTGTTTCTTTCCTGTTTTCTATTTCCCTGCCATTTGCTTTTATTCACTCCATTGATCCCTGCATTTCTTTTCTTTTGCCCTTCACATTGTCTTTTATGTTCCCAGCTACCATTTAACATGATTCATATTGTTACTCCTTGTCATTGTCTTGTCCCTTACAAAAATGAAAGAACTGCACTTGATTTTAAATAAGACAGTTTCTACTTGTACATAAAATACAAGTAGAGGAACTGGAGTGATAGTGCAGCCGGTAGAGTGCTTGCCTTGCACACTGCCAACCCCAGTATCCCATATAGCTCCCAACACTGCCAGGTGTAATTCCTGAGTGCAGAGCCAGGAGTAACCCCTGAGCATCTCTAGTGTGGCCCAAACACCAAGCCCAAAAAAACCAAGTAGGTGGTGATAAATATACATAGTAGTGAAATGGGGCCAAATTTCAGTCTTTGTTCTCTCCTTAAAGTACATACACATCTGAATATTTCTAAATGATATGATTTATTACATGCAAAGAACTTTAAAAATATTTATTTAGATGCACCCTACTGCTGTGAGTGGCCAAAATGGCATTTTAAAAAAATACAGTCTTGCAGATTAAATGAGGACAAAAAAAAGAAAGAAAAGGTGGAGTGGGGGCGCGGGATGGAACAGTGGCACAGCGGTAGGGCATTTGCCTTGCACACAGTTGACCCAGGACTGACCGCGGTTCAATTTCCTGGTGTCTCATATGGTCCCCAAGCCAAGAGTGATTTCTGACCACATAGCCGGGAGTAGCCCCTGAGCGCCACCGGGTGTGGCCCAAAAAAACAAAACAAAACAAAAGAAATGGTGATGGAGTGAATAAGAGGAGATGAACAGAAGGTAACAGAGCTCAAGGCCAGGGATCTCACGCACATTGGCAGTAAAGAGATGTGGCACAATTATGTCTGCACCACAGAATCAAGAATTCTATTAGCACGAGATCCAAATGACAACAAACTAACTTTAAAATGTGCCTGTCAAGGAGATGCCGGGCGTGGAAGGAAACCTTCGTAGACATTGGTGGAGGAAGTGGATGCTTGTGGTGCAGTTGGTGTCAGAAAGTTGGATACCTGAAAGTCATGGTTCCATAGTATTTTTTTATTTTATGTAGAAATTAAGAAAAATTGGTTTGAGTGCTGCTATATTAGCTTAGCATTTATTTTGCATGTTGCTGAGGTTCTTTCTGCCCTCCCACCGAGGTGTGTTTGCTTGGATGACAAGGAAAGATGGAGCCCTCAGCAGTTATTGAAACACAGCTTTATAAATCCTCAGCCCAAAATGCCTTTACTGGAACAAAGTCCTGAAGGTAAGTCTCTTATCATTTATTTTTCTACTGGCAAGTGATCTTTGAGAGGCGGGGGCAGGGAGAGGGCACAACCAGTGGTGCTCAGGGCTTATTTCTGGCTCTTGGCTCAGAGATGGTAAGATTCCAAGGACTATATAGGGTGCTGGGATCAAACCCTGATCAGTTGCATCAAAGGCAAACACCTCCCTGCTGGAGCCTGACCCAGCCTTTGATCATTTTGAAAGTACTCTTAAACCTAAAACTTAAACGGTTAAACTCTAACTAACTTAAAACTCTTAAACCTAAGACCATTTTACATGGATCTTTTATTTTCTTTTATCTTATTTTATTATTTTACACCAAGCTGAACAGAAATTTATTCCTGCCATGTGTGCTGTGTGCAGGGAACTGATTTTTGCCGTCCTGGCTTTGCCTATCTCTACTGAGTATCATTGCTGTTGCCTGTTCTTATAACTCTTTTTTAGCTGCCACCCTTCTGCCACGTGACCAGATTTCCCTGTTGCTACTCAAGTAGCAGTTAAAGGACCTGTGTGTAGATATGGTTTGGAGTTCTGGCTTTGTTCTTTATTTTTTATTTAGATTCTGGTTTTATTTTTATTTATTTATTTATTTATTTTGGTTTTTGGGCCATACCCGGCAGTGCTCAGAGGTTACTCCTGGCTATCTGCTCAGAAATCGCTCCTGGCAGGCATGGGGGACCATATGGGACGCTGGGATTCGAACCAACCACCTTAGGTCCTGGATCGGCTGCTTGCAAGGCAAACACCACTGTGCTATCTCTCCAGCCCCAGATTCTGGTGTTATTTATTACTGTCTCAGTTACCCCAGCCTGGCTGATGGTATTTTCTTTTTTTTTTTTTTGGGGGGGGGCACATCCTACGGCACTCAGGGATTTACTCCTGGCTCTTCTCCTGGCAGCCTCCCGGGACCATATGGGATGCTGGGAATGGAACCCAGGTTTGTCCTGGGTTAGCTGCACACAAAGCAAACGCCTTACTGCTGTGCTATCTCTTCGGCCCCTGCTGATGTCATATTCTAAATACTTAGGGGAGGTACCAAGTGGGGGAAATGTCAAAAGCTCTGCCAGGTAGGAGCTCCTTTTTCAAACCTGCTTCCAGTGCCTTCCTCATGATTGAATGTGGTAGCTCTTCCTCATCCTCTTTTTTTGGGGGTCACACCCGGCAGCACTCAGGGGTTACTACTGGCTCTATGCTCAGAAATCACTCCTGGCAGGCTCGGGGAACCATATAGGATGCCAGGATTCGAACCACCATCCTTCTGCATGCAAGGCAAATGCCTTACCTTCATGCTATCTCTCCAGCCCCTCCTCTTCCTCTTTTTGAAGCCTCATTTGTCTCTGGACTTTTGTTCCATCTAAGATTCTGGAGGACAAGATTATGTGGAGACTGTTATTCCCAGCAACCAGCTGCCCAGTGCTGCCTTCTTCAGTGAAACCCAGAGACAGTTCTCCCGATATTTCAATGAGTTTGAAGAATTACAGCTTCTCGGTAAAGGAGCTTTTGGAGCTGTCATTAAGGTGAGAAACAGCACCCCATTCCTTCCAGAGGCATCTGGTTCCATCTCCAAGACTTTGGTTTTGGTTTGAGGGCCATACCTGGCTATGCTCCGGCCTTACTTCTGGCTCTTCACACAAGAATCGCTTCTGGCTTGCTTGGGGAACCATCAGAAGTGCCAGGGATTGAGCCCAGGTTGGCCACTCATAAGGTAAGTGCCCTGCCTCACTGTTCTTTATTATTTAGCCCTATTTTCTCTCTTTGAGAATGCTTTTATCTGTAGGCTAGGATATGGCTACTCATTTTGTTAGCAACAGGACCGTTACTATTGATGTGCATTTCTATATTTTTGTTGTTTTTTTGGGGGGCCACAGTCAGTGATGCTCTAGGGTTACTCGTAACTATGCACAGATTTATGGTGGACTTGGGGGATAGTCATAGTACATCAGGCAAAGCATTTGCCTTGCGTGTGAGTGACCCAGGTTCAATCCCTGGTCCCCCAAGCAGCACCAGGAATGATCCTTGAGCATAGAGCTAGGAATAACCCCTGAGCACTGCTGGGTATAGCCCAGAAAGAAAAAAAAGACAAAATAAAACAAAGTTTTATCAAATTTACTATAGTCAGGGGCCAGAGAGATAGTATAAGAGTTAAGGTGATTGCCTTGCACAGAGCTAACCCAAGTTCTATTCCCATTACCACATATGGTCCTCTGAATACCACTGGATGTTGCCCACCTGACCCCAAAATCAAATTTATAAAGGAAACAAATAAAATTTATTATAGTAAATCAAAATGCATGGTGAAATCCAGAATAAAGGTGCCTCTATGTGGAATATGGAGATTTCCCTTGCCACTTTTTGTTTTTAAGCTTACTGAACTCCAAATTATTTAAATTTTAGTACTTAGAAGGCCTGTTAACAAAATCAGCTATTTACTCCATGCCTTTTTCCAAGAGACCTTGATCCAGGAGCTTTACCCATCTCATCTCATTTCATCCTTGCAATTTCTGTAGAGAAGAGAAATGGTTAAAAAAAAAAAAAAGCCATTTTACAGATAAGGAAATAATTTTTCAAAAATTAAGGAATTTGCTTATGTTCCCAGTACAGTAATACTAAACTTAATTAGCAAACTTGATATTTGGGGAAACTTGTGATAAAATTGTCAATAATGTCAAAGATTGAAGTCCAGAGCACAGTGTGTGGTCCTGGGAAATAGCTCAAGGGACTAAAGTGAAGATATGGATTCCATTCTTAGTATCCCAATGCACACCCAGCCCCAGAACTCTGCTGTAAGCCTGGAGCCTCCAGGCACTTTCCAGGGATGTCTTCTCAAGAAAACAAACAAACAAACAAAAAAAAAAAAAAACCCTGCATCTACACAATGGAATACTATACAGCCATTAGAAAATTGAAGTCATAAAATTTGCTTATAGTGGATGGACATGGAGATTATTATGCTGAGTGAGATGAGTCAGAGGGAGAGAGATAAACATAGAATAGTCTTACTTATCTGTGGGCTATAAGAAAAATAAAGGACAGTGTGGTGATGATATCCAGAGACAATAGAGATGAAGATTAGGAGAACCAGTCCATTATAGGAAGCTTGTCACAAAGAGCAGAGAGAGCAGTTAGAGTAGAAAAGGGTCTGCTGTGAAAGTGATAATTGGAACTGATCACTCTGGAAAAGAACTGGAAGCTGAAAGGGTATAAAGTGACATGTATGGCACTCCTTCATTAACAGTTGTGAAAATCGTGTCAAAAAGAGAGGAAGGAAGGGGGGGAGAAAAAGAAAGAGAGAGAAAGTGAAGTAAAATGCCTGCCTAAGAAGCAGAGGGGGAGGACGTGGGAGGGATGAGGGAGGAAGGAAGGAAGAGGGTATCTGGGAGAGTGAGAGGGAAACTGGGGACATTGTGGTGGGAAATGCATACTGGTCAAGGTTGTTGTCAATTACATGACTGTAACTCAGTCATGCACAACTTTATCTGTGTTTAAACACAGTGTTTAAACAAAAAAAGAAAAGAAAACGGTCAGAGAGATACTGTAAGATCTTTGGGTTCCCTAAGCACCACTTGGAGTGATCCCTGCACTTAGAGCAAGACCCCTCAGCACAACCAGATGTGGTCTCCAGCCACACACAAATTTGAATGGAGAATATTTTCCCAAGGCAAACTGAAAACATCCAATTTGGAGTAAGATGTTTTCAAAACTGTGCAGCTGAGACTTTCTTCAACCTGAGGATTTCAGGCTCATGCCTCTAGAATCTTGATTCTCCTTACCAGGCTGGGGCTGTGTTGGGGGTCAGAGTTACAGTACAGCAGATACTGCACTTGCCTTTCACATGGTCCACCTGGATCCCATCCCTGACACTGTATTTGTTCCCCTAAGCCTCACCAGGAATGCTCCTGAAGCACAGAGCCAGGAGTGATCCCTGAGCACTGCCAGGTGAGTCAGCAGAACGGTGGATGAGTCTTCTGGGCGCTGACCCCTCTAACCATGTCCTTCCTTCGCAGGTCCAGAACAAGCTGGATGGCTGCTGCTACGCGGTCAAACGCATCCCCATCAACCCTGCCAGCCGGCACTTCCGCAGGATCAAAGGCGAGGTGACTCTGCTGTCGCGTCTGCACCATGAGAACATCGTGCGCTACTACAATGCCTGGATCGAGAGGCACGAGCGACCGGCTGGCCCCCCGCAATCCGGGCCTCCAGTCCCAGAAGAGCCAGCTCTGCCACGGCCCCCACTCGGTGACAACTTCACGGACAGTGTGGAGGCCACTGCGCCACCACCCATCCTCAGCAGCTCGGTGGAGTGGAGCACCTCGGCCGAGCGTTCAGCCAGCACTCGCTTCCCCGGCCCAGGGTCCAGCAGTGATGAAGAGGAAGATGATGACGAGCACAATGGGGTCTTCTCACAGTCTTTCCTGTAAGAGAGCATGACCTGCCCAGGAGCCCCCATCCCCTTGCCCATTTCAATCCTCACCCAGCCCAGGGCTTGGAAAAGTGATTAGTCAATACTATTTACCTAGTTAAAAAAAGAAGTGGGCTAGAATGTAGTTCTAGTGTGGAGCATATTTCTACCATGTCTGAGGCTGGCACTGTCTGAGTTCTGAATATGCTTGCTATGGCCTCAGTTTCTCCAAAGCTTATCAATGCAGATAGGGGGTTGTACAAGGGTTAAGTGCTCGCCTCACCTGTGGCTCACATCCCAGGCACCACTGGGGTCACCCTAAGCGCTGCTGGGTATGGCACAATGCCCCCAATAACAAAAATAATGATTCTATGCTGATTCTCTTTCAGACCTGCTTCAGATTCTGAAAGTGATATCGTCTTTGACAATGAAGATGAGAACAGCAAAAGTCTGAATCAGGTAAATACATTAAGAAGAAATTTTAGGGGGCCGGAGAGATAGCATGGAGGTAAGGCATTTGCCTTTCATGCAGAAGGTCATCGGTTCGAATCCCGGCGTCCCATATGGTCTCCCGTGCCTGCCAGGAGCAATTTCTGAGCATGGAGCCAGGAATAACCCCTAAGCACTGCCGGGTGTGACCCAAAAACCACAAAAAAAAAAAAAAAAAAAGAAGAAATTTTAGGGCAAGCAGCCGATCCAGGACCAAAGGTGGTTGGTTCGAATCCTGGTGTCCCATATGGTCCCCCGTGCCTGCCAGGAGCTATTTCTGAGCAGACAGCCAGGAGTCACCCCTGAGCACCGCCGGGTGTGACCCAAAAACCAAAAACCAAAAAAAAAAAAAGAAGAAGAAGAAGAAATTTTACATTTTAAACATTGTGGATATTTAAATAAAACTAATATTGTAAATTTCCACAAATCTGATCTGCAAATGTAGATGCCATCAGCTTTCATACATGATTATTTAGAATATTTATATGCTCCTCATGTTTACTTCCAGGACATAATTTACTTGCATAGTTAAAATATGCCTCCTTTTTAAAAAAGCAAAGGAAATTAACACCTATCTAGGGTTAGATGCAAATTAGCTTGTAACTCAAGAGCTTTATTATATTGCTTAGTTCCCTCTCAAATCATTCAATTTCAACTTGTGCTTTCATAAATCGTCCTTTTTTAATATTGTGAGTCATCCTGTAATGGATTCTGACTCAGTTTTGAGGGTCAGTAACAGATCTTTATTTAGTAGAGGTTCCCCAACTAATTTGGCCTACTGTTCCCTTTTCAGGGGAAAAAATTACTCATTACTCTCCCTGTAAATGGACCTTCTTTAAGTGAACTGATAGCAAATGCTTTCCCAGCTGAACCCAAGTCTGCTTTCTTCTTCCCACCTTCCACACATTATTCTAGCACCCTCTCGAAGTGGTGTTTCCACTTTGGGAACCTCTGCTACAGAGAGATGAGTAAAGGATATCAGAGGGGCTAGAGCTATGGTACAGTGGTAGGGCGTTTGCCTTGCATGCATCTGACCTAGGATGGACTGCGCGTTTCGATCCCCCGGCACCTGGCATCCCATATGGTCCCCCAAGCCAGGAGCGATTTCTTTTTCTTCCTTCCTTCCTTCCTTCCTTCCTTCCTTCCTTCCTTCCTTCCTTCCTTCCTTCCTTCCTTCCTTCCTTCCTTCCTTCCTTCCTTCCTTCCTTCCTTCCTTCCTTCCTTCCTTCCTTCTTTCTTTCTTTGCCACACCCGTTTGACGCTCAGGGGTTACTCCTGGCTATGCGCTCAGAAATCGCCCCTGGCTTGGGGGGACCATATGGGACACCGGGGGATCGAACCGAGGTCCTTCCTTGGCTAGCGCTTGCAAGGCAGACACCTTACCTCCAGCGCCACCTACCCGGCCCCTCTTTCTTTCTTTCTTTCTTTCTTTCTTTCTTTCTTTCTTTCTTTCTTTCTTTCTTTCTTTCTTTCTTTCTTTCTTTCTTCCTTCCTTCCTTCCTTCCTTCCTTCCTTCCTTCCTTCCTTCCTTCCTTCCTTCCTTCCTTCCTTCCTTCCTTCCTTCCTTCCTTCCTTCCTTCCTTCCTTTCTTTCCTTTCTTTCCTTTCTTTCCTTTCTTTCCTTTCTTTCCTCCCTCCCTCCCTCCCTCCCTTCCTTCCTTCCTTCCTTCCTTCCTTCCTTCCTTCCTTCCTTCCTTCCTTCCTTCCTTCCTTCCTTTCTTCCTTTCTTTCCTTTCTTTCCTTTCTTTCCTTTCTTTCCTCCCTCCCTCCCTCCCTCCCTCCCTCCCTTCTTTCCTTCCTTCCTTCCTTCCTTCCTTCCTTCCTTCCTTCCTTCCTTCCATCTTTCCTTCCTTCCTTCTTTCTTTCTTTCTTTCTTTCTTTCTTTCTTTCTTTCTTTCTTTCTTTCTTTCTTTCTTTCTTTCTTTCTTTCTTTCTTTCTTTCTTTCTTTCTTTCTTTCTTTCTTTCTTTCTTTCCTCCCTCCCTCCCTCCCTCCCTCCCTCCCTCCCTCCCTCCCTCCCTCCCTCCCTCCCTCCCTCCCTCCTTCCTTCCTTCCTTCCTTCCTTCCTTCCTTCCTTCCTTCCTTCCTTCCTTCCTTTCTTGTTTTTGGGCCACACCCGGCAGTGCTCAGGGTTACTCCTGGCTGTCTGCTCAGAAATCACTCCTGGCAGGCACAGGGGACCATATGGGACACCGGGATTCGAACCAACCACCTTTGATCCTGGATCGGCTGCTTGCAAGGCTAATGCCGCTGTGCTATCTCTCCCAGCCCTAGGAGCGATTTCTGAGCATAGAGTCAGGAGTAACCCCTGAGCGTCACAGCATGTGGCCCAAAAAGCAAACAAAACAAAATAAAAGAAAACAAAAAACAGAATTCATCGCATAATTCAAAGTCAACACTGGAATTTATGTCTCATGAAAAAATGTGCTCTGGGTTATAATGGAAATACGTTTCTTTTTTTTTTTTTTTTTTTTTTTTTTGGGCCACACCCGATAACGCTCAGGGGTTACTCCTGGCTATGTGCTCAGAAGTTGCTCCTGGCTTGGACCATATGGGACACCGGGGGATCGAACCGCGGTCCGTCCAAGGTTAGCGCAGGCAAGGCAGGCACCTTACCTTTAGCGCCACCGCCCGGCCCGGAAATACGTTTCTTATGTCAATCATGGTTTGAACATTACAGAAATAACTTCGCTCTGGGCCTTGATCCTCACTTAATTTGTGCTTTTCTGTCCTCAGACCAGCAGATACCCTTGATAGAGTTCAAGATAAATTGGTTTTCGGTGGCACCTCAAAGTGCTCAGGGCCTACTCCTGGCTCCATGATCTGGTGTTGTTCCACATATGGTGGTTGGCTCAAACTAGGCTTCCCACATAAAAAGCATGCACTCAGACTATTGTAATATCTCTTCTGCCCCAGTGATAAAGTTTTTGACTACTGGGGCTGTGAATTATTGTTGCTACAGAGAAATGTTAAAAGCAATGAATTTGGGGCCGGAGTGATAGCATAGCGGTAGAGTGTTTGCCTTGCACAGCCTGGGTTCAATCCCCAGTATCCCACATGGTCCCCCGAGTCTGCCAAGAGTGACTTCTGAGTGCAGAGTTAGAAGTAACCCCTGAACACTGCTGTATGTGACCCAAAAACCAAAAAAGTAAAATTAAATAAATAAAAGCAATGAATTTATTAGCAAGAATAAATATTAAGTGCAAGTAGTTATAAGGAAGTATTAAAGTAGATGAAGGAAAGTCTACATGTAGGCAGAAAAGTAGTTTAATTGGGAGGGCTGATGGGGAACTAGAGAGATTTGTATGGGAGTTAAAGTACATGCCTTACATGCTGTCTGATCCCTACCATCACATGATCCCCTGAGAATTACAGGGTCAGCCCATTAAGGCCCCTGAGCTCCCCCAGGATAGAGCAAGTAATGGTAAACCCCATCACCACAGGTCCCCTAAGAAAAACTGCTTCCTTGAACCCTCTCATTGAACATTGAACTGCCAGCCCAGTTAACCCAGAGTTGCCAGAAAGGTCCCTGATTTTCCTGAGCACTGCTCAGCAGCCCTCCTCTCCAAAAATGGGGTACTTGGGCTGTAGCTCAGCAGTAGGGCATGTATCTTAAATGTGTGAGACCCTTGTTTGAATCTCACACTGCACAAAGAAGTGAAGTAAGAAGTGGGGCTAAGAAGTGCCAGAGTGGTAGAGCATCTAGCTAGAGCATCTGGCTTGAATATGAGGGGGCCTCAGATCCACCCCTGGCTCAGCCTTGAACATCATTTACAATTCCTAGAATCACAAGAAAGTGAACAGTCTCTTCAGCTCCTATGGCTAAAGTTTGAGCCTCTCAAGTGTGGGTGACCTCGTAACACTGTAGCAGCAACAAAGAAGGGAAGAGGGAAGTAAGTGAATGTTCAAAAATAAAGGTGGTTGGGGCCAGAGAGATAGCACAGCAGTAGGACATTTGCCTTGCACGCAGTCAATTCAAGACAGACAGTGGTTCCAATCCCGGCATCTCATATGGTTCCTGAGGCTGCCAGAGGTGATTTCTGAGCGCACATCTAGGAGCAACCCCTGAGCACTGCTGGGTGTGATCCAAAAACCAAATAAATAAATAAATAAATGTTGATAAAAAATTGATTTAAAGGTCGTTTGACTACATTAGCCCAAAGTTTATTTGTATTTCTCTTTTCTGTAGACATCATCTTAGGGCTGGGAAGGGAGTACAAATGTTAAGATGCTCACTGGTTTGTAACTATAGCAGCAATCCTGTATCCCAAAACCATATATGGTCACCTGAGCACTGCTAGGTATGGCCCAGAGCCCTACCATTGTGGTCCTCAAGATAAAATAAATAAATAACCTTAGATTCCTCTATTTAAATATAAAAAGTTAAGATTGGAGAGATAGCTCCACTGAAGCATGTGCTTTATATGCAAGAGACCTGGGTTCGATTCCCAACACCAAACTGTCCTCCCAAGAATGATCAAGAGTGATCCCCAAGTACGAACTAGAAGTAGCACCTGAGTGCCACCAGGTGTGGCCCAAAAACAAAACAATGGAAAACATTTCATATTTAATCATGAAAAATACTTGGAGAGATATCACAGTAGATAGGGCACCTGACTTGCATGCAACTAATCCAGGATTAGAACCCCAGTACATATGGTGTGAGATCCAGGATAGTCACTGAGCATAGAGCCAGGAGTAAACCCTGAATACAACCAGATATGGCCCAAAATTAAATAAACAAAAACAAGTAATTTAACTGCAATTTTTTTTTTTTTTTTGGTTTTTCGGGCCACAGCTGTTTGATGCTCAGGGGTTACTCCTGGCTAAGCGCCCAGAAATTGCCCCTGGCTTGGGGGGACCATATGGGATTGAAGCGAGGTCCTTTCTTGGCTAGTGCTTGCAAGGCAGACACCTTACCTCTAGCGCCACCTGGCTGGCCCCTGCAATTTTGTTTTTAACATTAGTTGTTCACTTAATTATCCTGGGGGCACCAATTCACACTCCTGGTTTTGCTCAATTATGGGTAATATCCCACAGGCATCCTAATTAATGGAGAGAAACTTCCCAGAGATTAACGTCTTCCACAGATAATCTCCTATTGTACATTTAGATAATTCAGGAGAAGAACCTGGTTATTTCCTGAGTGGCTTTTTTATCTTTGATGAAGGAAAAATGTTGAAAAACTACTTCCTGGAAAAAAAAAATAAAAGCAACAGTAGCATAATATTACCTAAAGTTTTTTTTCCTTGGGAAAAACCTTTAAATACTGGGGGGAGAGAGAGTTCTAAGGGACATGAATTAGGAAATGAGTTTAGGAGACATATTAGAATCTAATAAAAAGGAATCTAAAGAATGAACCTTTGTAGACAAGAACTAAGTGCTCAGTCTTTCCAGATACAGTCCAGAGGGTAGTGAGCCCTATGTTATAATAATCACCTTGAAATTGTATTTGAAGCTGGATTTCTCCTTTTCTCTTTCCAGAGTCAATTGTGGACCAAAGAAAGTAAAACTGAAAGGTTAAAATGTTAGCTAGTCTGCAGGGAGAGACAATAGGAGGTAAAGCAGTTTTCCTTTGTGCAGGCACTTTGGCCAAGACCCTGGCTCAATTCCCTGTACACATTTAGACCCCTGAGTACAAAGCCAGGGAAGGCCCTGCAGCACTGCTGAGTGTGGCCCTAAACAATAAAATGAGGGACAAAGAGATAGTAAGATAGTTGCCTTTCATGCTTCCAACCCAGATTCTATCTTTGACACGCTATATGATCCCCTGAGCCAGAGCCAGGAGTATGCACCACTAGGTGTGTCACTAGATGTGGTCACCAAACCAAAAAAACAAGCAAACAAAATACACATATTAGCCTGTCTGCTTCTTGCCCCTTTTTTCATATTAATGGTTAGAAAAATAATTTGACATGGAGCCCCTCTGTGGATTGTG
This sequence comes from Suncus etruscus, assembly GCF_024139225.1. Taxonomy (NCBI): domain Eukaryota; kingdom Metazoa; phylum Chordata; class Mammalia; order Eulipotyphla; family Soricidae; genus Suncus; species Suncus etruscus. The sequence continues at coordinate 3,327,034 of NC_064859.1, forward strand.
CCACTTTAATACTTACCTATTTCCCCATAGCTCTGTAATGGCAGTTTCTTGCAAATCATCTTCTCCATACAGTCAACATCTACCTGACAGTGTTCTGCTCATTGATCTTCCCTCTGAAGCAGCAAGAAGGCATATAGGGGCTTAGGGTGAGCAAAAATAAACGTGATGAAAGTGATCATTTTGTTTTAAGTTCTGCTCCTGTATTGACTTCTTGTGTGTTCCTCTGGGGAAAGGATGAAAACTGCAATGGAAAAAACAGTCACCGAGAAAGTGAGACTCCAGTGACCACGGGAGCTGTGCACTATCTGTATATCCAGGTGAGGCCTTGGCGTGCGGCTCAGTTTAATGCAACAACTTCCTGTAGCTGCTGGTTTCAGGCTGTGTGGCAGATATGAACCAGCTACAACCAGAAGAACTCTTCTCCCCAGCCTTGAACTCTGCCTGCTTAAGTACTAGCAGGGGACAGTGACAGCTTCAGGCAGTGGCTCTGAGCTCTGGTTTCAGGCCATGTTTGTTCTATTCTGATCACTGCATTGGTCCTTCAGAATCCTGTGCTCTACTTCCTCACCTATATGTGGTTTATGAATAGATGGCAGTCTCGGTGACATGGATATATGAAATACCAGTGACTGTCTCAGTAGTTTGTGAATAAATGAAATAATAGCTAATAGAATAATTGTAACCAAATTACTGAGCCCCATAATTCTTTGCGTTTATAGAAACTACTCTATCTAAACGAACCTGATCTCTTCCAATAAGGGATGTAAGGCATGATGCGCATGTGTCCTATGCGCAAAGATAGGACTCAAGTCTCCAGGGCACAAGTGTCACACAAATCACTCCCAGTGAAGGCAGCTTCAAGCTATGGCCTGTCCTCAGGGCAGAGCATCTGGCCAGTGATGAGCTCATGCTTCTCACATGCTGTGCCTTTGCTCCCCTACCTGTGAATTCCCTTTTTATGAATTAAGTAGCTGACTCAAGATGTGGGAGTCATGTTTGTAGTGTAGCCTGGAGGATGGGTCTGAATTTGGGGCTGGTTATTCTGAGCATGAAAGAATTGTTTTTCTATCTTAAAATAATTGAATCCTGGGATGGTGGATGTAATTCACTGGTAGAGTACTTGCCTTGTATGTATGAAATCCTGGGGTGATTCCTAAAACCACCCAAACAAAAATAAACAACCCAGACTTTTCCATCACTTTTTTTTTTAAATGCATGGCAAAGCTAGAAAGATAGTAGAGGGGTAAGGTTTTGGCTTTGCCTGCTGCGGATCCCACTTGAGCCCTCAACACTGCATATGCTTCTCACAAATACTGTCAGGGTTCTCAACACAGAGCCAGAAATAGCCTCTGAGAACCACCAGGTGGATTCCAAAAGCCCAACTCCTCCCCAAGAAAAAAACTGGCAGCGTAGGGGATATGACTTAAAGGACTGGAGGATGTTTTGTATGCAGGAGCCCTGGGTTTGATCCCTATCGCTGTATCTCTACCCCATGTGTAGACTCAGAACAAACAGAAACCAGAGCATGTTTGGGAAAGGAGCATTCGGGTCACTACAGTTGATCTCACTGACCTTCCTTACTAACTCTGTCTGCTTATCACCCCCCATGTGTCCTCACCCCTAGATGGAGTATTGTGAGAAGAGCACCCTACGTGACACCATTGACCAGGGACTATACCAAGACACTATCAGACTCTGGAGGCTTTTTCGAGAGATTCTGGATGGATTAGCCTACATTCACGAGAAAGTAAACACAATGAATGCTTTGTATCTGAACTTAGGTTTGCATAAAATTTATGATAGAAAGAAGTTCCCATTAGAGCATGGGGCCAGAGCAATAGTACAGTGGGTAGGGCATTTGTCTTGCTCACAACTGGCTTGGGTTTGATCCTTGGCGTCCTATTGATTCCCTGAACCCCGCCTGGAGTGATTCCTGAGTGCAGCACCAGGAGTAATTCCTGAATGCTGCTGGATGTGGCCCAAAATCCAAAAAAAAAAAAAAGTGGAAGAAAACAAGTGAGAGGGAAAGTTATGGATATTTTTTTAAATCTATCTTAAAGGAAAGAGAACAGCCTGTCGAAAGACAAGAGACAAGAAAATCCGAAGAAAAGAATAGGTTAAGACAGGCCTGAGAGCTGCTGCCTACAGAGCACAGCAGCTTTCTGCCTGCTTTTCTGTGACTGTGACTAAGAGCCACCTTCATGATTATAAATGGTTGTGAAGAATCGGCACATGAAAATTCTATGAAATTTCTTTTTCTGTCTATAAATTGAAACAGGGCCATGCTTTTGTCCTTACCTGGAAATGTTTGCTTCCAAGCAACCCTGGTTATTCTAACACCACAGTTGTGCTGTGGAGGGGTGGTGGCACTGTTTGTGGCCCTTCAAGCCAAAAATAATTTTTCTCCCTGGCCTTCTCCGGGTAGTATTTGAGCATGTGGGAATGTGAGGGTCAGCCCTTGAGTAGTTTAGAATAAAGGGAGAGAGTGAACAGCAGAAGGCACATTATTGGACTCCTTGTGCTACCCTTCGTAGACATGTGGAGAAATGAGGATGGAGAGGAGACTGACAGCTTGCCAAGGATGTAAAAGAGCATTTGGAAGGAAGAAAAAGAAATCACTGTTACATTGTAAATCCAAATGGGTCCAGCTTCAGGATAAAGCACTGCTGACTTTTTAAAAGTGGAATTATCTAATGCGTTAGCCAGTGTAAACACGTTTTTCCTTCCCCTCAATTTTCTTTCACCTGAAAATATTTAGGCTATATTATATCCATACTGAAAGGGAAGGAATGTGATTGGCACATAGTGAGTTTATAAATGACTTGGTGGAAATAGAACATGCAGGGTTGGAAGTGAAAATGAGCTGTAATGAGAAGCAATTGAGCTCTATTACTGTGCTCTCAGCTTGATGTTCTAGGACAAGGCCCTCAATGTTCACTTCTCAATCAAATTTTCTCCTTCCTCCAGTCATCTATTAGGTGCTTGTCACTGCTTTTCTCAGCAGTCTATGATGGAATCATCTTTGAGAGGGACTTCTTATGCTTTGAGAAAGTCAAGATTTGCTTTCATCCAAAGGCAAAAGAGATCAGATGATAAAATGTTGTGTTCCGTTTAATTACTTCATGGATAGTGCCTGAAATAGAAGGCTTTATGAGAATGCCATTAGAAAGACAAGACTTTTCCAGTGACTCATGTATACATCATTGGGCACTGTGGGTACTGGGCACATAGTGCCAAGGAATTAGTTCACTCTGGGACACCTGATGCAGAAATTGGCACTTGTCATGTTGATCTAATTCAGATGAGCTAAGGAAATAATTTACTAAGTGTGGGACAAACTTTATGAGCAAAGGAACGAGAGCTGGAATGAAGTCAGTAACTCACTGATCTGAGCAAGGTTTTGTGATCTAGTGGCACAATCATTGTGAACCTGGGGAATGGGGCCTGGTGCCACAGGGAATCCTCTGGATTTGACCTGATGATGGCAGGTAGATGGGCTGGAAGAGAGTGAAAAGGTCACTGGCAGGACAGGTGGGAGACATCACAAAGGCTCACTCACCTGCCCACATGGTCTGAGCAAGCAAACCTTCATCCTGCCCCTCACTGGGATGGCCTTTCTAATTAGGAAACAGTATTTCAAAACAGTAATTGTAATTGATTTCTTTGCTCCTTTCCAAGGGAATGATTCACCGTGACTTAAAGCCTGTCAACATATTTTTGGATTCTGATGACCATGTGAAAATAGGTGATTTTGGCTTGGCCACAGATCATCTAGCCTTTGCTGTGAGTACTTTCTAAAGGAGACTGTTGCTGAAAATGGATCCAAATGGTAATTCTGATGGGATTAAAAGGCCAGATAATGAATTCACTGAATTCTGCCTTTAATCCCCAGGAAATTATACAGGTCTGGTGGAGGGAACTCTAAATCATCTCTCAAGTGTGGAAGTTGTGAATGCATTTTAGCCAGTGTGGTCACTTTAGAGGCATAAAATCAGTGGCTTGCTGGACTGGGGAGTTGGCTCAAAGGGCTAGAGCTCATGCTCACAGGCAAGTGTCTCAGGTTTGATCTCTGAGCACCTCCAAATGCAAAACCCTCACCAGTAACCCCTCCACTGATTTTTGCTTTGTTATGACCACAAAACCCCTCCCCCCAAAAGTATATATATTATTGGTTTGTAGGCAATACTTACGTCAAATCCATCTAAGTACTTGATGAAGTTATTTGGTGTTTTGATCTAGTATGCTAAGCACTGGGCAAGATGATTTATACTTGTAAAGGTTTGAGTTCATGCTTGAAAATAAGGCTAAAAAAATCAGAACCATCAGGAAAACCGTGATGAGCTCCATAATCAGAATAGAGAAGTCAGTTAACATAAAAGGCTAAACTAGTGTGAAGCCAGAGAAATGATCATGATTTGAGGAGCTTTGAATGTGGTTATGAGGATCAAAGGGAGTAATAAATAGATTTTTGGTTCAGCCTTTATAAGTTGGTAGGAATCCAACAGGATGAACTTGCAGGCAGGACACTGTGACGAGAGATAGGAATTCCAGAGAGAGAAAGAACTGCATACACAAAGGCCCTGGGGTGAATAGATATGATTATTTAAAAGCCAGTATGTTACTTAACAGCTCAAAATGATGAGGTATACATGAGCTGTGAGAAAATGCTGGAAGATCGGGGACCTTGTAGGTGTGAATGACAGGCTTTGAGTGCCAGAGAAAGAATCTTACCATCCTGTACCAGGTGCCAAAATCTTTAGTAAATGCAATTTATGCTAAGGACAAGTCAGAGAAAGAAAATGGGATTTGGATTACTGCAAGAACCATCACAGGATCTAAATTAGGTGAGGAGGAGCAGGGAGAGAGGAAATAAAAGGCATATGCTAAGAATATGATCCATCAGCCAGAGGGATAGTAAAGAGAGGGGGTACAAGAGATTAAAGTGTTTTGCCTTGCATGCAAATCTCTCTCCCCACACACACAAAAAGGGGGGGGGGGCAAGATGATGGGATCCAAACTACAATAGCAGATCTGAACAAAGGCTCAGGTGTGAGATATTGATCCACAAAAACAAGAGAATTGAACTTGGAATCTGGAAGGCTGTGGCCGCTCAGTGAACTTGGATTAAGAGCCCAGTTCTAGAGACCCCCTGACCTATTAGAACCAGCTCTGCCACGTGGGTGTAGTCTCAGGCAACTTCCACATGTGTCCTGTATTAGTCTCTGTTCCCCTCAGCTGTCTGCTGGGTCAAGTAAAAAGTACACGGCCCAGCAGCTCCAAACATTCAGGCTACTGAAATCCCCAGAATGACATCAGAAGTTCAGTCACCCAGAGGCTGGTCTCTATATGATGTGGTGGGTCGCAGAAGCAGTAAAGAAAGGCAAGGCTTGGAGGCTGGTAGAAACAGAGAGGATGGTGGACGCAGTGACCTGCTTCTAGGCAGGGAGAATAGAAATAGTTTCAGATCAGGTTTCCACAGTGACAAGGCCAACAAGCAAATCTGACATGACGGTGTTTCTTTGGTGGTTTGCTATCAGGATACCCCAAGTCAACTGCAACAACTATTAAAAAAATCTTCTAAGATATTGTGATACGGGGAAGAACTTTATCCCAGATTGTATCCTGGTATTTTCCTACCCTTTATTATATATGGTGCATTATGGATTTTTTTTTCTCCAGATCTTAGAAATTTTTGGTAAACAACTCCAATTTGATTAAGTATTAGTGGAGTATGAGTAGTTCTACCAGAGATTATCCTCCTCTTCTTTGAATATTGGCCATATGAACCAAAGTTTTTATAACTATGAATGCTATTATGAATAAAGGTGAGGTAAATGAGAACAAAACAAAACAAAAATGAAAATCTGTGTTTTTTTTTAACTTGTTGTTTCTAGTAAATTGATTGTTTTGGCATTTGGGAGTATGAAAAGAAATTGGTCTCTACAAGACTGGGGAATTTCTACCACAAACAGTTCCACTATTAATGCCCTTTTTGTTTCCTTTTGGATGTCATCATATCCAGCAAGCCTTGCATTTCGAGTTCACTCAGTGTTAAAGTTTAAAATATTTGAAATTCAAAACAGTCTGTCATTACTCATTTCTGCATAGAATTTTTCAGCCTTTGGGTATTATGTGCCCATTTCTAACCAACATTGTTACAACATTGTAACTTACCATTTGGCTCTGCCTTGCATTTTCAGGCTGATGGCAAACAAGATGACAGCACAGAGCACCTGGTTAAATCTGACCCTTCAGGTACATTTTGAAGACTGCATGTTGAATAAAGTACTCACAAGCAGGCCAAAAATATCCTTTTATTGTTCTCTTCTTAATATACTCAGAAAACTTTCCATACGCCTATACAGTTTCCAGAATACCTATTGTGCCATAAACATATTCATTCCTCCAAAATTCCTCCCACCCCATGTTACCATTATTTCTTGTTTACTTCAGAAGAAGAATTCATACTTCCCTTAGGGCCAGGTTCTTGAGAGTATATGGTTAGGACTCATGCCTTGGCCATACCCAAGTTTGGTTTGATTCCCAGTTCCACATGACACTCCCTCCCCCACTCCCCCCACTATTAACAGGTTTAACTGTAGACTCCTTTGAGTGGTCCTAAATAGCCGCAGAAGATCTCAGGTCTTTTGAGCAGTACTCGGGAAAATGCGCGCGTGCACACACACAAGTCCAACTCTTAGGAAATTAGGTATTTTATACAGTGTAAAATTTCTGAATTTGACAACTTGTTGGTTTGTTTGCTTTTAATTTGAAAAGATTTAATCATTTGGTTTGGGGCCATACCCAGCAGTGCTCAGTGATCAGTGATCACTTCTGGCAGGGCTCTGGGATCATAGGGGCTCTTAGGGATTGACCTTAAGTTGACTATGTACAAGGCAAGCTGTACTATCTACCACTACATACTGTACTGTTGCTCAGCTCCAGAAAATATTTAATTCTAAAGCAATTTTTCATGAACAAAATTATGAAAGTTATGAAAGTGATTTTTTTCTCCTTTTGCTCTGCTGTTCAGAATTCTGAGAAACTAGATTTCAGTTGGGCCCCCTGTGGAACCCTTCAGTTCCTAAGAGGTGCTAGGTGCCATGTAAGGCCTGCGAGTATTACTCAGGAAAGTGCATTTGCTGCCCCCTGGAAATGGACTTTATCTCACTTCAGAAACTGTTTATGCTTGACTTGAATTTGGCCTTGTCTTTCAATCTCCTACTACTGGAAAGCTTTCATGATGTCTTCTTCCACAGGGCGTTTGACTGGCATGGTTGGCACTGCTTTGTACGTGAGCCCAGAGGTCCAAGGAAGCACAAGATCTGCATATAACCAGGTAAAGGGGTCACATGGTGGAAAAATGAAAGGTCTCAGGAGTGAGCTCATAGAAAGCATCCAAAACATAAAATTCAGGTTTAGATGAGCTGAAAAAAGAAGCATTCACTATTTCATCCTTCTTAGATTGAAAAGTACCCTGAGTAGGACTCAAGGACAGGCTCCTTGATGCCCACAATGTTCCTACAGGAGACTTCTAGGTCCTCTGTTCATCCATAGACTTGACCTAACCTATATTGAAGCCAGGCTCTAGGAATGCAGGAACAAGGAAATCAAGTACTAAGAGAGGTGCCTATTCCATTCTTCAGGAAGCTTATGAAATGGTGGATGAAACATGTGATAGGAAAACATGCCAAACAGGGTTAGAAAGATAGCTCAAAGAACCAAGGCACATGGTTTGCATGAATGAGATGCTGAGTTCAAACCCCATTATTTCATCTCCCTTCCCTCAGCATCAACAGAGTGTAACTTTGGTGGTGTCCAAAGACCCAACCATTGAACAATCAGTCTCTATTTGTTGAGTATTGCTGGGAGTAGCTCCCTCTGAAAATTATTTGGGAGGGTTATTTTTTTTTTGATCCCAAGTGTCCCTCTGCGGCCCCCCAGGAACCCCGCTCCTGACCCGCGGGAGAGGCTGGAGACCACAACAGTTATTCACGAGTCACGAAGAGGATTCCGGCCTGAAAGAAAAGAGGGGCTGGGAAAATAAAGAGACTCAAGACGAAAAGTTCCGATCAAGAGTCCGTTTAATATGGGAGGGGGTAGGCCTTCTATAGTTAGGCCAAACAAAGAGAAAGGGGCAAGGCATTCTTGTAATAATTGTAACTTTCCACAGGCACATCTTGTTTTTTCAAAATTAACAAAGCTGTACATCACGAAGCTGGCATTCATCAACCATGAGGCCCAAGTTGTTAGAGCAACAAAGTATAAGATCTAATCTCTGCCTAGGCCCACCAGCCTCTATCTTTATGGGAACATCTTGGTGCCTGTGGTTAGTTAGAACTCCCCTAGTTCTGAGGTATGCAGTAACTCCCCTTTTCTTTAGGTCCAAGGGCAAAGGCCACATCTGCTAGCTACTCAGGCTGGCAGCTCCTGCTAATTGTCACGTAGGCACTTTTGCTCAGACTTTCAGAGACTCCATTTTGATTTTAGTAAAAAGGGCTTTTAATTATGCCGAACAGTCTCCAACATCCCTCCTCCCCACCCCACCCCGGCCTGTGCTCTAGACAGGCTTTCTACTTCTCTCATTCAGTCACATTTTATTATGATGGTTCTCAGTGTAATTATTTCTCTAACTGCATCCATCACTCTCTGGTGAGCTTCATGTCGTGAGCTGGACCTTCCAGTCCTCTTTTGTCTCTGAGAATCATTGCACAAATGTCTTTTATTTTTCTCAAAATCCATAGATGAGTGAGACCATTCTGTGTCTATCTCTCTCCCTCTGACTTATTTCACTCAGCATAATAGATTCCATATATATCCATAAATAGGAAAATTTTATGACTTCATCTCTTCTGACGGCTGCATAACATTCCATTGTATATATGTACCACAGTTTCTTTAGCCATTCATTTATTGAGGGACATCTAGGCTGTTTCCAGAGTCTGGCTATTGTAAACAGTGCTTGCAACACTGTGCTGGCCCCACTATAACTAGTTTTAATGTCTTAATTTTACTATGTTTATAATAGCTCCTTGATCTTTGTGTCTGCAAAAAGATATAGGAGATACAGGTTGACCACCCCAGTCCACATTGCAATTTTGGAGAGAGATAACCAGGTCTTGTTAAGGAAAAGGATGGCAAGGAAACAGGAATAAGTTTCAGTCTCCATCAGGAGCAAAATGGTAGTTGGGGAGAAACTGGAGGAAAAACACAAGAGAAAGAGGAAAAGATGACAAGAAAATCACAGTTTTAGTTTAGCACATAAAGCACATTAAGTTTTTAATTTTGTTTTATTGTTGGTTTTTTTGTTTGTTTGTTTTTGAGCCACACCCAGCAGTGCTCAGGGGTTACTCCTGGCTATCTGCTCAGAAATAGCTCCTGGCAGTCACAGGGGACCCTATGGAACGCTGGGATTCGAACCAATCACCTTAGGTCCTGGGTGGGCTGCTTGCAAGGCAAACACCGTTGTGCTATCTCTCCGGCCCTTATTGTTGGTTTTGTTGGGGGTGGGGCCCACACCCGGTGGTGCTCAGGGGTTATTCCTGGCTCTGAGCTCAGAAATTACTCCTGGCAGGCTCCAAGGACCATATGGGATGCCAGGGGTCAAACCTGGGTCAGCTGCATATAAGGCAAATGCACTACCCATTGTATTTTCACTCTGGCCCTGTACAGTCTAATTTTAAGTTTTGTTTTACTATTTGGTTTTGGGGCCATACCCGGTGACACTCAGGGGTTACTCCTGGCTGTGTGCTCAGAAATTGCTCCTGGCTTGGGGGTCCATATGGAATGCTGGGATTTGAACCACCTTTCGTCCTGAATCAGCTGCGTGCAAGGCAGAAGCCCTACCGTTCGGTTCAGATCCCTATCTAATCTGTGCTAGGACCAACCTATCACTTGTACCCCTCCAATTTTAAGTTTTTAAGTATCCAGTGAGAATCTGAATTGGATATGTAGCAGATGTTAGAGACTCAAGGCTTGAATTCCAGAGGGCCAGGGTTGGAGGTGTTAGGTGTACATGTGTTAGTAAACAGCAGCATGCCAATGGGATTTCACCTCTGAGGCTGGAGGTGCTCACATGGGGCAAGAACTTGGAGCTAAAACGTAAGGCTCTATTGAATGTCTTAGCTTGGCAGTTTGCACCCACACACCTAGGCTGTTGCTGCTGTGTCTTCCTACCACTGGGGCACAGGGTGCCATGTGATCTTTCTGACTCCAGTGTGGAAACATGTAAGAAAATCTTCCAAAGGGCTCTGCTCCTCTTTGACTGAGCAGCACCACCTTTACATATTCTTGGCCTAAGAGATAATACAGGGGTTAAAGCACTTACCTGACACATGGTCAACCCAGGTTGGATACCCAGACCACAGAGGTCCCCTCCAGCCCCACCAAAAGTGAGCCGAGCCCCACTAGCTTTGACCCTGAACTCAAAATTGCCCTGAGAGAGGCAAATCAAGGGAATAGGGAGATTGCACAAAGAGCAGGATCAGGGGCTGGAGTGATAACTCGGTGGTAGGACATTTGCCTTACACACAGTCAACCTAAGACCTATCTTGGTTCGATCCCCAGCACCCCATATGGTCCCCCAAACCTGCCAGGCGCGATTTCTGAGCATAGAGCCAGGAGTAACCTCAGAGCACTGCTGGGTGTGGCCCAAAAACACAAGAAAGAGAGAGAGAGAGAGAAGGAGGGAGGGAGGGAGGGGGAGAGAGAAAGAAAGAAAGAAAGAAAGAAAGAAAGAAAGAAAGAAAGAAAGAAAGAAAGAAAGAAAGAAAGAAAGAAAGAAAGAAAGAAAGAAAGAAAGAAAGAAAGAAAGAAAGAAAGAAAGAAAGAAAGAAAGAAAGAAAGAAGGGGAAGGAAAGAGAGAAGGAAGGAAGGAAGGAAGGAAGGAAGGAAGGAAGGAAGGAAGGAAGGAAGGAAGGAAGGAAGGAGAGAAAAAGAGGGAGGGAAGAAGGAGGGAGAGAGGGAAGAAGGGAGGAAGGAAGGAGAGAAAAAGAGGGAGGGAGGGAAGAAGGAGGGAGGGAAGAAGGGAGGAAGGAGGGAGGGAGGGGAGGGAAGAAGGAAGGAACGGAGGGAGGGAGGGAGGGAGGGAGGCTGGCTGGCTGGCTCATGGAAGACCTGGACTCAGATCTTTAGCACATGGTTCCCTGAGCACAGTTGGCAATAGGAACAAAAATTTTTTTCAGCAGCAATTTGGCTTTCCTCTTTGATGCTCAGCATTTGGCAGTAGTCACCTTTAATTCAACCCATCACAATTTTCAGAGAAGTAATGCAAATATTCTGTCAGCACCTAAAAAAAAAACTTTATATATTAATACATAAATTTTTTAAAAAGATATCAATTTTCGGTGCTGAAGTGATTGCACAGAGGTAAGGCATTTGCCTTGCACGCAGCCAACACAGGATGGACTCCAGTTCAATTCCCAGCATCCCATATGGCCCCCAAGCCTGCCAGGGGCAACTTCTGAGCTCAGAGCCAAGATTAACTCCTGAGTGATGCTGGCTTTGACACATACCCCGCAATCCAGTTCTCTCTAGTGTGACTTGTTTTTTATGTATGAAGAATTTATCCCAGCTGGCTTTGTGCGTCCTGAAATTTTCTCTATAAATCATGATTTCACCATGGTCCTCTAAATATAGTTCTTTCTCTTCTGCAGAAAGTGGATCTCTTCAGCCTGGGAATCATCTTCTTTGAGATGTCTTATCACCCCATGGTCACAGCCTCAGAAAGAATCTTTGTTCTCAACCAACTCAGAGATGTATGTATCAGACAGTTTTGTGCCTCAGTAAACTGGATCTTATATATAAATGTCAGAATTCACTGCAGATTATTGGAAGTTTTTATTACTGACAGGAGGTGATCCTACTACTGTTTTTTATTACTCTAGTAAATGAAAAATCCACCTCTTCCTTCACACCTCCAGTGATGAATTTTCCCCAGCTTTATCTTCAGAAAACTTCTTGGAGAAATTTCTAGTAGACTATAATTATGCTTGAAGATTATTCCATGGATTAGAGAGAGCGTTCAATGGGCTGATCACAGTCTTTGCATGCAGAGGCCCAGGTTCCAGATCTGGCCATCTATGGTCCCCCAAGCACTGTTAGGGGTAAGCCCCAAGCACAAAACTTAGAGCAGTTTGTTCTACCAGGTGTGGCCCAAAAACAGAGAGAGAAATTTGTTCTGACACATTTACTTATAATCTAAAGAAAGATTTTTTTTTTGTTACTGGTTTTTGGGCCACACCCAGCAGTGTTTAGGAATTATTCCTGACTCTGCACACAGAAATCACTTCTGGCAGGTTTGGGGGACCATATGGGATGCCAGGGATCAAACCTGGACCAGCCATGTGCAAGGCAAACACTCTACCCCACTGTTCTCTCACTCTGTCCCCAAAGAAATAATTTTTTTTTTTTTTTGGTTTTTGGATCACACCCGGCAGCACTCAGGAGTTCCTCCTGGCTCTATGCTCAGAAATTTCCCCTGGCAGGCACAGGGGACCATATGGGATGCTGGGATTCGAACCACCGTCCTTCTGCATGAAAGGCGAATGCCCTACCTCCATGCTGTCTCTCTGGCCCTAATTATTTTCTAATAGTGGCCACCTCAGAAGTCATTTTGATTCAGTGCTTCTGAGCCACTCAGTGATTCTAGGAGACCAGGTTGGTGCCAGGTATTGAACTCAGGCCCTCACACAAGCTCGACATGATCTCTGCCACTTTAAGCCATATCCCCCGCCTAACAGTTGATCAACAACAGGTTGCTCTGCCCAGGAAGTGTAGAAGTAAATAAAGTGATCGCTGTGCTTTGACTTCTGAGTGCACTTGATTATGTTCTTGTTAAACCTTACTCTAAAATTCACGTTTGAGCCTGAGACCTGGCTAACTAAATGCATACCTCATTGTGAGGCCCTGGGTTTAATCCCCAGCAGCACAAAGAAAACATTGAATAAGTGAAACAAAATAAACAAGATTGGTATGTACTTGGAAGAATAGGCATTGACTTTCTCAGAGTTACTGATTCAGAGCCCAAGAGATAGTACTGAGGTGAAGGTGCTTTCGATGTGATTGACCTCGGTTTAATCACAGGGCAGCCCTGTTTGCCTGAGTACTACCAGCTTCACTCTTGAGCACCAAGCCATGAATAGCTCCTGGGCATTGCTGCCTTTTGCCTAAACCCCACCACTACCTTCCTAACCCAAAATTAAAACAAGAAGCTATTACTTCAGTCTTCCCTGGTTAGTACATTTTTGTTTCTGTAATTTATTTTCTTGCCTCTTGTGAATAAATGCTTCCCTATGGCCGTCTGCCAAGTACCCACTGATTTGAATATAATATTCTTCAGCCAACTTCACCCAAGTTTCCGGAAGACTTTGATGATGGAGAGCATACCAAACAGGTAATTTTCTGTTGCTTTAATTATTGTGTGTTTGCTCCTGGAATTTAATTACTATTTTCTTCTTTTTCAATTACTAATGTTCTGCCACTTATCCTTTTATTTCCTGGAAATAAAATGGGGAAAATGTCAAAAGATAAAACACTTAAAATGTGACTAGGCTTGAAACGTACCAAACGCAAGATTGAAGAGCTAATCAGTACAGGAGGTAAGGCACTTGCCTTAATGCATCATACCCCAGTTTGATTTCTGGTACCTCATACATTCTCCCATCCATCACCAGGACTGATCCCCTGTGTGCAAAGAGGAGTAAGCCTTCAGCACTGCCAGATGTGACTCAAAACCCACCTCCAAATACCAAGGATCTGCCTAGAAAATCAACTCCGCATGATTCTCTTATGTGGTTCACTGTGTTTTTGAAGTGCTATTTGGGTTCTGGGGGCAGGGAGAGAAAAGGAGAGGTGAGAGAGGAAAGGAGACAGAAAGACTTCTGTCACAGCTCATTGTCTTAGCTCAGGGGTGGGCAGTGTCTGGATTTTATAAAGCCTGTGAAATATGTGATCTGGCCCTGGTACATGACAGGGCAGACATGTGTGCTTCTTGGTGTTGTCTTTGGCTTATTTGCCTATATCAAATAGCTCACAAAAGTGTTTTGTTTTGTTTTGTTTTTCACACCTGGAGGCGCTCAGGAGTTACTCTTGGCTCTGCCCTCAGAAGTCACTCCTGGCAGGCTTGGGGGACCATATGGGATGCTGGGATTCGAATCTGGGGGTCAGTCCTGTGTTGGCCGCATGCAAGGCAAATGCCTACCGCTGTGCTATCGCTCCGGACCCTCACAAATGTTTTATGTGTCTAAATGGCCCTGGTCAGATAGAAGGTCCCACTTCTCGCTCTTAGATAAAGCTGTTGACGTTAGGGAGCAGGAGAGATAGTACAGCAGTAGGGCATTTGCCTTGCACGTAGCTGACCCAGGACAGACAGTGGTTCAAATCCCGGCATCTCATGATTCCCTGAGCCTGCCAGGAGTAACCCCTGAGCGCCACCGGGTATGACCCAAAAACAAAAACAAAGCTTTTAACTTAAAAAAAAAAAAAAAGAATTTAGAGCTATGATTCCACCACACCACACACACCCTTTTGGTTAAAGTGAGCTCTGATTGTAAAGAGGAAAAGGAGACATTTTTTTTTGGGGGGGGGGTGTTGGGCCACACCCGGCGGTGCTCAGGGGTTACTCCTGGCTGTCTGCTCAGAAATAGCTCCTGGCAGGCACGGGGGATCCTATGGGACACCGGGATCCGAACCAACCACCTTTGGTCCTGGATCGGCTGCTTGCAAGGCAAACGCTGCTGTGCTATCTCTCCAGGCCCAAAAGGAGACATTTTGATGTTTCATTCTCAGCCACTTTTCCTCCATACCACAAACAAGGGGGTGTTTTGTTCTAGGGACAAGTAAGATATACAGGAATTAAGGCACTTTCCTTGCATATATCCATCACATGCAATGCACATAGTCCTTTGAGCACTATCAGGAGTAATCACTGAGTCAGCTCACCAGCATATGTGGTCCAAAAGCAAAAAAAAGAGGGGGAGTATGGGACAAGAGAGAGTAGATTAAAGGTATGTAATTAGAAAATGCCTCATTTTCTAAAGCTTACCTGGAAACTTAGATTTTTCTAATCTAAAATATTCCTCTGAGAGGCTGTGTGTGTGTTGCAGTAGTGGTGGTGGTGGTGGTGGTGGTGGTGGTGGTAGTAGTAGTAGTAGTAGTAGTAGTAGTAGTAGTAGTTGTTGTTGTTGTTTTGTAGTAGTAGTAGTAGTAGTAGTAGTTGTTGTTGTTGTTGTTAGTAGTAGTAGTAGAAGAAGAAGAAGAGTAGAGTTTTGCATGAGGTCCTGAGTTTGCTTCCTGGAAGTTGCCACACATGAAGTTGCCACACATTACATAAAACATGAAGTATTCTGTCATAAGACCAACTCTAGGCTCCAGGCATACTAGGTTGTCCAACCCCAAAGTCTTTCTCTATGGTTCCAGTAAAAGCTCTTTACAATCACGGTTTTTGCTGTCAGGTTTCTGTAGTTCGAGATACTGGTTTCTATGCAGATCCTATGTCAAAGTCAGGGTGCCGTGTTTTCATCTCACCATTAGGTGGCAATGCAGAGAACCCTGTCCTGAAAGCAGCTTGTTGCTGTTACCAAATCATCAGGTGTCATATGAACCCTCTCTGGAGTAAGTCTATACCAGGGGAGCAGTAGGGCCTTCCCTGGTAGAAGTTTGTCTGGTTCTGGTGTAGAAAACATGGTTGTTTCCATAGATGGGATCCAAGGTTTAGGGGTGAATGGTCAATGTCCAATCTTCTGAAGCCTAAGTCAAGTCACTATGACAAGTGTTTAGGCTGTAAGGCCCCACTGCATTGTAAAATTTATGTATTCCTACCTCTATTAGATAAGAACTCGTTTGCACACATAAGATTCCCCCAATCTGATGTTCTTATGCAAAAAGGAGCAATGCCACAAAGAATTACTGGTGCATATGGGGGCAGAGGTAACAAGCCCAATAATTCCAATAACCTGGTTCTATCATGAGCTCTAAACACTAGAGAAACTTATTTACTAGAATTCCCTATTAAACAAATCCAAAAAAATGGGGGAAATTGCTGCTGTATAAGAAGATATTCAATAAGGGTTATCCTACTAAGGAAACACATCTAAAGAAATATTCAAAGGAGATATACATGTTTGTCCCCTTTAAGTCTTTTTAAATAGTCTGTGTGTGGGTAAAATCTGGCACACAGCTTCAGCCTGTGATTTGGTCTTGTGGAGTCTAAAAAATGGCTCCCAGCATTCACATATCAGGATATGTCCTTAAGCCAGGGGCTTCTCAGAAACCGAATGGTAGCGAGCAACAGTCCACAGCCAAGAGAGACGGGGGGAAAGGAGCCACTGAGAGCAAAGCAGCAGCAGCGGCAGCAGTGTCAGCTTCTTCTCAGGCTGAGAATCTGTCTTTTGACTTTGGAAGCTAGTTGGCAGCTGACGAGGGTGAGGGGAATGTTCTACTTCATGAGGAATTAAGAACTGAGGGTAAAAAAAGGTTAAATGGGGGGAATAATAGGTGAGGGTTGAGAGAGTAAAGGGCTAGAAAATAATTTGTAAGGTGGTAAGCAAAGGGGGAAGGAGAGGTTATATATAACAGAGACAGGGAAAATATACAACGTAGACATTGTGTGTATTGCAGACGAACATTAGATAGACATTGAGATGGCCAACATACGACTCATGCACACTCTTAGACAGACACTGAGGATCAATCCAGGGGTCACAGTTGAAAAGCTTACCCAGGTAAATGGGACAGAACCCTTAAAAATTATAAAGTTGGCAAGTTAGATTTAAGTGTTTTCCATTTTCTAGGCCAGTCATGGTTGATGAGGGTAAACTTTACTGAAGAAAGGCTTCATGGGTTAGATTGTATATAGTGCATTCTTAAAAACAATCATAATTTTTTTTTAATTTTTATTTTTAATTATGAGAACAAGGATGCAAAGAAGGAGGACAAGGTAAAGTTACAGTGGAAGGACAATACATAACATAATTCTCAGAAGTCCCCTTGCTGACAATCATAATTTTTAAGTCTAGAAAATTGAGTGATATGGTAATGATCACTGTAAGAGGAGTCTATACCATGAAGTATTGTCTAGCGGGTCTTGAGCATCCAGTTTCGTTTCCGAAAAGCAATCTAAAATCATGAGTATTATGGTATTGTCCTGTCCTGCAGGACTCCGTTATTCCGTGGGTGTATAGGAGGGGTTCCAGCCTGTAAAGAGAATGGGGGAAAGAGAGATGGAGACCACGTAAAGTGTCTTATCAAGGTCTCGCTTTATTGAAGGGTACTGGCTCGTTTAAGCACGATTAAACGGGTGGAGAGGAAGCAAAATGGAACAGCCAGCATTACAGGCAGTCTCCACAGGGAGCACCCTGTGAATAAACTTTGTATGCTCTCTTTACACAGGAACCATTTTCACCCTAAGAGAGTAAAGTTTCAAAGATGTCTCAAGCTTCCTGGAATGTGTGGCTGATAGGATGTTGCAGCATTTCTTTGAGCTCTTGGGCTAGTTAATAGTGCCTTAGGTTACTCATTCAGGTCACACAGAGTAGCTTGTCCTGCAGAATTCCATAACAGGGTTTGGTCTCTGGCCGTCTCTGACATGGTATATTGGTAAACTACCTAGAATTGAAAACAAATTACAATAACATATTCAGTGAATGAGCTCTGTAACAGGAGTTCATGGCATGCAGTTACATATTCCATTGCTATCTGTGGACATAAACATTTGATTATATTAGCAGGCATGGCAAGTAGAAAATAAATAGATTAGGGCTGGAGCAGTGGTGCAAGCAGTACGGCGTCTGCCTTGCCCGTAGTAGCCTAGTACAGACCACAGTTCCATCCTCCAACGTCCCATATGGTCCCCCAAGCCGGGAGTGATATCTGAGCGCATAGCCAGGAGTAACCCCTGAGAGTCAGTGGGTGTGGCTCCCCAAAAAAGAAAGAAAAGAAAATGAATAGATTAGAATTTTTGTCATGATATTATTATAATGAGCCCTGTCTTCTGAGTCTAATATAGTATAGAATTGCAATGTGGAAGTGGGGTGACCAACCTATATCTCCAAGCACCACTGTGGACACAAAGATCAAGGAGTTATTATAGACATAATAAAATTAAGACATTAAAACTATGGTGAGCACTGTAGTAGGAATCTAAACATTTTTTTTTATTTTTGGGTCACACCTGGCAGCACTCGGGTTACTCCTGGCTCTATGCTCAGAAATTGCTCCTGGCAGGCTCGGAGGAACCATATGGGATGCCAGGATTCAAACCACCATCCATCTGCATGCAAGGCAAACGCCTTACCTCCATGCTATTTCTCCGGCCCCCTCTAAACACTTTCAAATGCATTCTTTACCCATTTCTGTGGATAAAAGCAATAGAACATTATTATAAATATCTAGAGAGGTCAGTTGATAGGATACCTGCTCAAACTAAACAGCAGAATTTATTCTTGATGGGAGAATTTAATCCATTGACATTAAGGAAACTATTGACAGGAAGGACTGTTGTGCCATTATATTGTGTAGAGTTGTTACAATTGGGGGTTTGTTTTGTGTAATTGCTCATTTAGGGTCAGTTTGGTTAGCACAAATATTGCGAGCTCTTTTTTGTCTGAGAATGTTTTTAATCCTCCCTCCCATGTAAATGAGAGTTTTGCTAGAGAGTGGACTCTAGGTTGAAAGTTTTTCATTCAGTAGTTTGAATATGTCATTTCACTCTTTTTTTGCCTGGATTGTTTCAAATGGAAGGTCTCTTTTGATTCTTATGTTGTTTCCTTTATACTTGAGGTTTTTATCTTCCCTTACTGCTTTAAAGAGTCCATCTCTCTCTTTTTTGCCATTTGGATTAGCAAATGTCTTGGTGTTGTTCTGTCATGGTCTATTGTTTGGCACTCTTCTTGCCTCTTGGATATATAGCGAAACCTCTTTCTCAAGGGTGGAGAAGTTCTCTGCTCGAATCTCCCTCTTTACTTGTTCTTCCATTCCTATTTTCTTCCCCTTCTGGAATTCCTATAATTCAGAGATTATTTCTCCGATTTTTGTTCATTAAGTACCTTACATTTTCTCCCAGGGTTTTGTCTCTCCATAGTTTTGACTTTTTTTTTTTTATCTCAGCTGGCTTGTAATTTGTCTTCAAATTTGTCTGTCAGATGCTCCACCTGTGTAATTCTATTATGGCTTGATAACGTGCTTTTTAGTTCCTTCAGTTTCAATTGTATGGATTCTCTCATCTTCTTAAAGAGTTCTTTTTTGAGCTGGTTGAATTGTTCATGTATTCATTTCTTAATTTCACAGGCAAGTGACTACTTGATTTCCATAGTTAGACCATTACATGTTGATTTTAGATCCTAATTTATAAGGTGCAGGCATTTGGGTGGCCTTGGAGATTTGCCAGGATTGCTTTCCATATCCACCACAGTATATGCCTTCTTTGCTTCCCCATTGAACTTTGCATTCAAACTTTGCATCTTCAAGGTTTGGGAAAATGAGGGCTGATGGGAAGGAAGGAAAGATGCTGGGAAAGACCCAAAAAGACAGTCCCATTTGTGTTTGATGGAAGGGATTAAGAAATGAGGTTCCCTATTCCCTGCTCAGCACCAACCTGGCTGGCCCCAAAGGGCCGATGAACAGTGAAGGCACTGGAACCCAGGAGACCTTAGTATCTTTTCTTTGCCCTCAGCTGCTCATCAGCCTCCCCTGACTGCTCAAGTATATTCCCCACTCCTGGGACCCCATCACCAGTATGTTCTGGGTTTCATTACAGAAATCCGTCATCTCCTGGCTGTTGAACCATGACCCAGCCAAGCGGCCCACAGCCACAGAGCTGTTAAAGAGCGAGCTGCTGCCCCCGCCGCAGATGGAGGAGTCAGAGCTGCATGAGGTGCTGCACCATACCCTGGCCAACGTGGATGGCAAGGCCTATCGCACCATGATGGGCCAAATCTTCGCCCAGCGTGTATCTCCTGCCATTGACTACACCTATGATAGTGACATACTGAAGGTAAGCTCGGGCCATTGTGAAAGGAGAGGAAAACTTGGCCTGGTCCAGGGGAAGGATTTAGTCCTTTATTTAATGTGAATTCTATCTTGCCCCCTCCTTTTGTAACTGCCACGATTGGGACTCACTACCTGCCTGGCTGGTGCTCCCACACTTTTTTTCTTTTTTGTTTCTAATTTTGGGCCAATCCCTGCAATGCCCAGGGGTTACTTCTGGCTCTAAGCTCAGAAATTACTTCTTGCAGGCTGGGAGGACCAAGTGAGATACTGGGGATCGAACCCAGGTTGGCTGCATGCAAGGAAAATGCTCTACCTGCTGTGCCATCACTCTAGCCCCCTCCCCACCCATTTTTAGCTGCAGTGCTTTCTGGGGCCTGCACATCAAGCTGTGGTGCTTGTGCTCTCAGCCATAGTGCCCACTGGGGTTTGTGCTCCTTTAGTGGAGGGGTTTGCTCAGGAGCACCTGATGGAGATCTATGGTTGTGGTACTCACATGAGTATGTGCCAGAGTCACACTTCCTGGCCGGCCTCGGCATTTGTGCATCTTTTTAGTTATGGGGCTTCCTGGGGGTTGCTCTCTTTTTTGTGGTACTTGCACATTGCTGGCTACAGTGTGGCTGGAAATCAGTGGCAGTATTGGTGAAATGACAGACCGCATGTTGGGCCACTAGAGATTGAACAAATGACTGTGTGCTTGCCTATCAGTGTGCCTTATACCCTCACTCTGCACTGTTCCTCCAGGCCTGCCACTGTAAGCCCTTAACTTTTTTGGGGGGTTGGGGTAGGGTTGCCGTGTGCCTGGCCAGCAACCTGCCACTGTCCCCTCTCTGGCCCTGTCTAGATGCTATTCTTAGAAGATAATCTAGATGACTAGTTTTAGAGTGGTGATTGATCCAAAGAAATAAAGATACATTTTAAGGTTTTATTTGTTTGTTTGTTTTGTTTTTGGGCCACACCCAGCAGAGGTGTTCAGGGGTAACCCAGGGGTTACTCCAGGCTCAAGGGACCATATGGGATGCCGGCATTCGAACCACCGTTGGTACTGGGTCGGCCCCTTGCAAGGCAAACGCCCTACCACTGTGCTATATTTCCAGAATTTTTTTGTAGACATTGTACATTATTTGTCTTTTTTAAAGAGCATTTGTATTTTATTCAGAGTGACATAGATTTAAAAAACATTTTTATTTTCCTTAAAAAATGTTTTTAGTTTTTTTAATTTAATTTTATTTATTTATTTATTTATTTATTTATTTATTTATTTATTTATTTATTTATTTATTTATTTTTGGTTTTTGGGCCACACCCGGTAACGCTCAGGGGTTACTCCTGGCTATGCGCTCAGAAGTTGCTCCTGGCTTGGGGGACCATATGGGACACCGGGGGATCGAACCGCGGTCCGTCCAAGGATAGCGCAGGCAAGGCAGGCACCTTACCTTTAGCGCCACCGCCCGGCCCCAATTTAATTTAATTTTATTTTTAATAATATATTTAAGCACCATGATTTTTTTTTTTTTTTTTTTTTGGTTTTTGGTTTTTGGGTCACACCGGCAGCGCTCAGGGGTTACTCCTGGCTCTACACTCAGAAATCGCTCCTGGCAGGCTCGGGGGACCATATGGGATGCCGGGATTCAAACCACCGTCCTTCTGCATGCGAGGCAAATGCCTTACCTCCATGCTATCTCTCCGGCCCCTAAGCACCATGATTACAAACATGTTTGCAGTTGAGTTTCAGTTATAAAAAAAGAACAACTCTTTCACCAGTGCAACATACCCACCACCAATGCCCCATCTCCCTTCTCTCCCACCCCCTGCCTATATTCTATTTCTCTCATTCACTACAAGTGTCATGCTAATTATTACTATAGTTATTTCTCTAACTGCACTCACCACTCTTTGTGGTAAGCATATCGTAGGCCAGTCCTTCCAGCCCTCATCTCTATTGTCTCTGGGTATCATTACAATACTGTCTTTTATTTTTCTTTTTTTCCCACAAATGAGTGAGGCTATTCTGTGTCTATTTCTCCTTCTGACTTATTTCACTCAGCATAATAAGTCCTTAACTTCAGGTCTACATGTGCAAAGTATGAGCATGTTTGTTATTCTGGGACAGACCCCACTCTTTATTATCTACTTGAAGGGTTTCTGAACCATCCTCAACTCAAACCACCCAGAGATGAAGATATTTTCAAGTACTGAATCCTGACCCAGCTTCCCAAAGAACAAAACATTCATCTAGCTTTGATCTTGTTCAAGCAGACAATAGCTCCTAAGCCTGGGCAGTGCACCTCAGAATCACCTGGAGACCTTTTGACAATGATGCTTTGTGACTTGGAGTCTCCATGTGACTTGGAAGTGACTTGGAGACACTTCATAGATATGTTTTAGGAACCAAAGAGCAAAGTGAGCTTCAGTGCCTGTTGGCCTGCAGGAGTTCTGAGCTCCACCCTGCCATCACATGGTCCTGTGTACAACCCCTGAGCACAAAGCCGAAAGTAACCCTGGAGCACTTTCAGGTGTGACCCCCCAAAAAACAACAACACTAAAAAATATTTTAAGTATTTTAAGTATATGGAGGAGGAGGGGCCAGAGAAATAGCACAGTGATAGGGGTAGGGTGTTTGCCTGCAAGCGGCCATCCAGGTCAGACAGTGATTCGAATCCTGGCATCCCATATGGTCCCCTGTGCCTGCCAGGAGCGATTTCTGAGTGCAGAGCCAGGAGTAATCCCTGACCACTGCTGGATGTAGCCCAAAAACAAACAAAAAAAAGTGGAGTAGGAAATAGTTTTAAGACCCTGACAGCATCGCATCCCCACCCTACCTCTAAGTACTGCTAATGTGTAGTAACTGGTGCTCCTCCCAATGCTGCTGGTCAAAGCGTCATATCTGAACACCCTGAAAGTAGCTACTATAAGGATAATTTTTCCAAGGGCCTGACAGCTAGCTCAATGGAGTTTCGTGCTTGCCTTTATATGTAGGAGGCCTGGGTTCTATCCCTGGCACCACTTGTGTCATGAGCACTGCAAGGAGTCTGGGTTTAGGCTAAAATAAATTGGGGCGGGGTCCCCGAGAGATAGTATAGTGGTAGGGTGTTTGCCTTGCACACAGCAACCCAGGACAGGCCTGGGTTCAATTCCCGGAATCCCATATGGTCCCCTGAGCCTGTCAGGAGCAATTTCTGAGTTCAGAGTCAGGAGTAACCCCTGAGCATTGCCAGTATGGTCCCAAAACCAAAAAAAAAAAAAGTTTTAATATATGATTTTTATAAAAAAAAAAAGGGGGGGGGGAGAAACATTACGTTCTGTAGAAGAGATGCATAGATTTGGGGCCATAAAGTACTGGTTGGCAATATTAGATATTTATAGGATTCTAGGTGACTTTTTTGTCTTCTTTATGTTGGTCTGTTTCTAACATTTTCTAGAATAGTGAGTATGGCCCTCCTTTTATCATCAGAAACAGAAAAGAGCAATAAAATATGTCAGTGCAGAGTTTTCCCACCCACCGTGCACTTCAGTGACGTGAACTGGAACTAGTAGCTGTTTTTCTGACTTCCCCTCTGATCCCCAAGAACCCATGTGTATTTGACTCTTCTCTCTGAAAGGCTTTGATATCAGTAGCTGACAACTGGGACTTTGACCTGCCTCAAGTAACACCTGGTGCCATTTGGTCTTGCCATTTGTTTGGGCTTTGATGATGACATTTTAATGGGTCATATTTTAGGGCAGCTTCTCCATTCGAATGGCCAAGGTCCAGCACCATGTGTGTGAAGCCATCATCCGTATCTTTAAAAGACATGGTATGTGCTTTTAAAATAAATCTTACTCCTTCTCAAAGGGCTTTTAACTTATTATTAGAAAGTACTCTTAATGGATTCAGGTGTAACCATAAGTTACTTTCATGTTGCTTTTTCATTTTTATTGGGGGTGTGTGTGTGCCAGGAAGCAAACCCAAGGCCTCGTTAAGGCAAATGCTCTACTGCTGGACTATAAGCTTGGTCATATTTTACTTCAAATTAAGCTATAAACAGTTGTCGTAGTATAAAAGTTTTGAGCGAGGAACCTTCCCAGTGTGGTTTTTATGAGTCCAAGGAACCTCTCCCACCATATTCTAATAACTAGAACAAAAGTTCAATGCAGAGGCCTAAGGATGTGGGACTGCTACAGATCACCCGGGTCACCCCATCGGTGCTTGGATGCTTCCATGACTGAATATAACAATGCCAGGACGTTAAACAAGTGTTTACCAGAGATCAGCTGCCTGTAAGTTAGGCACCTTTCCCTCTGTACTATCTCTCTAGCACCTTGCACCTAAAATTTAACAACTCTACTTGATGAGGAGAAGCAGATTTAAATATAGTATGTTGTGTCTGGAAAGCAGTTGATGGATCAGAGAGATAGTACAAGAGGGAAGGTTCTTTTCCTTTCTTGTGGCTGACCTTAGTTTGAATCCCTGGTGTCACATGTGATTCACCAAGCTCTACCAGGAGTGATTACTGAGTAAAGACCTAGGAATAATACCTGAGTACCTTCAGACATAGCCCAAAACAAATCAAAAATAAAATAAAATTGGTTTGTAAAATAAGAAATGTGATTAAGTGATAGCATAGTGTTCAGCTTGCAGGTAGGCAGGCACTCTGGGCTCAAACCCAGTGCCACGTATAATTCTCCAAGCCCACAGAAACAAAACAAAAAATAAATAAATTACATTAATAAATTCCATTAATGTAAAATAGTAAATAAATAATAAAGTAAAAGTAAAGAATTATAGTTAAGTATTACAAGCTAAGCATGGGATAACCACTTTATTCTAGAATTAATTGATGAATTTGAAGATGAATTAAGTAGCCATAGTAGGTTACTTACCTGTCAGGCTTGTGTTTTTTTGACGTTGCCTATTAGAGTGTGAACCTGATGGCAGTTTTTCTAACTTGGTCCAGGAGCTGTTCCGTTGTGCACCCCTCTACTGCTGCCCCGAAATAAGCAGATCTATGAGCACAATGAAGCCGCCTTGTTCATGGACCACAGCGGGATGCTGGTGATGCTTCCTTTTGACCTGCGGGTAAGGTGGGCACGCTGCGGGCAATGCTGATACCACTATGTCTGGGCAGGAGGTGTCACTTGGATCCAAGGATTGCTCCAATGGTTACTGCATACCCTGGGCATATATTCTGAATGTCACTTACAGGCAACAGTCAGCATTACTGACATCTTGCTAGCCTCTGACCTGTGGACACGCACCTTGCAAATAACAAAAAGGCTTATGGCAGTGTCACGCTTGCCCACCAAGAGTGAAAGAATAAAACAAGTTAAACAGGACAACTCAGACAAATACAAGGAGCTGCCCCTTTACTTCCGATTAGGTCATCAATGGTTTTTAAGCATGTTAACATCTAAAACTCAGTTTTTTCTTTCTTTTCTTTTTTTCTTTCTTCCAGGTTTTTTTTTCTTTTTTTTTTTTAGTGCTAGGTATGAGCCCAGGACTTCCTACAAATGAGTCATGTGTCCTACCACTGTTCCAAATTTCTGACAGTTAAGTTCCTATGATGGCAGGTGTGCTTGCTTGGTTGCCAAATGTTGCTCAGGCTTGCTTCTGAGCCATAAGGTTCTCATTGACAGCAGCACCCTGACCAGTCACTCAGGCAGACTGTGTCAGCTGCTAACAAGTCCATCTGGGACATAGTGCATAAGTTAGAAATACCTGTAATGAGTAGAAGACTCTTACAAATAGAAAAAAGAGCACAAGATTTAACTAGGCAGTTTCCAGAAGAGAAAAGACACAGGGATGACAAACTTCTGAAAAGATGTTCAATCTCAGAGATACAGAGAGTATGTTGCAAAACAGCAGAATTGTAGCTTCAACAATTAAACTGGGGGAAATCATTATATTTAATCCCTGGAGAAGGAAGGGACCATAAGTACATTTGTGTGTTACCAATGGAGATGTAAATAGCTAAATATGTACGGAAAGTATTAAATAAAATATTACGAATTTTGATACCCATGGATTCTGGTTTAGTCCCTGACACTGCATTTGTTCCCTGAACACCACTAGCAATGGAGGGGAGAGAAAGAGATAGCTAGATAAGAGAAATAGAAAGTGCTGAGAGAAGAGAGGGACACACAAAGATAGAAAGGATGTACAGCCACTGAGGGGTTGTATGACTTCCTCATCACATCTTTGCCAATTGAAGCATTTAGAGATTGTGTCAGGAGTGAAAGAGACCAACAGTAAATATGCTGCAGCCTTCAGAATTGTGTCCTTTATTTATTTCAGGCAGCTACTCTTGATTATTGCTTAGAATGGGGTAGTGTTAGAGGTCCTTGGTGGACTGTAGGATTGAACTAAGTTTTCCTTAGTTCAACATGTAAATTAGTAAAACATGTGCTCAGGTGAATGATACCCTTAAATGGATGGACTTGAAGGCTAGAGAGAGAATAAATGGATTAAGGCACCTGCTTTGCACACAACCCACCTAGGTTCAGTTCCCAGCCTTGCATATAGTCCTCAAGCCCTACTAGGAGAGATCCCTGAGCACAGGGCCAGGTCTAAGCCCTGAGTACAGTCAAATATGGTCTTCCCTCTCATACTCCCCCAAGAAAATGCCAAATTGAACTTTGTAAAGGTATGTGGTAGGTAGATAGGAGCCAAAGAGAGATCAACGGGTTGAGTGCATGCTTTGCACACAGAAGACCTGGATTTTGTCCTCAGTACCGTTTGATTCCCTGAGAACCTTCAGGAATGACTTCCAAGTAGAGTTCTGAACTCAGAGCCAGGCATAGCACCTAGGAACTGCTGGATGTGACTTAAAAAGTAAATGAGTCAATAAATAAAAATAAGAGTGTTGTAGTTATTATATCGTGATGTTTGAAACTTTGTTTTATCAGGTTCCTTTTGCAAGATATGTGGCAAGAAATAATATAATGAATTTAAAACGGTGAGATACTATGGGATGGAATGGGAAGATATATTGGGGCCCCTGCTTGGCACGAGTCCTTAAATTCAAGCCTGAGCACTGCATGGTCCCTGAGCACAGCTTGGAAAGACCCTCAAAATAAAAAAGGGTGCCATAGATGCTTCAAGTGTTACTTGTAGATGTGAAAAAGAAATCAAGGAGGAATGTTAACTGTGATTTTTTACTTAAAAAATGAGGTTTAAAGGATTGAGCTTGGAATATGTTCCAAAAGCCCAAGCTGAGAGATTCTTCCAAGCTGCTGATTCTGGCTGTCAAAGTCCTCTGCAAGGGTTGTAGCCCTCGTGTGGACTCTCAGAAACCTCCACAGCCTGTTCTCTAGCTCTAAATATTGCCAAGCAGCCTATTTCACAAACAGTTGCTTGTAAAAAAAAAATATTTAGACTGCTTTGGTCCCAGATGGACCCCTTTTATAGTTTAACTGGAGGGACAGATGACCAGTTATCTCTGTGGGAAAATTGCCTGCACGGGCAAGTGAGCAAAAGAGAGAGAAGTGACGTGAGGGCACAGGAATGCTGAGCAAGAAGCCTCTTTGGACATTCTGTCTAGGAGTGGTTTTCTGAACCTTTAGCCTCCACAGGATTCAGACACCCAGCTCTCCACAGACTGTGGACAGCCCCTCTCCGCTTTTTGGGTTTTGTTTTTGGGTCACACCTGGTGGTGTTCAGGGTTTATTCCTGGCTCTGCACTTTGGGATCAGCCCTGGTGGGGTTTAAGGAACCATATAAGATCCCAGGAATGGAACCTGGGTTGACCACATACAAGGCAAGTACCCTATCTGCTTTTCGATTGCTCTGGCTCCAAGAGACACCCCATTTTAAAACCCCTTTCTCCAGGAGTTAGAGTGTATAAGGCACTTCTTGCCTTGAACACAGCTGACGCAGGTTTGATCCCTTGAACCTCCAGGTATGATCTCTGAGCTTAGAGCCAAGAATAAGCCCTGAGCACCATCAGGTGTGGCCCATAAACCAAAGACCAAAAATTAAAGGTCTAAAATTTTTGAATAATAAAATCATAAATTAAAACCCCTTTCTCCAAATGAAATCAAGTTTCTTCATGTGCTTATATTCTCAGCAATAAGTGACAAACATTTTTTTTTTTTTTTTTTTTTTTTTTTTTTTGTGGTTTTTGGGTCACACCCGGCAGTGCTCAGGGTGTTATTCCTGGCTCCAGGCTCAGAAATTGCTCCTGGCAGGCACGGTAGAAAGCAAGCTTTGAGGGAAAGTATTTTTAAGTATCTTTATCGAAACCTCAACCTTCTGCACCTCAGATTAAGCACTGTTGTAGTTCACCAGAAGCAAAACTGGCCATTGCAGGGCCAGAATAATAGTACAGTGGGTAGAACTTTCCTTGCACATGCCAACCCAGGTTTGATCTCTGGTACCCAGTGTGGTCTCCCAAGCCCCACTCAGTGATCCCTGAGAGTAGAATCAGGAATAAGAAATGAGTGTCATCAGGTGTGACCCCAAAACAAAACAGAACAAAAACTTGCCATTCAAACCTGCATGACAAAGCAAGATTGCTCCAGGCACATCTGTCTCTCAGTGCTCTTCATCATGCCACTGATTTCATTTTTTTCCATTTGCTTCTTCGCTTATGCTCATGGGTTCTCATAGGCAGATTGTTCCAATAAGCAATGACTGGGTTTCTTTCTCCAGATATTGCATAGAACGTGTGTTCAGACCTCGCAAGTTAGACCGATTTCACCCCAAAGAGCTCCTGGAGTGTGCATTTGATATCATCACCTCTACCACCAACAATGCTCTGCCCACAGCAGAGGTCATCTACACCATCTATGAAATCATCCAGGAGTTTCCAGCACTGCAGGTTTATTTCTGTCTCCTCCTGTTCCCAATTTGGCCAGCCCAAAGTTTCCACAGAGGCCACAGAGAGGAAGCAGTGATAGGAGGCAACTGTTCTTTGTGCTGCCAACACATCCCACCCACCTTCCCTCAAAGAGCTGGCAGGCATTGGGGTCAAAGTACAGCAAGTAGGGAGTTTGCCTTGCACTCAGCTGACCCAGGTTTGATCCCCAGCATGCCAGAAATAATTCCTAAGTGTAGAGCTAGGAGTAATCCCTGTGTGTTCCCCTTGCCAAAAAAAGAACTGGCAGGTATTTGTCCCTATCCCAGGCTCTGACCTCACGTGATGGTAAAGGGTTTTGATTTTGAATGCTCAGCTGTGAGGAGAAGTTATTATTGTCTTTTCCACCTTTCTTCCCAGAGGCAGGAAATTTAGCTGATTCCTAGGGGGTTTCCTACTATGTCCAGAAGTCAGGTGACTCCCGTGTACACACCCCTAGCTCCTAACTTCTCTCTTCATCCTTGGTGTGTGATGACTGCTCACAGTCAATGCTTCTCCTCACAGCACAGTGTTCATGGCCTCTCAGGCTTTCCCTCCCATGGCACACCCACTCACTCCCATTCTCTTGTCTGATGACACCTCGCTTTACCCAGCTGTGACTTGGGCCCTTTCTCCTGAGATACCTCAACAGTCCCTCAGTGAGTAGCTGGAAGGTACTTACACGCCAGGATTTGAGATGAGACAAATGTCTCACCCGAGGCCCAGTACACCCATCCTCTTTTCTGTTCTACCCCATTGCCTAGAGCTTAGCTACCCAATGAAAGCTTGTTCCTTCACTGGGTCAGGGATAACAATCCCATAGCCAGTGTTTATAAATCAGTAATACCTGAACCAGCTCTTCTCCCTCTTGAAAATCTGTGTAAACTCACTCATGTAGCTTTTTCATGGAGTTGAAAGCCAAAGTAATTTTTATTTAAATAATGTGATAACTGGATAAGAAGGTGGCTTAGAGGCTGGAGCACATACTTTGCATGTGGGAGACCCCTATTCTATCCCCAGCATCACATAGTCCCCTGTGTGCTCCTGGGTGTGACTCCCTCAGCACCATCAGATGTGGCTTCAAAAATTAATAAATTCCACTATACATTTAGACTACAACAAAGGTAAAAGAGAAGCTTACAGGCAATACAGTTTAATCCTTCTGTTACAATAGAATTGTAAATTGGTAGCAAGCAAGATCTTAGATTTAATTGTGTGTGCATATATATATATATATATGCATATAAATCTTTTTCTTTCTATATCCCAGGAAAGAAATTACAGTATTTATTTGAATCACACCATGTTATTGAAAGCAATTCTCTTACATTGTGGGATCCCAGAAGATAAGCTCAGTCAAGTCTATGTTATTTTATATGATGCAGTGGTAAGCATTTAATTTCTCTGACTTGATACTAAAAGATGCCCAGAGAGTGCATGAGCCACAGTTGATGACTCTTCATTGTTCCTCCCCACCCATCCTCCACACCCATCAGACAGAGAAGCTGACAAGGAGAGAAGTGGAAGCTAAATTCTGCAATCTGTCTTTGTCTTCTAATAGTGTAAGTACCTTCTCAGGCTGCTGTGACAGGCTGCTCTGTCATTTTTTGATACCCTGAAAGTGCCCCAAAGATTTTTGCTATATGGCATCACTTTCTGTCACCTCAAAGACTGGGCTCTTCCCTGGAGGGTTAATAGGTAGGTACCATGGCAACTTCAGGGATTAGGAAAGAGGAGGAGGCAATGCCTCAACCAGAGGAAGCCTCCCTGTGCTGATGCTGAATGGTTGTCACCGCCCTGTGTTTTTTTCTCCCTCCATAGACATATCGTGTTCACTCCCCACTAGAGGCTCCTTTAGAGCATATTGGGAACTAGTTGTCCTCTTCTGAAATAGATTCTGTTCTGCGCAAGGAGGAGTCACAGCACTGCAAAGCCCTTCGGTGTCTCTCCAACCCAGCCTTCTAACATCTCAGAGCTGAATCAAAGCTCTTGCTTTTCTGGTACATTTCCAACTCCTAAAGTCTTATATTTATTCCCTTTGGCAGTGGGTAAACCTTACAGGTCAAGTAGGTTCGTTGTATTCTGTGTCTAAGCATCACATCGCTCCAGATTATTAGCTTCAAAATCCAGGTATAATTGATCGCTGAACATCAGTAGACAGTAGGGTTTTGTTGGGTTTTTTTCCTGAATATTTATATTAGTTTTTTGGTGTTTTTTTTTTTTTTCTGTTAGCTTTCCCAGACCCTTCTAGCCCTTGCTCTGATAATGACAGGATTTGGCAGGAAGCAGCACAATTCACATATGGAATCCATTAAGATATGATCAGACACAGACTAGTCACTAGGTGGAGTCACTTGTTCATTTGTGCACCTGCAACACTACAGGCATAGTGCTAGAGATTGATGGAAGAGTAAACTGAAGATAACTTAAGTTGCTTTCAATTTCTCTGTTCATACGGATTTTTAAAAGACCACTAGATGGGGCCAGAGCAATAGTATAATAGGAAAGGTTTCTGCCTTGCACCGAGCCTTCCCAGATTCTATTCTCAGCACCCCATATGGTCCCCCAAGCCAGCCAGGAGTAATTCCAGTGTGCAGAACTAAAAGTGATCTCTGAGCATTTCTAGGTGTAGTCTCAAAACAAAAATAAATAAAACTAAGTGACAAAATAGGAATGCTAGTACAGTGATAAGGATCTACTTTTTGTGGGGGTTGGGTCACATCCGACGACACTCAGGGGTTATTCCTAGCTCTGTGCTCAGAAATTGCTCCTGGAAAGCTTGGGGGGACCATATGGGAAGCCAGGAATTGAATCTGGGTTCATCCTGGGTTAACGTGCAAGGCAAACGCCCTACCACTGTGCTATCGCTCCAGCCCCAGTGATGTGGCTCCTTCCTTGCATGTGATCAGTCCTGGTTCAAGCTGCAGCACCATGTGGTCTCCTGAGCATCACTGAGTGTGGTGTGGTCCCCTGTACACAATCCACAATCCACACAGAAATCCATATTAGAGGGCCAGTGAGATAACTCAAGATAGAGTACAAGGCTCATCTGTTAAGTCCCTGAGTTCCATCACTAATAATGCTTGTTGAAGGCTTGGCAACCCCCAGTACCATAAGATCCAAGTCTAGTTGAGCCTCCACTAAAAACAATACAAATATTTTGTGATCATTTCATTAAACTCTCTGAAGCCTTGGCTACATGCATGTGTCATATTTTGAATGAACCAGGTTCTACGTGCCTCAAGCCTTAACATAGCTATGATCTCCTGTCGTAGTAAGTTGCACTTTAGCTCTTAGGAATTTTCTTCTTGATCTAATGATCACAGTTATTTCCTTTTTCCTTCACTGCCAAGCACCCTAGATTGAGCCTTGCTGACATCTCCCCCTTCTGGGGAAGATGGCAAGTATGCACAAGGGGGAATTTGGACTGACTGGGAGGAGGATGGAAGGGAAGAAAGGCTCCAGAGGCTGCCTACAGGAGCTGACAGATTTTAGCAAAGGAGTTAAGAGGGAGTTGCTGTCGAAGTCTGAATTATATTAGAATAAATCACTTCCTTTTGCTTTTCTGCTGTGTGTGTGTATGTGTGTGTGTGTGTGTATGTGTATGTGTATGTGTATGTGTATGTGTATGTGTATGGAAATTGTTAAGAGTGCAGAAGATCAAGGCAAACAGTTCTGGTGTAAAAATGCTCAGTCTGCTCGCATCACGAGCAAGGTGAACTCTAAGTGTGATTGACCAAAAACTCACTGGCGCAGCTGCAAGGTGTCTTTTAATCCTCTGAATAAAAAGAATAATTCTGGGAACTAAAAGAATGTATTTGCTATGTACGCAGCCAACCCCAGTTCTGACCCCAGCACTGCAGTGCCCTGGAGAACTACAGGGAGCAACTGCTGATCACAGAGCCTAGAGTAGCCTCTGAGCACTGCTGTATGGCCCCAAAAAGAACTCAAAGGATAATTCTTAAGGTTGTGATCTGATTACCCCCCCCAGTCCCACTTTTAGGAGATGCAGAAACTTCTCTACCTCCCCACCTGCCCCTACCCCATGTATGCAAAACCCAGTGTAAAATGAGTCTTCTCGGCGTGGAAGGTAACTGTGCCCTTTGCTTTGCAGCTGTGTCGACTCTACAAATTCATTGAGCAGAAGGGAGATTTGCAGGATCTAATGCCAACAATAAATTCATTGATAAAACAGAAAACCGGTGTTGCCCAGTTAGTAAAGTATGGCTTGAAAGATCTAGAAGAGGTCGTTGGACTGCTGAAGAAACTTGGCATCAAATTACAGGTTTGGCAACTGATTGCTTTGGTGGTACAGTCCTGCAGCATTAACAATAGCCTGAGAAGAAATGGGTTTTTCTTTCATTGATGCCAGTTATGTTTCATCTTTCCAGCAGAACTCTGCTGTCTACATTTCGGAATATTTGGTATCTTGTAATAATTTTTGCCTCGTATTGGAATTTCTCTGCAAGCATCATGATTCCCAGGGGACTGCAGTTTTCCCACTGTCAACCTCTGAGAGGCGGTCAGTCTGGAAGAGAATAGGGTTTTTCTGACCTTTGCCTGTCAGATCTGCCACTGGACCAGATCTGACTGAATGTCTGGCATCTCTAAATAGATGGTTCTCGCATGGAGATGGATTTTGTAGCATGTTTCTCTCTGTCAATCGAGTGCGCTTAGCACATCTCTGTGGCATTGCCCTTCGCAGGTCCTGGTCAACCTGGGCTTGGTGTACAAGGTGCAGCAACACAGTGGCCTCATTTTCCAGTTCGTGGCCTTTATCCGTCGGAGGCAGAGGGCTGTCTCAGAGATCCTGGCAGCTGGTGGCAGATATGACCTGCTGGTAAGCAGCACCTGCTCTGTCAGTTTATTCTGCCTTCACTTCAGCTTTTCTCATACCTCTCAACATTTAACTGCTACTCTGCTGAAACTCCTGTAATAGAAATGAGGGTGACCACATTTGTCATGATTTTCACTTTGGTTTTAACTCAGGGGAAGGCCAGAGAGATGGTACAGAGAATTGGGATACATAATTCACATTTGGGAGCTCTGAGGGTGACCTCCAAGCTCTGAAGACAAATCTCTGCCCTTTGCTTTCCTTTGCTGTTTCAGTGATCAACAATTTTTGCACACTAACTTGGGGGCTCACACATTCAAACATGATGTTCCCGTATTTGGACATGGTGCTTACACAATTGTCGGCAGTGTTTACACACTTTGCAGCTGTTCTCAGACAGATGACATTCTCAGAGCTGAAGGGCTCACAGACCCTCAGTTGTGGTGTACCAGAAATCACACACACACTTGTAACACTGGAGATCACAAAAGGCTGGATCACAAAATCACTGGAACTGTGCCCAGCCTGTAGGGCAGTGCTGAAGAACTGTCTCTTGGTTTCATGCTCACAAGGCACAGGCGCTCTGCAGCAGGGCTATCCCTGAGCATCTTTTTGAAATAAATGCTGGGGGGGTCAGCGAGGTGGTGCTAGAGGTAAGGTACCTGCCTTGCAAGCGCTAGCCAAGGAAGGACCTCGGTTCGATCCCCCGGCGTCCCATATGGTCCCCCGGAGCCAGGGGCAATTTCTGAGCCCTTAGCCAGGAGTAACCCCTGAGCATCAAACGGGTGTGGCCCGAAAAACCAAAAAGAAAAAAATAAAATAAATGCTTGGACTGGAGAGATAGTACAGGAGTTAAGACATTCACCTTGTATACTGCTGGTCCCGATTGAAATCACCAGCATCACATATGGTTCCCCAAACACTAATAGGAGCCATCCCTGAGCACAAAGCTAGTAGTAGTCCCTGAGCACTGTTTAATGTGGCCACAGACACACAATAAAATAAGGTTCATCTGGGGCCAGGAAGGTGGCGCTAGAGGTAAGGTGTCTGCCTTGCAAGCGCTAACATAGGATGGACCGCGGTAGGATGGACCGAGGTTCGATCCCTCGGCGTCCCAAGCCAGAAGCGATTTCTGAGCGCATAGCCAGGAGTAACCCCTGAGCGTCAAATGGGTGTGGCCCAAAAACCAAAAAAAAAAAAAATAAATAATAATAATAAGGTTCAGCTAGAGAGAATTCAATAGGCTGAACAGTTTACATATTGGGAGCCCAGGTTCAATCATCCCCAGTACCACATGGTCCCCTGAGCACTGCTGAGCTGATTGCCTTTTGCCCCCCAAAAAAGTCAATGAGTAGACAAAGCAAAGATTTCCAGGAAGTTGCAGAGGTAGCTTATATGTACTTCACTTACTTTCCTCTGATGCTCAAGTCTGGCATGACTAGATATCAGACCCAGGCAGTCAACATTGATACTCCTCTGAGTGTATAATTCTGTGCCATTTTATCACCATTTTATCACCCTCAGCTGCCACAAACAAAATTCTGAGCTCTTTTTCATATCAGAAATCAACTGCTATTGACATTTTCTTTGGGGGGGGGGTCACACCCACCATTGCTCAGGGGTTACTACTGGCTCTATGCTCAGAAATTGCCCCTGGCAGGCTTAGGGGACCATTTGGGATGCCAGGATTTGAACCACCGTTCTTCTGCATGCAAGGCAAACACCTTACCTTCATGCTATCTCTCCGGCCCCTATTGACATTTTCTGATTCAAATAATATAGAACAGGAACAGAGAGATAGCGCAGTGATAAGGCATTTGTCTTGCAAGCACCCAATCCAGGATAGACAGTAGTTCAAATTCCGGCATCCCATATGGTCCCCTATGCCTGCCAGGAGTAACTCCTGAACACCGTTGGGTGTGACCTATATATATATAGCTAGAGATAGTATAAAGGTAAAGGTGCTTGTCTTGCAAGCAGTCAACCCCAGTTTGCTCCCCAGAGCACAGTCCCCTGAGCACTGCCAGGAGTGACCCCTGAGAACAGCTAAGTGTGACTCAGAACTTACTCTCCCACCCAAAAAAGAAAAACAAAAACAAATGCTGTAGAACATTACCTTCTTTTTTTTTTTTTGGTTTTTGGTTTTTGGGCCACACCCAGCGATGCTCAGGGGTGACTCCTGGCTGTCTGCTCAGAAATTGCTCCTGGCAGGCACGGGGGACCATATTGGGACACCGGGATTCGAACCAACCACCTTTGGTCCTGGATCGGCTGCTTGCAAGGCAAACGCTGCTGTGCTATCTCTCGGGGCCCAGAACATTACCTTCTTAGGTCCTTTCACTTCATCCCCATTTATAGCACCATGGTCCTAAATATTTTCTCTGTTTACATTCAGATTCATATCACCTAGTATTAGCTTTTGCTTCAGCTGTTAAGCACCCAGAAACTCCAGGAAAAGGTATTGTGGCTACTGCTGGATTCCTCATTTCTAATACAAATTCAGTTTCCCAGGTGACATTTCCTCTGTAGAAACTGATTTTCACCCAAGTGCTTTCAAGAAGTTTTCTTTGGCCGTTAGGTATTGTGTCTTGACTGGACCTTTCCTTGGATTTATCCTGAGTAGGCTTCTTGAATCTATTAAGTTTATGTTTTTTAATAATGTGGTTCATCACCAAGCTGTAGCATTTTGTGTCAGACAAAGTCAAACCGAGAACCAGAACTTCCCTTTTTCTGTGGGTAATGTCCTGCTGGAAAGTGCTTCGAGGCCACAACCCCAGACTTGTCCTTGACCCAACAGTCACAAGGCTATCCCAGCCCAGCTCCCTGTACCCCACTCTCACCACAGTGTCTATGGAGCTGGGACTCAGGCTTGCTCTCTGCTGACATTATTCAGTCTCACCCACCTTTCCTTCTGTACTTATAGAACTCTGGCATGAGTTGTCAGCTTGCTATATCTCCAGAGCTGTGGGGTTTTTTTTTTTTTACCTTTTTTTCTGTCCTCTCTTTTATTCAGATTTAGCAATTTCTCTCCAAAAGTTTTATGTTCAGCTTCATGGATTCTTGGCACTGTGATTTCTGTGCTGTTCTTAAACTCACCTTGTTTTCATTTGCTTCAAACCCATTGGTGATGCTGATGAGACATTTTTCTTTTGTGCAGGGAGAAACAAGGTACTTTTATTGATTGAAACTTGATTAGGAAGATGTGAGGGGAGTGAAAGTTGGGAAATGTTTTCACAAGATTTCTCCCTAGGAGAAATAGCCAAGCAAATAAACATAGGGACAAACAAGATACATGTTCAAAAGAGGACACAGGCTTGAATATCGAGACTGAAGCTTTATTGGCCTGGTTGCCAATAAGATCTTGGGTAGGTGACATTAGTCTCTGGGTGCTGGCGCCCCTAAGTGTAAAGTCACTCCACGTGCTGTATCTCCATCCCCAGGTTAATGAGCCTGAATCAGAGTCATGGAAGAAATAAAGCAGACCAGGCTGAGGGTGAACACATGCAGTCTGGCAGTCTTCTACCCAGTATTCAGAGCTTCCTGCCAGAACTGCCATTTTTATTGAGTACAGGGACCACCCCTTGTGGGACAGAAAGCCTACCCAGGTTTACAAATAAGACCATCTTTGTTTTGGGTGAAACCAAGTTGTAAACAAACAGATACAAAGAAACAGGGATAAACTTTGTTTTAGGTAATATAAGGTATAACCCAACATCTGGTATGTCCAGGTCCCAACACACCTAAGTATGTCCTTTCTTGTTCATCTGCCATCTGTTGGATCTCTCTGTGAAGTATGGCTCTCTGCCGAATCCTTGGGACTTTTCTAAGTCTACTAGTTCAGTGCCCCAGTAAAAAGTGTTGTCACCTTGCTGTTTCCAGTTTAGAGGGTGAGTGGGGAGGAAAGCCTGGGGTGGGGTCTCTCAGTCTTCAGTACCCCAAGATGGGACAGATTCCTTGTTCCTGTCCTCACCCTCCACCCCCACAGTACTGCAGGAAAGGTAGGCATGGGTAGTGAGGTTTGCTATAGCTGGTTTGCTATAAGCTCCCCTTCAGACTTCTCAGTACCCTACCATGGGGAAGGTGAGGGTTCACTGCAGGGAGGTGTACGGAAAGAAAGTCTGGGATCTGGGCCTTATTTCTCAGGTCGAGTAGACTGCGACGGCTTGGCCCAGCAAACCTGATGGTCCTGGCTCCCTGCTTAGTCTTCTGAGATGCCACTTGCCAGGGGACCTCTGGACATAGAACTGATGATGTTGCCCCACGTTAGCTGAACAGTTTTCTGCCCGGCCATCTTGCCCCTTTCTTGGGTATTCGCCAGACAGAGTATGCAACTTTTCTCAGAATCATTTGGTTGGTTCTTGCTATTTCCAAGCTGCTGATTTTGTCATGAAATGACTGACCATTCCCAGTTTTTCTGAGAACATATCTATGCCTCAGGAGCATGCCACTGTGGTGTGGTGTGGTCCCTAACTACTAGTCTGCCTGCCTTTCTGCTTTTCTTTTTTCTTTTTTTTGGAGGGGGGGTGGTTGGATCACACCTGGCTCTGTACTCAGAAATCGCTCCTGGCGACTTGGGACCATATGGGATGCCAGAATTTGAACCACCATTCGTCCTTGGTCAGCTGCATGCAAGGCAAACGCCTGCCACTGTGCTATCTCTGGCCCCCATTTCTGCTTATCTTCACTTCCATCTCAGGTTGGCTAATAAGCAGTGACCAGAATTGTTCACTATCCTTAGTAAGAGAAATAAAAGTATACGAAACCAGAACATCGGTATTTATTTCTATCAAGTAATGTTAACTAAAAAGAAATAAGTGAAATTAGCTGTGATAATGCATTTTATCTGACCCAATATAGCTACAATCCTATCTCAATGCCATTCATTATTTTAGCATCATGGAGGTGCCAGAGCAATGATACAGTGGTGGACTGGGTTCGATCCCCAGTATCCTATATGGTCCCCCCAAGCCAGGAGCAATTTCTGAGGGCTTATCCAGGAGTAACCCCTGAGCATCACTGGATGTGGCCCCAAAACAAAACAAAACAAAACAAAAGGTATTAGGGAACTATCATACCTTTTTTGCATTCCGAAGTCTTTGTGACCAGCGTGTATTTGATGTCCCCAGTGAGTGTCAGTTCCTAGTCAACATATTCTGAAAACTCCAGCCCTACGTGGCTGCTCTACTGAACAGTGCAGCTGAGCTCCCTTCCCTAAACTTGCCTGCTCACTTCCCATACATTTCTGTCTCTTTTTTTTTTTTACATTTCTGTCTCTTGATTAACTCATCGATCAAATAGTTGACTGTGTGCCCTCTGTTCATTGCTTTGCCTGTAATTGCAGTAGATTCTACATGTCCTAACAAGAGCTCTGTGTTTGCCCACAGATACCCCAGTTTCGAGGACCCCAGGCTCTGGGGCCAGTTCCTATTGCCATTGGGGTCAGCATCGCTATTGAGAAGATCTGTGCTGCTGTCCTCAACATGGAGGAACCTGTAAGTGCCAACTTGCTCGTCAGAGTGGTTTGTCTTTCGTTTTGTTCGTGGAGTCCCTATGGTAGCAGCTATAAATGGGGAGTTGGAAGATTTTCTCTGCCATATCAGACAAGACACAGTAAACAGGTCTTGGTGTCAGTGGTTGAATTTCCATCCTGAGCTTCTGCTTTAAAGCTGGGAGACTTTCCACCTACAGCCCCAACTGCTCTTTACTTGTCTGCAGAGCTTCATATAAATTTGAGAGGTCGTAGTTCTCACTAGACTCATTCAGACCTCCTTTCTCAGAAAGCCTCTGTGCTCTCCAGAACTAGAGATAGTTCTTTTTCCCTTGTGTTTCCCTTGACAAGATAAGTTTTCCAAGGAAAAGAATGTCATTTTAGTAGAAATGGCAATTGAGATAATTTCTGTTTTTTTTTTTTTTGAGATGATTTCTGTTTTAAGAAATGAATACAGGAGGCTAGAGAGATAGTCTAGGGCCTTGGGCCTTGCATCCTGTTCATTTCTGTTTGATTCCTCAGCATTGTATATGGTCCCCTGAGCACCACAGGGTGACTTCTGAACACAGAACAGAACCCTCCTGTTGTTTTCCCCTTCCCTCTCCAAAGATTGGAGGCCAGGGAAATGGTTCCGAGGGCAGAGCACACGTTTCACAGGCAGGAATACTTGTTTGATCCCCAGCACTGGATGGTCCCCAAGCACTGCCAGGAGTGACCCCAAGGGTCACCAGAAATGAGTCTGCTTGGAAATAAAAATAATTAACATAAGAGCTCATTTTTTTTGTTTTGTTTTTGTTTTTGGGTGCAAACTGGCAGCACTCAGGGGTTACTCCTGGCTCTTTTATTCTCAGAAATCGCTTCCGGCAGGCTCAGGGGACCATATGGGATGCCGGGATTCGAACCATACTATCTAGAAGAGCTCATTTTTACTATTTTGGGGACTATTTAATTTTGAGGTGGATACCTTTGTAGGTTGCAGTTCAGAACTTGGGACCCTGCACCCCCATCCTCCTCCTTTAAAAGCAGCTGCTTTGTTTCCCATCCAGGTTATAATAAGCTCTTGTGACCTTCTGGTTGTCAGTATTGGTCAGATGTCCATGTCTAGGGCCATCAACTTAACCCAGAAACTCTGGACAGCAGGAATCACAGCGGAAATCATGTACGACTGGTCACAGGTAATGAGACAACAAAATCACCTGTGTGATGGCATATCAGCAGGAGAGCAAACTGTGTATCAAATACAGAACTCTGTTGCTATTATTCCTTCCTTTATTCATTTCTGATTTCTTTCCCAATAAATTACCACGAACCACGGCATCAAACTGCACAAACCTATTGTATTTTACTACATAATTGTCACAGATTGCATGCCAGTGGGCTTTTGCAAAAAAAAGTAGGCTGTAACAATATAAAAATCTTTTTTTAATTGTGACAGTATTACTTAAAAACAGGGTATAATGACTCATTTGGAAGCATAATCATTGCAAAAATTATGCAATAAAATGTGCTATTATCTTATGGTTATGGAAGTTAGAACTCCAAAATTTAGGGCTCGGAAGATAGGCCAAAGGACAAGAGTGTATGCTTTCCATGCAGGAATCCTGAATTTCATCCACTGTTGAATTAATTAATTAAATTAATTAATTCAACAATCCACAGCATGGCATGGTGCCCCCAGCATTACCAGTACTGACCCCATTACAGAGCTGGGAGTAGCTCTTGAGTACCACCAGGTGTAGTCCAAATACAAGACCTTCGTCCCACCCACCTACCTCTCAAAAAAAGAAAAATGAAGTTCAAAATCAAGTTTCACTATGCTAAAATCAAGGCTGGTTTCTTTTGGAAGTTCTGGGGAGAATCCATTTTCTTGCCTTTTCAGCTCCTTATCTGTGGTTCATTAGCCCCTTCTTTTATCTCTGAACTCGGGGGCATAGCATCTTCTTCCTTCTGTCCTTACAGCTTTCCCTACCTCACACCTTCTATCTCCCTTTTACCATGATGCTTGTGAATGCAGTGGACCCTGCGGGATAATCCAGAACATTCTCCCATCTCAGGATCCTTATCTGTGTTTCTTTCTTAAATTGGTTTCAGCTTTCATTTTGGCCTCATGATTTACAACTCTATGGCACTGTTTATGGCTTACAGTGTTATTGCACACCCCTGCCTCCTGAATGTCAGCGTCCCTCCACCACTATCTTTACTTTTCCTCCATAAAGTCCATTTTGTAGGCGACACTGAGGAGCTGTTCACATTGGCCATTTTTCATTCCCTCTGGGTGTTTCTTTATACTCCACATAAGCACAAGCCCACTCTGTATAGCCTTTCTCTGACTCACCACTCCACATGACACTCTTGAGTCCCATCCATATTGCAGCCAACTGCAGGATTCTGTCTTCTTCCAGCCTGTAGTGTATTCAGGCTACAGCTTCTGCATCCACCCACCAGCTCCCCATCTTGATTGCATCTGCAAAGTCCTTTTCCCAGGGCAGGTATCACGCTGGGTTGGAAGAATGAAGATGTCGCCATCATGGCCTGAGCCATTCCATGTGCCATGTTCAGCCTGTTCCTCCCTCCACCCCTCACAACCCCAACATGCCTGACACAGCTCAGGGTAAAGAGGAAAGTGGCACCCCAGAGTTCCTGCCTTCAAGATCCAACTCTCAGTACTTCACAGGCAGCATCTGGGAGGATCTCTCCCAGGGGTCGGAACTATGTACCATGTTCATGTCAGAACCATGACCTTGTGCTCTGAGGTACCTGGAAGCAGAAGAGGTGTAGGGGAACCTGAACCTCCGCCCTCCTGCTCCTGTCTACACTGGTGTTTCTGTAAAAACACATCTCAGAAATGTTAAGAACAATCATGACAATTGTTGACTGAGAGCAGACTCCTCTTCGTGTGTTGGCATGTTACAGGATAAAAGAGAAATGTCTACTTTGGTTTTTTGTTCTTGGGCCACACAAGCTGTGCTCAAGAATCATTCCTGGTGGAAGCTCAGGGGATGATATGGGATACTGAGATTTGAACCTGGGTAGGCTGCGTACAAGGCAAGTGTCCTACCCACTGTACTCTCTTTCCTTCCTCAAGATATTATCTGTCACTATAAAGAGGAAACCCAGTGACAGTGACCCAACCACAACGCTTCTCACTTCTTGGTACTTTACTGGGTCACTTTTGGTTTCCTTTGAAGATTTTTGCACTGTCTACATTTATGATGTTTGTGTATGTCAATCTGTAAAATTTGTGTATAAATGTGTATTTGTCCCTGTGTTGTATGGTGTATCCACATATGTTGTGATTGTGTCTGTGTGCATGTGTACTTCCATATGTTGTGTGATTTTGTGTATGCATACACATGTGCATGCATTTGCCTCTCTGATTTACATGTGTGCATGCATTTGTTGTCTCTATAATATGATGTGACCATGTATGCATGTTTTACATGCCTGAGTCCCCAAGTTCCCAGCATAACTAGGTGTGGTCATGGTGGCCCCCAGGACCACACAGCTAGAGCAGCATTAGAGCAGCTAGCTGAAGCAGTGAATTGTCCAGCCCTATAACTAACCTCAGGAGTGGTCCCAGGCTCCCTAAGCAATACTTGGGAGGCATAAGCCTCACACAGAAATTGGGGTGGGGCTAAAGGGGCTG
This sequence comes from Suncus etruscus, assembly GCF_024139225.1. Lineage (NCBI taxonomy): Eukaryota > Metazoa > Chordata > Mammalia > Eulipotyphla > Soricidae > Suncus > Suncus etruscus. The sequence continues at coordinate 3,369,798 of NC_064859.1, forward strand.
GAGAGATAGCACAGTGGTAGGGCATTTGCCTTGCACACAGCTGATTTGAACAGATGGTGTATTTTATGATTTGTGTATCTGTGTGCATGCTTGTGAATGCCTTGTGTTGTATGATTTGTGTGTCCATGTGTGCATATTTGTGTATGTCTGAACATTTCATGACATGTTTGTCCATACGTGCATGACTGTATGCCTGTGTGTTGTATGATTTGGGGCACCTTCCATCAAGAGTGAAGACGGTAGGGCATTTGCCTTGCATGCGGCTGCCCTAGGATGGACCGCGGTTTGATCCCCAGTGTCCCATATGGTCCTCTAAGCCACAAGCGATTTCTGAGCTCAGAGCCAGGAGTAACCCCTGAGAGTCATCGGATGTGGCCCAAAAACCAAAACCAAACAAAAAAGAGTGAAGACTGTTCAGGGCTTCAAACAATAGTGAGATTAAGGAAAGATGGGAATTTCTCCTCCTCTGAATTCTGTGATTATGATTTACAATCCCTGAAGTCAGTATATTTAGAAATTAGCTCTGAAATGTTAATGAGCACAGTGTTATCATCTTCCATGATTATCCTTAATTCCCTGGAGATGTTTCTAGTGCTCTTTATCTCCTATTCTGTATTTTTTTTCCTCCCAGTCCCAGGAGGAATTGCAGGAGTACTGCCGACATCATGAAATCACCTATGTCGCCCTCGTCTCTGACAAAGAAGGAAACCATGTCAAGGTAAAGACCCTTGAAATCTTTTCCATCATGCCATCCAATAATAGCCCAATCCAACATCCTGAAGGCTATGGCCCTCAGATGTGGTAGAAATCCACACCTTTAGGACCAGAGAGATAGCATGGAGATAAGGCGTTTGCCTTGCATGCAGCAGGTCGGTGGTTCAAATCCCGGCATCCCACATGGTCCCCCGAGCCTGCCAGGAGAGATTTCTGAGCATAGAGCCAGGAGTAACCCCTGAGTGCTGCCGGGTGTGACCCAAAAACCAAAAAGAAAGAGAAAGAAATCCACACCTTTGTGCACCCCTTGAGTTAAAGGGCCCATTATTGGAAAGAACATAGAAAATAACAGAAGCGGGGCCAGGAAGGTGGTGCTAGAGGTAAGGTGTCTGCCTTGCAAGAGGACGGACCTCGGTTCGATCCCCCCCCCCCCCCCCCGTGTCCATATGGTCCCCTCAAGCCAGGGGCGATTTCTGAGCGCATAGCCAGGAGTAACCCCTGAGCATCAAAAGGGTGTGCCCCCCCCCCCCAAAAAAAAAACAGAAGCATCCAAATCTATATGCTTTGAGCTTCAAGAGATGGAAGAAGATGACAAGAGTTTTCCTTGCTTTTTACCCCTTATTACTTTATCCACCCAAGAAACTCATAATCCTACTAGAGATGCCATCAGCTGGCAGGTACTTCCTCAGGCTGCTTCCTAACCAGTTTTCACTCAATATAAAAATATACATCCTTGCTTCCTTTATCTGTATTTCTGAAGAGGAGCTATATCAATATGCTTTCTTCCCTTTTCTCGTCTGGCTTGACACCAGGGTAATGTTGACTTTATGAAATGAATTGGAGACAGTGTTCTCACTTCTGTTTTTTGCAAGAGGTTTTGTAGAAAGAGTATTATATGGGGACCGGAGAGATAGCATGGAGATAAGGCATTTGCCTTTCATGCAGAAGGTCGGTGGTTTGAATCCCGGAACCCCACATGGTCCCCTGAGCATGTCAGGAAAAATGTCTGAGCGTAGAGCCAGGAGGAACCCCTGAGCGCTGCAGAGTGTGACCCAAAAACCAAAAAAAAGAGTATTATATGATCCACATATTTGATCAGATTTGTGGAAGACCATACTGTCCTAAGAGCAGAGCTGTTTACAAGGCTGCTTTCTCCTTAAATGAGTTCTGGAAGAGTGTGTCTTTCCCAGAATGCTTCTATTTCATCTCAGTTTTCATAAATTCCTTTTCTAATCCATGGATCTATAATATGCTCTCTTTCCTACCTGATAATGGTTATTTATGTTGTAGTAAAATAAGCCTGGCTAATGGTTTATGAATAAGATTAGTTTGGATGCTACAGATTTTTTCTTTATTGCTGTTTTTTGTTTGCTTTTGTTTGGAGCCACACCAAATAGTACTCAGATAGTACACAGGGCTTACTCAAGCTCTGTGCTCAGAGAGCACTCCTGGCACTGCTCAAGGGACCATAGATGGTGCCAAGGATTGAACCCAGGTCAGCTGTCTGCAAGGCAAGCGCCCCACTTGCCATACTAGCTTTTTCTTTCATTTTTGTTTATTTTCATTTTATTGGTTTATATTCTATATATTTTTCTCCATTATACTAATTCTGACTTCTTTTTCTACTTTTTCTACTTCTACTTCAGATGAAACTTTAGGCAGGAATTGACAATGGACAGCCTTTACGCCAAATTTTATTGAGAAAGTAGTCTTTTTTTATGTCTTGTGAGTTAAAAATCATCTTTGCACTCTTTGTTTATAAGAAGAGTAAATAAAGGACTGAGCACAGACTGTTTTTGATTTAATTTTATTTTATTGAAACCTTTGTGATTTACAAAGTCCTTCATAGTTGGGTTTCAGACATACATTGAATCAGGGCCAGTCCCACTGCCAATGGAACCTCCCTCCACCAATATTCCCAGAGTGCATTCCATACCAACACGCTTTGCCCCCATTCCCCAGCTGAGTAAGGAGTTTTATGCAGGACACCTGAGTTCAATCTCTGGCACTACGTGGACCACCACCACCACCACCCCGCCCAAGTACCACTAGAACCACTCCTGAGCACAGAGCTTGGAGTAGCTTCTTAGCACTCCCATGCCTCCATCCCAAGAGCTAACTAAGAATGTGCATCCTGCCTTTTTAGGAATGTCTAATAAATATCTTTTAGGTCATATTCATAGCCTTACCGAAGTCTTCAATCTTTTTCTCTGTTTGTTTTATTACTCATGGAGAGGAGTGCTGAAATTTCCAGTTGTATCTATAGACTTGGCATCTTTTTTTGAGATCTCAATTTTATTTATTTTTCTGTTTTGTAGTATTTTGAAGCTCTGCTAGTCAGTGAATAATGCCCATAGTCCTTGTCTCACCAGGCTGGCCTACAATGAGGTCTCAGTCATAGAACTTGACGTTCATCACTGGAGAATCTGATCTTGTTCATTTCCTTGCATTGGTTTAGCCTGCTCCACCATTTTGTTTTGACTCTTGCCTCTGCCTCTGTTAATATGGGTCAACAAGCTTCTGCTTCATATTTAAAGGGAAAAATACCACTTTACCTCCAACTGAATGTTTTTGAAAATGATGATTGTTATTCTCTTTAAGGTGAAGTCTTTTGAAAAGGAAAGGCAAACTGAAAAACGTGTGCTGGAATCTGATCTTGTGGAGCACATTCTGCAGAAACTGAGAACTAAAGTCAGTGATGAAAGGATTGGTGCCAGGTAACTTAGGACACAGAAGCCCCCAAACTACTGAAAAACTTGCCACAGTTGCCTACAGAGACAGTACACTTATTTTAAAAGTTAATTTGAGGATCCTCAGGCATAATTTCTTGAGCTAGAATGCATGTTTTACATGCCTGAGTCCCCAAGTTCCCAGCACAACTAGGTGTGGTCATGGTGGCCCCCAGGACCACACAGCTAGAGCAGCATTAGAGCAGCTAGCTGAAGCAGTGAATTGTCCAGCCCTATAACTAACCTCAGGAGTGGTCCCAGGCTCCCTAAGCAATACTTGGGAGGCATAAGCCTCACACAGAAATTGGGGTGGGGCTAAAGGGGCTGGAGAGATAGCACAGTGGTAGGGCATTTGCCTTGCACACAGCTGATTTGAACAGATGGTGGTTCAAATCCCGGCATCCCATATGGTCCCCCAAGCCTGCCAGGAGTGACCTCTTTTTTTTTTTTTTTTTTTTTGGTTTTTGGGCCACACCCAGCAGTGCTCAGGGGTTCCTCCTGGCTCTGTGCTCAGAAATCGCTCCTGGCAGGCTTGGGGGCCATATGGGATGCAGGGATTCAAACTACCATCCTTCTGCATGCAAGGCAAATGTTCTACTGCTGTGCTATCTCTCCGGCTGCCAGGAGTAACCCCTGAGCGCTGCCGGGTGTGACCCCCCCAAAAATGGGGGAGAGAATTAATTTATTTCTTCTAGAAAATAAAGACAAGTCTGGATAACTTTGTGTGGGGGTTGGACAGTGTTTCACACCCAGCAGTTCTAAGGACTTATTCCTGCCTCTATACTCAAGGATCACTCCTGGAAGGCTTAGGGAACCAGATAGTTTGCTGGAGATTAAGCCTAGGTCAGCCATATGCAAGAAACACACTGTTTTCTGTGATTTCATTGAGGATTTTGTTTATTTATTTGGTTGGTTGGTTTTTGGCCCAGAACCAGTGGTGTTCAGGAATCGGTCCTGGCAGGCTCTGGAGACCATGTGGGATGCTGGTGATCGAACGTGGATTGGCCACATGTAAGGCTAATGCCCTACCCACTGTGTTATCACTCTGGCCCTCTGGATAACATTTTTTTTTTGGGGGGGGGCCATACCCGGTGACACTCGGTTTATTCCTGGCTATATGCTCAGAATTGCTCCTGGTTTAAGGAACCAAATGAGATGCTGGGGGATCCAATCAAGGTCCGTTCTAGGCTAGCGCCAGCAAGACAGATGCTTTACTGCTCTGCGCCACTGCTCTGACCCCTCCTCTGGATAACTTTTAATTAACCTTTATAATGCTGCTGGATAACTTTCCATTTTATATTACCCTCTATGTAAGACTAGGCATCTTGGAGCCAGAACAGTAGTAGAGCAGGTAGAGCATTTGTCTTGCATGTGGCCAAGCTGGATTCAAACCCAGCACCCCTGTGGTCTTCTGAAGACAGAGCCAGGAGTAACCCTTGAGCATTTCCGGGTGGGTGTGGCCTAAAACAATAACAATGATAAGACATCTTACTAATACTAACATTTGTCCTTCATAATATGTCCAAGAATGTTTTATCACTTTGAAAAGCCAGAAGAATCAAAATCTGTCTGCCAGTATCTTCCCAGGTCTGTTATCCAGTGGGATTTGATAGTGTTTTATCAGCATGTTTACAAGGTATATTCTGTAGAAATAGCTCACATATTTATGACAGAAATATAAATAGGTGCAAGTATCCAGATAATAATTTCACTTAGTAAATTAGATGCCTTAAACCAAAAATAAAATAATTGACCCAATA